>NC_071110.1:20229038-20544230 GCF_024256425.1 Clarias gariepinus
GCTGTTTTCCCGACGCGTTCATAATCATTAGTCTACTTCTGCCGGTGCGCTCTGGAAAACTCCATGCATGCGGCTGAGCGCTGATTAAAACTATGGAGTAAATTAAAGAGGAGAATTACGATGCCGAGTCGAAGTCCTGAGCCCAAACCTCATTTAAATTAAATTAACAAATATTATAAGTAAAAAAACAATAGCCCATGTTTAGAAACCGTTTATAAATTCTTTCCGACATGAGTTGGTCCGGTGTTATGCGCAGAGCGCCGGGAGATTTCCTGAAGCTCAGAAATCACTGGGCATGTTTTCTAAATAGCCGCTATCTTTAATAACTGATGGAGGTTTTGAGCTGTATACACACGCATTCCTGCCTAAACAACTCTTAAAACTACACCTGTAACACAATAAACAGTAATATTTCAAACATTCTGCAGGCTGATATTTGGAGAAAGGAAAGAATAATGAATAAACCAGTTGTTGGGTCAAAATAACCCAACCAGGTGTTCATTTGTAAACTACATCTCATATGAGCCAACATGAGCAACCCAACAATGTGTTTAAAGTACCTGAAATAATCCAGAACTTAAAAAACAATAAACCGATACAGAGATACGCTGTATAACGGTCACTGTTGTATTTACGGCAACGAGCGAAAATGTCACTTTGCGCCACCTGGCGGCCATTTTACGAATGACTTTGAAATGCAACTGATTTATTTTGGCCGCTGACGTTTTTACGCGGTGGTGAGCGCGACGGTAATAACTATTCCAATTGATCAACTACTGTACATCGAATCGTTGTTTCGAGGTCCTGATTGGCTCTCTCAGTCTGGCCATTGGTCTGTGGATGATAACCAGAGGAGAGGCTGGGGGTAGCACCGATGAGTTTACAAAATGCTGTCCAGAATTGGGCGGAGAATTGAGGTCCGCGATCAGAAACAATGTCTACGGGGATACCGTGAAGGCGAAATACATGCAGGATGAGTAACTCTGCCGTTTTCTTAGCTGAGGGGAGTTTAGACAGGGGAACAAAGTGAACCGCCTTGAAAAAACGATCGACGATAGTTAAAATGCAGGTGTAGCCATTTGAGTCCGGGAGTCCAGTAACGAAGTCTAGGGCTATGTGAGACCATGGGCCTGGTGGGCCGGGTTCCCCGTCTAACACTTGCTTGACAAAAGCCTTAACCTCTAGCAAGGTCGCGCCTATGAGACATTGTGGCGACAATAGTCGGTGGAGGAGAATCATCCGTGACCGAAATGAACTGGCGAGAGAGGGCATCAGGTTTGGTATTCTTGTTACCTGGTCGATAAGTTAGGGAAAATTCAAAACGAGAGAAGAACAATGACCATCTGGCTTGGCAAGAGTTCAAGCGTTTAGCTGACTTGAGATATTCAAGGTTTTTATGATCTGTCCAGATGAGAAACGGGACCTCTGTGCCCTCAAGCCAGTGTCTCCATTCCTCCAGCGCCAGTTTTACTGCGAGCAGCTCCCGATCTCCGATACCATAGTTCTTCTCAGCGGCGGAAAGGCGGTGAGAGAAGAAGCAGCAAGGATGCAATTTACCGTCGGCTGGAGACCTCTGAGAAAGTACGGCTCCCACACCGGAGTCTAAGGCATCTACTTCTACTATGAACTGGAGTGCAGAATCTGGTTGCGTGAGGATGGGTGCTGAGGTGAACCGGTCCTTTAATTTGACAAATGACTTCTCTGCCTGATCAGACCAATCAAAAGGAACCTTAGTTGAAGTGAGTGCAATAAGCGGGGCTGCCACTAAGCTGTAGTTCCTAATAAATCGGCGGTAAAAGTTAGCAAACCCGAGAAAACGCTGGAGGTCTTTCCGGGTAGACGGTCTTGGCCAGTTGGTTACTGCTTTGAGTTTAGCTAGATCCATTTGGTTCTTAGACGGGGCGAAGATAAAACCCAGAAGAGACGCTTTGACGATGAAATTTATACTTCTCTGCCTTAACGTATAGTTGGTTTTCAAGGAGCCTCTGAAGAACTTGGCGGACATGCAGCTTGTGATCATCCAATGAACGGGAGAAAATCAAAATGTCATCTAAATAGACAAATACAAAGATATTCAGGAAATCCCTGAAAACATCATTTACCAAAGATTGGAAGACAGTTTTTGCGTTAGCTAGTCCAAATGGCACTACAAGGTATTCGTAGAGAGAGCACGTGACTTACTAAAGACCTGCTTGAGGTCTGAGTAATCAGGCGGAATGGCTGAGAGGTCAGGAAACTTCTCAGTGGCAGGGGGTGTAACCTCCTTCAGACAGACCGTGAAGAAAGACATCGTAGAGGGCTTGGGTGTCCCAGTTCGCCGATGTGGCCTGTATATATTATAAGATGACTATAGCATAATCATATGCAGAACGGGGGCCTTGACGGAGCTCCAGTAATTGTCTGGCTGCGTCTCTGCCAGTGTGGGAGCAGTCGAAAACCCTCTTCATCTCCTCAGTGAATGTTCTGAAGGTCGCGCAGCAGGGGTCATTGACATCCCAAACAGCAGTTCCCCATTCACGTACACGATCGGAGAGGAGAGTGATAACATAAGCCACCCTCGAGCGTTCAGTAGGGAAGGAGGACGCCTGGAGCTCCAACAGCAAGGAGCATTGGGACGAAAAAGAGCGACAGGTTCCGGGTTCCCCGTTGTACGGTTGTGGGTTCGGGAGCTGGGGTTCATGATGTGAGGTGTGCACTGGCGCTAGGATCGGGTTATCTATTCCTTTTTGAAGCTGAGTGGTAATGGAGGAAAAAGCCTGATTTACCTGCTGGATGTTTTGTTGGTGAGAGCTCAGCATCGCCCCCTGGTGTGAAAGTGCCTGCCTTAACTGATCCAATTCTACTGGGTCCCTCATGGCCGAAGTATACTGTCAGGGACGTGACTGAACGGAAGTGAACCCAATTGCAGACAAACAGCTTTGTTAACAGAAAAGCACAAAGGATCTTTCACTATGTGGCAGGAGCAGAGGGGAGAGAGGCTGCGCATGTGAATGAGCAGAATGAATGGGGAAATCCCCTGTGACGAGAGAGGAGGGGAACTCCACAACCCAGGAAGCAGAGCGTGAGAGAGAATCTCCAAAAAGAGCGTGAATCCTTGACTAAGGCAGAGTATGCGTGATCGCCAGAGTATGCGCCCGATGTTTGGAATGGTAATTTGTCCGAGAGTGAATGTCTGTGAATATCGGCGAAAACACTCTTTGTGCGATGTCAGCGATTGCGGAAGTGCTCGCAAGCGCACGCAGGTTGCGGGAAACAGCGCAAGTCGAGGTCGAAGGGACAGGCAGGGTCGGTAACAGTTATCCAGCAGCAAGAGAGACGAAATCCAGAAGCGCGATCCCAGTTCTAAGTCGAGAAACAGGCGAGGTCATGCACGTAGTGGAATTCAAACAAGAAAATCATGGGGGCAAACGAAACCGAAATCCAGAAACAATTAGGGTCAAAGCACAAATACAGGATACTAGAGAAAATCACAGACTGACAAGACGAGAGGCGCGCAAGTAAGATACTTCGGCACTGAATAAACTTCTAAGCTTTCTTTTAAAGGCAGAGGTGGATTGCTGATGGGTTGCAGGTGTGCGAAGATAATTGATTTGGGAGGCGGATAAGCACATTGTCCAAGTGCAAGCACATAAGTCCATGTCCGCTGAATTCGACAGACTGAAGACAAACTACCGTTGTCTGACAGACCCCTACGTAAAGCCCATAATAAAAGCCTAAGTAAATTAATATAGTCAAATTTACCTCGTGTTTTCTACTATAAGATTATTATAAACCAAATCGAATCTAAGCGTTACATTTTTAAGTTCTTGTCCTGTTGGCAGGAATCCACTATAGTAAAAGCCTCCAGTAAATTTGACTATATTAATCTACAGTGGTTACTCACGCGGAATGTCTATGACTGCCACGCACTTTGTCGCGGCAAACGGCAACAGCCAAAATAAATCAGTCGCAATTCAAAGTAATTTGTGAAATGACTGCCAGGTGGCGCAAGGGGACATTTTGACAAACGGCTGCAATTAATTTTGTTTAGACAGACTCGTTGTTTCTCTCTGTCTACTGTTATTGTTATTATTAAAGAAAATATCACAAACAACAGCTCAAGGGCTTGTAAAAACATTTTTATTTTTAACGGTAAAAATGTCAATTTTGGAGTCAGTGTTCCGGGCACAACGTAATGATCTTTGTATGATAAAATGACTCGTGGCAGGAATCTACAAGAGGCGCTTCAGAACATGATAATAACAATCTACAGAATAACATTCATCTTGATTTTAGCTGTTTATGTCCAGCATTGAATAATTATTTAATTATTAATAATTAAAGCTGCTCACATCGCGCGCTTTCACTTAAAAAAATGCAGTGTTTAATCAGCAGGTAGCCTATATGTCGCCTCTCTTTATGATAGATGAAAAATCTGATTTTTTGAAGCTGTTTGTGTCGGCTTATATCGGGAGCATTTTGATCAAAGTGGAGATGAAAAGTGAAAGTGTGTAACAACATCACAGCACAATGCATGTGTGTGAATGGCTGAAATGTGGTTGTGAATAAGCTTTTTAGTGAAATATAACAAACACACATTTATAAGTGTTAAATAAGCACTGTCTTTGTGGCGCTGTGCGAAGCGTACGCCGATGTGAGCCGCTTTATTTCAGATGGTTGTGTATCGAGCGATTAAAAACAATGCAAGGCATGTTATAATAAGGAAACTTTCTATCTCTTCCATTCCAGTGATTAAAAAAACGGTAAAAATGTTAATTTTGGAATCCACAGACGCTTAGTGGTCCGAGCAGAACGTAATAATCTTTGTATGATAGAATGACTCGTGGCATGAGTTTCGCTTCAGTTTCAAATAATTATTTTATAACATGATAATAATAATCAAAAGTAAAAAAAAAATTGTCCGTTTTGCTGTTTATGTCCACCATTTGATAATTATTTAATTATCAATAATTAAAGCTGCTCACATCTCGCGCGCTTTCACTTTAAATCATGTCGGCTCATATCGGAAGCATTTTGATCAAAGGGGAGATTAGAAGAGGAAAAGTAAAAGTGTGTACAAACAACATAGCACAATGCATGTGAGTGAATGGCCGAAATGTGGTTGTGAATAAGCTTTTTAGTGAAATATAACAAACACACATTTATACGTGTTAAATAAGCACTGTCTTTGTGGCGCTGTGCGAAACGCACGCCAATGTGAGCCGCTTTATTTCAGATGGTTGTGTATCGAGCGATTAAAAACAATGCAAGGCATGTTATAATAAGGAAACTTTCTATCTCTTCCATTCCAGTGATTAAAAAAACGGTAAAAATGTTAATTTTGAATAAAAAAAATAATAATTTGTTAATTTTGTTGTGAACTAATCTTTTAGTGAATGTAAAATGTTCGCCCCGAGGAGCGCGCGTGCGCTCTTTCAATTTGCCGGGTTTTAATGTCAGATGAACGCGCGCGCGCCGATATGAGACATTTATAAGAGATATCTCTTTCCCAGAAATATAACAAACACACATTTATACGTGTCTTTGCGGCGCTGTGCGAAATGCACGCTGATGTGAGCCGCCTTCCTATCTTAGTCATAATATACAAATGTGTTTTAGCTGTGTAGTGAACTGCACGCGCACAACCTCTCGCGAGCGAGCCTCTAAATACACCGTTTTAACGGGGGTGGAGATAAGAAACACCGCACCCGCAGAACTAGAATAATGATTATGAATGCGTCGGGGAAAACAGCAAGGAAACCGACTGGCCATTTTAATAATTCATTGATAAGTTGATGTCTTTTCGTTTCGGCTGTAAGTGGATGCTTTGGCTGAAACAAATTATTACAACATAAGTACCCTAACACCATTGATCATGAGTTTTTATACATGTAACAGAAAATGTAGATGCAGATTCCAAATGTATAAATATGCAGCACCCCCTCAAATAAATGTTCGCACGTGTTAATATACTCACAAACTGAAAAAAAAAATATATATAAATATATATATATATATATATATATATATATATATATATATATAAGCGTTTTTTCTTCTTAAGTTCTGTTGGCAGAAATCCACTATAGTAAAAGCCTATAGTAAATTTGACTATATTCATCTACAGTACTTAGAGCTGTTCATTTACTATAAAAAAAATTATATTATATATATAAACATAATATGATCTGTTTTATAGCCCTTCTGCTTTAACTTAGTTTTTTTTTTTTATTCATAAGACAACCTTACAGTTTTGTAAATATTCTAGTTATAGTGCTAAGTTTTACTTTAGATTAAACGTTTTTGAGAATTAGAACATCCAGCTAAGATAAATGTTATGTCATTGATTGATAAAATCTGATATTTTATTTTGTTTTATTTATTTTTTTTTGTTTCACTGTTTATGACATAGTGACACTAAACAGCTGAACAACTTTACTTTTTCATTTACCTTTGAGAAAAAAAGCAATTCCCTATCTAGGGAAAGACGACATTAGGGTGGCTGGTTAGCGGTTATCAGACACCGTTGTAAGGTGTATTGTGGAGCCTTTCCTGGGGAAAGAAAGAAATATAACAACAGACAATTTCTTCACCTCGTTGGCACCGCCAAACAATCTTTTGGCAAATAAAACCACTATTGTTGGCACAATTAATAAAATCAGACGAGAAATGCCCCCTTGTACACAGGTACAGTCTGAACAATATTCGACCAGGTTGTTGAAGGCTGGAAAGGCCACGCTCACGATTTACCAGGCAAAACGAAAGAAAAATGTATGCGTTCTGAGCACACTGCATCAGGCAGTTTCAACTGATAATGGCGAAAATAAACTGCCTGAAACAGTTTCCTACTATAACAGCACTAAAGTTGCGTTGATGTTATGAATAAAATGACGTGGCTATATTCAGTAAAGGGAGGCACCCTTGGCCTGTGGCTGTGTTTTACAACCTCCTAGACCTGGCGGCAATTAATGCACAAATTCTATATAAACAGTGCATAAATGTGACCATAAGCAGGAGGAGATTTATTTTGGAGTTGGTAAAGGAGCTATGTGAGCACCAGAAAACGGCAAAGGCAGCAGGGGCAATGGCATGCAAGCGACCTTTATCTGAAACTCCTCCTACACCTGCGAGAAGGAGGCAGTGTCAAAGTGGCAGATGTGCAGGTAACAAAACCTCTTATATCTGCCAGACCTGTAAGCGGCTTGTCTGTGGCAAATGCACAAAGAACACAACAAAGCTATGCTTGGAATGTTAATTCAGGGAACAAAACTTATGGCATCTGCTAGAAAAAGCAGATGGGCTATAGAACATCATATTATGTTTTATTTATTTATTTATTTTTGTTTTATCTATCTATTTATCTATCTATCTATAGTTTTTTGTTATTTTTTGTATAGTAAATGAACAGCTCTAAGTAGATGAATATAGTCAAATTTACTATAGGCTTTTACTATAGTGGATTCCTGCCAACAGGACAAGAACTTAAAAATGTAACGCTTAGATTAGATTTGGTTTATGATAATCTTATAGTTGAAAACAAAGCTTTTACTAAAGGCTTTATGTAGGGTTCTGTCAGACAACGGTAATTTGTCTTCAGTCTGTTGAATTCAGCGGACGTGGACTCATTGCTGTGCTTGTTGTAACAAAAAAAAACCGCTTCATTTATTTGACTTATTTGCATACAGACAGTGATTGAATGTTTACTGAGGGCTCAGGGGAGGTGTGTGTGTGTGTGTGTGTGTGCCGCGTGCGCGCGCGCGTACTTCTTGTACTGTTATAAAAATTCTAAATGTAAACAAACTAAATACAGCTTTTTTTCTCAGAGGTCAATGGAAAAATTAAGTTGTTTAGCTGTTTAGTGTCACTATGCAGATGTTACACTCAGTCAGTGGCGGTTTTAGGCATGGGCGAATGGGGCAGAAAAAGGCAAAAGCTGTCAGTTGCCCAATTTAGTAAAAAAAGAAAAGAAAATGAGAAGAAACGGGCAAAAGATAAAGGTATGCAACAATGTTCTCCGATGTATTAAGGTATTCATTGATTAAGGTATTATGATTAAGTATGTATGATTAAGGTATTCATGTCATTATGTTAATTAGTGGTATAATGTTAACTCTTAGGTTTTTTACCCTTCTTGCTTATGATGCTTGCTATGCTTACCATGCTAAAAACAATAACACAATAAAAGACTAATATACAAACCATCACAGAAATTCTAATGGTTTCCATTAAATACCATGATGAACTATTAACTTTTTCAATTAAAACTATTACAAAAGTTTAAAAAAAGCCAGGGTTCTATTGCTTTAAATTATGCTTTGCAACAAAAATGTTGCAAGTACAGTTATATTTATTTCCATTGTTTATGTTAATGTTGGCTATAGCCAATATATTTACAATATATTTGCAGTATACTGTAAATAGCCAGTGTAATTTACATATGTGTAGATTGTTTAAAATACTTTTTTTTTTGCTATAACTCTGTTACATGACAAAGCATATTATTTAAGGTAGTAAATTAACCAAGGAGCTAATGTTTCTCCCTTAGATTAGATTATATTAGATTAATAAAGTGTCTATTTATGTTTATTTAAATTAGCAATTTTTAGGAGTATTATTGTAGCCAACCGTCTTTTGATTTAAGCAATTTTGAGCGTGGCATGGTTGTTGGTGTCAGACGGGCCGGTCTGAGTATATCACAATCTGCTCAGTTACTGTGATTTTCACGCACAGCCATTTCTAGGGTTCACAAAGAATGGTGTGAAAAGGGAAAAACATTCAGTATGCGGCAGTCCGGTGAGCGAAAATGCCTTGTTGATGCTAGAGGTCAGAGGAGAATGGGCCGACTGATTCAAGCTGATAGAAGAGCAACTTTGACTGAAATAACCACTCGTTACAACCGAGGTATGCAGCAAAGCATTTGTAAAGCCTCAACACACACAACCTTGAGGCGGATGGGCTACAACAGCAAAAGACCCCACCGGGTACCACTCATCTCCACTACAAATAGGAAAAAGAGGCGACAATTTGCACGAGCTCACCAAAATTGGACATTTGAAGACTGGAAAAATATTGCCTGATCTGATGAGTCTGGATTTCTGTTGAGACATTCAAATGGTAAAGTCAGAATTTGGCGTAAACAAAATGAGAACATGGATCCATCATGCCTTGTTACCACTGTGCAGGCTGGTGGTGTTGGTGTAATGGTGTGGGGGGTGCTTTCTTGGCACACTTTAGGCCCCTTAGTGCCAATTGGGCATTGTTTAAATGCCACGGGCTACCTAAGCATAGTTTCTGACCATGTCCATCCCTTTATGACCACCATGTACCCATCCTCTGATGGCTGATTCCAGCAGTATAATGCACCTTGTCACAAAGCTCGAATCATTTCAAATTGGTTTCTTGAACATGACAATGAGTTCACTGTACTGAAACGGCCCCAAAAGTCACCAGATCTTAACCCAATAGAGCATCTTTGGGATGTGGTGGAACGGGAGCTTCGTGCCCTGGATGTGCATCCCACAAATCTCCATCAACTGCAAGATGCTATCCTATCAATATGGGCCAACATTTCTAAAGAATGCTTTTAGCACCTTATTGAATCAATGCCATGTAGAATTAAGGCAGTTCTGAAGGCGAAAGGGGGTCAAACACCGTATTAGTATGGTGTTCCTAATAATCCTTTAGGTGAGTGCGTGCGTGTGTGTATATATATATATATATATATATATATATATATATATATATATAAACTGCATATACAGAATGAACCCTGAGATTGCATTTACACTTTGAATGACTCATAGATAGTATGCGCGATTCTATGTGCCATCTGCTGAGAGAACTGAGAATCGCTGGTTGGAAAAGGCAGGAAACATTATGCCGCCGTGCAGCTGTCAGGAATTTTACGTGAATAAGAGCAAAATAGCTTTAAACTGGCTTTTACTGGTGCGATTTTGAAAATGTAAGCATGCAGGGTAACTAAGCTCACAGATTTAGAAAATGTCATGAAAGGAGGGTCCTGGACTTTGATAGAGTGTGAAGTACCAGACCCCCCACCCCATCCAACCCCACCCCCCCATTGTGGTTAAAATGACCGGTGCTCTATGCTTCTAGTGTTAAGAGCGCCATGTGGTTCACATACCAACTTGAGTCCCCAAGAGGTGGCTTCTATGTCTCTCATGTGCTGATCAGTTGACAGTGCTTTCTTTACACCTTTGAAATTACTGAAGAACAACTACAGTGGCACTGCCCTGTCTGCTTGCTGCTTCCTCCTTTCGTGATGGCCACTCAACATAAGGCTCTGAGCCTTAAACTCTGATAGTCTTTCATGCCGGTCTATTTGAACTCAGCTCTCAGGCTGCGTCTATAATGTGGGGGGAGCGTGAGATCCATTTATTCAGTAATTTGCATCGCCCTTTCACACACCTGCAGACGGGGATGCTGCCTTAATAGGGAGCCTCTGAAGTGAGGGAGGTGCGAAAAGTTTTTTTATATATATATATATATATATATATATATATATATATATATATATATATATTTTTTTTTTTTTTTTTTTTTTTATTATTACATTGGTGTGAAAAAGTGTTTTCCCCCTTAATGATTTCTTTTTTTTTTATGTTTGTCACACTTTAATGTTTCAGATCATCAATCAAATTTAAATATTAGTCAAAGATAAAACAAGTAAACACATCATGCAGTTTTTTAATGAAGGTTTTAATTATTAAGGGAAAACAAAATGCAAAACTACATAGCTCTGTGTAAAAATGTTTGCCCACTCATCTTTGCAGAATTGCTGTAATAAGTTACATTAGAGGCTTTTCGAGCATGAACCGCCTTTTTAAGGTCATACCACAGCATCTCAATTGGATTCAGGTCAGGACATTGACTAGGCCATTCCAGAAGTGGACTTGCTGGTGTACTTTGGATCATTGTCCTGCTGCAGAACCCAAGTTCGCTTTAGCTTGAGGTCACAAACAGATGCCCAGTATTTCTCCTTCAGGATATTTTGGTACATTTATGGTTCCATTTATCACAGCAAGTATTTCAGGTCCTCAAGCAGCAAACCAGCCCCAGGAAATCACACTGTCACCACGATATTTTACTGTTGGTATGATGTTCTTTTTCTGAAATGCAATGTTAATTTTATGCTACACATAAAGGGACACACACCTTCCAAAAAAACAACTTTTTTTTTTTGTCTCGTCAGTCCACAAAGTATTTTCCTAAAAGTCTAGAGGATCATCAAGATGTTTTCTGCCAAAACTGAGATGAGCTTTTATGTTCTTTTTGCTTAGCAGTTGTTTTCGCCTTGGAACTCTGCCATGCAAACATTTTTGCCCAGTCTCTTTGTTATGGTGGAGTCATGAACACTCACCTTAAGTGAGGCCTGCAGTTTTTTTGATGTTGTTGTGGGGTCTTTTGTGACCTCTTGGATGAGTTGTCGCTGTGCTTTTGGGGTAATTTCGGTCGGCCACTCCTGGGAAGGTTCTCGACTGTTTCAGATTTTTGCCGTTTGTAGATAATGGCTTTCACTGTGGTTTGCTGTAGTCCCAAAGCTTTAGAAATGGCTTTTTAACCTTTTCCAGACTGATAAATCTCAATTATTTTCTTTTTCAATTGTTTTTGAAATTCTTTGGATTTTGGCATGATGTCTTGCTTTGGAGGATCTTTTGGTCTACTTCACTGTCAGACAGGTCCTATTTAAGTGATTTTTTTATTGCAAACAGGTGTGGCAGTAATCAGGCCTGGGTGTGGCTAGTGAAATTGAACTCAGAGTTATGTTTTAACAGGGGGGCAAACACTTTTTTACACAGGGCAATGTAGTTTTGCATTTAGTTTCCCCTTAATAATAAAAACCTTTATTTAAAAACTGCATGGTGTGTTTACCTGTTTTATCTTTAACTAATATGTAAATTTGTTTAATGATCTGACAAACATGCAAAAAAAAAAGAAATCAGTAAGGGGGCAAACACTTTTTTACACACTGTAAATATATAGTATATTGTCACGCAGTTAACTAGTGACAAGCATATGCCCAAACTTTTCGCACCTCCCTCACTCCAGTGGCACCCTATTGAGGCGGCATACCCTTTTGCAGGTGTGTAAAAGGGCGAGTCAAATTACTAAATGAATGGATATCATGCTCCCGCCACGTTAAAAAAGCAGAGTGGGAGCTAAGTCCAGGGTCCAAAAGTCCACAGTAACACTGGCATGAATGACCATCTGAGTTTAAGGCTCAGAGCCTTATGTTGAGCGGCCATCACGAAAGTAGGGAGCAGCAAGCAGACAGGGCAGTGCCACTGTAACTGTGCCCCAGTAACTCCCTGTGTGTAAAGAAAGCACTGTCAGCTGATTAATAATAATAATAATAATACATTTTATTTATAATGCACTTTATATTCGAAACAAATCTCAAAGTGCTACAAAATTAATTCGACCCGAAAGCTCTGATAAAAATCTAAGTTTTAAGACCAGATTTAAAAGCATTAACAGTCTGTGGCGTCCTCAGATACTCAGGGGGAGCATTCCACAGTCTGGGTGCAGCTGAGCAAAAAGCTCGATCTTCCATGGTATGAAATTTAGTCTTAGGAGTTTTCAAAAGATGTACTGATACAGAGCGGAGGTTGCGTGTGGACGTATGTGAGGAAATAAGTTCTTTGAGGTAGGTAGGTGCATCCCCATAAATACACTGGTGGGTAAGAAGGGCAACCTTGTAATCAATTCTAAATGAAACAGGGAGCCAGTGAAGAGAATTAAGAATGGGCATAATATGGTCGTATTTACACCCTCTCATCAGGATCCTAGCAGCACTGTTCTGAATATACTGCAGCTTTTGAAGGGTTTTTCCAGTGGTCCCAATGAGAAGTGCATTGCAGAAGTCCAGCCTGGAGGAGACGAACGCATGGACTAACTTTTCTGCATCAGCAAATGTGGGTGCTGGACGCAGTTCTCATACGTCAAATGAGAGTCCATTTTACCGCCAAGGTTTATAACGGATGTTGACGATGGGATATCCTGACCAGAAAAGGTAATACTGGTAATGTTAGGTGACCTAACCTGGTGTGGGGTGCTTACTTAAATAGTGTCAGTCTTAGAGCTGTTCAGCTGCAGGAAATTTTGCTTCATCCATGACTTTTATTGGCCAGGGAGCAGACAGGCAGGCTAAACCAACCATCTGCTAGCTGCATAGAGTCGTCACTCAGGGTTCATCATATTGGGACTGTGTCTGTTCCCCGAGCTAAAAACAAATTTAGAAAGACTCAGAAAGTCTGTTTTAGTAATTTAATTAACATAAAGACCACAAACTCAGTTCATACTGAATGCGCAGCCGGCACCTCTGATCTGAAGCTAGGACTGTTAAATATTATAAAGATCTCTTGCATCTAAAGCAGTTATAGTTAATGAAATTATCACAGATCAGAAGTTTGATATACTCTGTTTAACAGAAACCTGGATTAAACAGGACGAGTATGTAGCTCTAAATGAAGCTAGTCCTCCTGGATACAGCTACATACACCAGCCTCGGTTAACTGGTAGAGGAGGAGGCGTCGCAGTTATTCACAACAATAATTTGACTATTATACAAAAACACAGACACAAATTTAATTCATTTGAAATTCTTTATAGTAACATAAGTATATTTAACTAAATTAAATCAGCTCAGTCGATTCCACTAATTGTCATTTACAGACCTCCAGGGCCGTACTCTGAATTTCTTAGTGAAATTGCAGATTTCCTCTCAAACCTAGTCGTTTCTGAAGACAAACTGTTAATTGCTGGAGATTTTAATATTCATTTTGAGAATCCAGAAGACCCTCTGAGAACAGCATTTATGTCCATACTGGACCCGTAAATCAGTGTGTAGTAGGAGTAAATCAGTGTGTAGTAGGACCCACTCATAAAGCAGGTCACACTTTAGATTTAATAATATTATTCGAATTAAGTATAAAAAATGTATTCACAATTCCACTATCTGAAGTTATCTCAGATCACTATCTTGTCTCAATTCAAGTGTGTCACAGTAATAATGTACGCACAGTGCCGCGCTACCGTATGAAACGTACATTCACATCAACTACCAAGCAGAGTTTTATCAGTGATCTCCCAGAGTTCCCAACTTCGAGACCCCACTTCAGAGAGACCCCACAGAACTCGATCAGGCGATTGAATATTTAAAGTCGACATTTCGCTATACCTTAGATAATGTAATTTTTCGCAAAAGAAATATTATTAGAAACTTGCTCCCTGGTATAACGATCACTGATTAAAACAGACCGTTCAGAAATTAGAACGTAAATGGCGTCTAACTAAATTGTTAGTATTTCAAACAGCATGGAAGGAGAGCATCCTGAACTATAGAAAAGTTCTTAGTGTAGCTAGATAAACATATCTCTTCACTCTTATAGAAAATAACAAAAATAATCCTAGATTTTTATTTAATGCTTTAGCCAAATTAACCAGAAATAAGACCACTGCAAAAATCTCCACAACAACATCATGCAATAGTGAGGACTTCATGAACTTTTTTAATAATAAAATTGTAAATATTAGGCATAAAATTGAGGCTTTTGAAACGAACAATGTAATTGATGTAGATGTTAATCTAGCCATGTCAGTTTAGAACCTAGAATACTTTACTCGCCTTGAACAGAAAGAACTAATTTCACTCATCTCTTCTGCAAATTCATCAACCTGTATATTAGATCCTGACACATTTTTTTTAAACAGATAGTACCAGCAATAACAGAACCCCTGTTGAGAATAATTAATTCTTCACTCAGCATTGGTTATGTTTCAAAATCTTTTAAATTAGCAGTTATCTAACCAATAATTAAGAAGCCTGACCTCGACCCCTGTCAGCTGTCCAATTACTGGCAAATATCAAACCTCCCCTTTATCTCTAAGATTCTGGAAAAGATAGTAGCAGAGCAGCTATGCTTATATCTACATAGAAATGGCATACATGAACTGTATCAGTCAGGATTTAGGCCTTATCACAGCACAGAGACGGCACTCGTTAAAGTAGTAAATGACCTCCTATTGGCCTCTAATCAGGGTTATGTAACTATGCTTGTATTACTCGACCTCAGTGCAGCTTTGACACCATCGATCACGCTATTCTTCTTTACAGATTAGAAAATGTAGTAGGAATTAAGCGTACAGCCCTCTCCTGGCTCAGATCCTATGTGACCGTTATCAGTATGTAGACTTAAATGGTGATTATTCTGCATGTTCTGTAGTGTGGAGTTTGGCGTTCCGCAGGGTTCAGTTTTAGGTCCACTGCTTTTTTCCCTTTACATGCTTCCTCTGGGCAACATGGTAAGCATGGTATTAGTTTTCATTGTTATGCTGACGACACACAGGTATATGTCTCAGCAAAACCTGATGAGAAAAAACAGCTTACTAAAGTTGAGCAATGTGTGCAGGACATAAGAGATTGGATGCTTAAAATACTACTCTTGACATATAAAGCATTAAATGGTCTCACGCTGCAGTACCTGAGTAAACTGCTAGTGTCTTACAAACCGCCACGCCTACTTCGATCAAAGGATGCAGGCTGCTTGTCAGTACCGTATATTATGAAAAATACAGCTGGGGGCAGAGCTTTTTCTTACAAAGCCCCAAAATTATGGAATAGTCTTCCAAATAGTGTTCGGGACTCAGACACAGTCTCAGTGTTTAAGTCAAGGCTAAAAACCTATTTATTCAGCCAAGCATTTTTATAAATAGATTTGCCTTAGGTAAAGGAGCAGATCTGGGGGACTCATGGACGTAGAGTATTATGGTGAACTGGTATGTTTAGACCCTGTCTTCTCACTCTCATTGATCACTCAGGTTTGTTGATGGTGAGGTGATTGTTTGCTTTATATCTCAGGAAGCCCTCATGTTTGTGTTTCCTTCTGGCTCTCCCTTTTAGTTATGCTGTCATAGTTAGTCTTGCCGGAGTCTCTGCTTGCACTCTACAGTTAATATACATTCACATTATACATTGTGTGACTGTGACCATACCTAACTGCCCTCTCTCCTCTTCTTATCTTTCTTCCCCTCTTTCTCTTTTCTCTCTCACCCTGTCTTCCCCTTTCACTCTTTCTCTCTCTCTCTGTCGAGCTACACATTTCGTTCCTGAGCTGTCAGTGATCCAGACTGCCTCTGCCCTCCGGACCAGTCTGACTTATCCTGGTGCCCCGCTTCTGGTTGGAGATCTCGTCACATGGATGCCCCGTGTGTCTCTTTGGGATGCGTCTGGTGTCTGGGGATGACTCTCTCTACCTAGAAGATGGTTCTGGCCTCGACTGGTGTTGGCAACTGTTTCTCTGGGGACTTGACAGTTCGATAGTTCAGGACTGAAACTTCCTACAAGTCTACCTGAGTCCTCAATAACTACCTGTACTCCATATTAACATCAATTAACATCAACTATTATAGCTGAACTGCCTGCCACCTAACACACTGTATGAATACAGATCATTTCCTGCTTTCTGTTTCACCCAAATGAGGATGGGTTCCCTGTTGAGTCTGGTTCCTCTCAAAGTTTCTTCCTATTACCATCTCAAGGAGTTTTTCCTTGGCACTGTCGCCCTCGGCTTGCTCACCAGGGACAAACTGACCATTTTGACTCACACATTCACATTTTATACAAACTTAAATAATTCTTTTGATTGTGTAAAGCTGCTTTGCGACAATGACAATTGCTAAAAGCGTTATACAATTGAATAGTTGCTTTGAATTTCCAGAGCTATTGTTAATGATATTCGAATAAAACTGTGATTTTGCAGCTCTCTGCATGTCATGCACACTCGGAACGCGACCGGCACTAGGACCCGGAAGTTAAGCGGTCGCAAACCAGGAAGTATAAAAGAGGTAAACAAACCATAGCACCTCGCTCAGTCATTGAGTTTTGCCGATGCCACGTCGGATTCCTACATCTAACTGTGAGTACTCACCTTTTTGGTTTCAATTCCTGATCGAGTGTGTATTTATAGGACGCGGGTTAGATTGTGTCTTTCCCTTACTCCCCATCTGTGAGAGTCCTTAGACTAAAAGCGTGAATATCCTGCCTACTCGTGTTTCATCCGCGTTTGGGTTTACCATTCACGCTACAAAGGGCTAACCGCTAAAGCTACGTCTTCTGGTCATCTCAGGTTAGTTCTTGACACTGCATATGCCTTTTGATGTTCTCTGTAAACTTGCTTATGAACAGTGAGTCCTGAAGGCTGTAGACATAGCTCACGAACACGCCTAGTTGTCTTCATCTTCCGCAGCTCACATGTATACCAGGGGGCTGAACGTGAGAAGCAGACACTTCTATATCTGACAGGGGCATGAAAATCAAGGAGACTGCTGAGGGATTGGTTGTAGAAGTCAACTGATTCAGTAACTGAGGAACATTCAACAGAGGAGAGATTCTGAAGATCTTTGCTCAGAGTATCTGGGTTGATCTTTTTCAAATTTCTGTAACATATTTGTCGCTTTGCTTTTTGTCGGGGAACAAGAGCGTGACAGCTCCATCGAAATGACCTTGTGGTCAGACACCCCCAGATCATACACAAAAAGGTTGCTAATGGTTACAGAGTTTGTAATAACTAGATCCAAGATATGCCCTCTGAAATGTGTGGGAACATCAACATGCTGTTGAAGACTGAGGCAGTCCAGTAGTTGTAAAAACTCAACTGCCAAATGGCAGGAGAGAGTGTCTACATGAACATTAAAGTCACAGAGTATAATAATGTTGGCAGAAGTGGTACAGATGGATGTAAGAAAATCATGCATCTCAGAGATAAACATTGAGTTTGGTTTAGGGGTCGATGAATAAGCAGCATCGTCATTCAAATGAAGACAGTGTAGGCACAGTGAGGGGAGACAGATCCAGTTGCTGTCGGTATAGTACAGCTAAGCCACCACCACGTCCAGTACTGCTTTCTCCAGGATAGCTATAACCAGGAGGGACAAGCTTCATTTAGTGCTAAAAAAAAACCTCTGGCTGATGCCATGTTTCCGTTATGCACATAAAATCCAAGCCTTTGTCCATAATATGATCTTGTATAAGGACTGATTTATTTGTGAGAGATTGTGAATTAAAAAGTTCTATTTTGAGCATTTTTGGTGTAGTAACTTTCTGTAATGGCTGTAACACAGTGAGATCCACTCCGCGTTTTCTGTCCTGCTTGGTAGATAGCGTCCTCTGAAAATTTCCGAAGCAGTCTGACAGAAATCTCATGGCGTTTCCCATGCTACAAACACCTGGAGTAACATCGCTCTGATGACGTGTTTGATGAGCGACATTGGTCCACACAGATGGAATGGATGAAGCAGAACAGCTAGGTTGATGGTAAACAAACTTTCGCCAAGAACTTCTATGGACATAACGCGGTTGGCACAGAAGTCCGAGTTCATTTATGGCTGCAATGCACGTTGGAATGGAATGATTGTTATGAATTAACAACTGCGGAATGGTGTATTTTAGCTTCAAGCCTGTCGCCGGAAAAAACTAGCAAAACAAGCTAGCCACGAGCCAAACGCAGAGATGCAGCCAAAAATAACTGCAGAGGCAGCGAAACCAGGCTCAAAAAACTCCAGTGTATCGAGACCACAGAGCGGACGTCCAAGGAAGCACTCACCGCCTTAGCAGCGCTGAAAAACGCCAAAAACCCAAAGGAAAAAACTAAAGTTTAAAAAAACAGCCTCCGGGTTACTAAAATAGTCCGTATAAAAATAAATACAGCAGCAGAAAAATAAAAACAGCAGCAGCAGGAGAAGTGGCGAACAGCGAGCGCCAGCGTCCTCTCCTGTGCCTAATCATCTATAGAGCTTTTTCTGTGTAGAGTCAAAGAGGACTTACCTTACCGCATGAGAGACATAGAAGCCGCCTGTACTCGCAAGTGGGTATGCGAACCATATGCCGCTTTTGAAGCATGCGCTGCCGCGGCACCCTCATCTATGCTATGCACCAGCTAATGTGAACCAGCCGCAGAGGAGGAAAAAATATATACACATACAGTGGAACCTCGGATTGCGAGTGCCGCGGTTCGGGAGTGTTCCGCAAAACGAGCAAAGATTTTTAATAAATTTTGACTTAAAAAACAAACAAGTCTTGGTTTATGAATATCATGAGTATCATGTATCATGTATGCGCTTCTTGTTTTGATGCTAAGCATCACGTGATCACAAATGAGCCAATGCAATATCTCTCTCCTGGGCTGCAGAATTGTGGGTAATCCTCACCCCTGGTGTAATTACCATCCGTGCGCGTGTGTACTATAACACTGTGACCACGTGTGTGCATGTAAAAAAAAATTTTTTTGTGTTTGTATGCGTGTGTACAGTGGGCGTGTACCTGTTTATTATAACACACATGTGTGAGCGTGTGTAAAGCAAAAGAAAGTTTCATTAGAAAGGTTAAAGGTTAATTTTCTCTCTCTCTGTATCAGCATGCCTTTATGTCTGTGCGCACGCGTCACTAGACACCGTGCTCCTTCACACACACACAACCCACCTTCTCTCGCCTTCACACACACACACATACACACACAATCTTTTCTTCTCTAAAGGAAAAGTAAAGCGCAGGTTAATTTGTTTTATTTTTACTTTACAGCAGTGATTCTGTTAGTGTGTGGTCAAGCAAGTGTTAATAGCGATGTTCCTTGTTAATTTTTCCGATAAAACCTTAATGCATAAAACATAAGGGGTTCTTTCCATTAATGTGTGTGTGTGTGTGTGTGTGTGTGCATGTGTGTGTGTGTGAAAAACTCAAATTTCAAACAAGGGTTACTGTGTAAAACTGGAAGTGCGGGGGGGTGGCTGATTCTCCCTCTCCTCTTGGCTAGCTTCACGAACATACACAAATACACACATACACAGCACCTGGTTTTGTATTAATTATTTGAATGTTTTATATTTTGGGAAAATTTTTGTTTCCGTTATTTCTTATGAGGAAATTCTCGTTGATTTACAAAAATAATGTTTGAAAAAGATTTTTTTAAATATGAGCACAAGTGGAATTACACACACACACACACATATATATAGGTGCTGAAAGCATTCTTAAGAAATGTTGGCCCATATTGATAGGATAGCATCTTGCAGTTGATGGAGATTTGTGGGATGCACATCCAGGGCACGAAGCTCCCGTTCCACCACATCCCAAAGATGCTCTATTGGGTTGAGATCTGATGACTGTGGGGGCCATTTTAGTACAGTGAACTCATTTTCATGTTCAAGAAACCAATTTGAAATTATTCAAACTTTGTTACATGGTGCATTATCCTGCTGAAAGTAGCCATCAGAGGATGGGTACATGGTGGTCATAAAGGGATGGACATGGTCAGAAACAATGCTCAAGTAGCCCGTGGCATTTAAACGATGCCCAATTGGCACTAAGGGCCCTAAAGTGTGTCAAGAAAACATCCCCCACACCATTACACCAACTCCACCAGCCTGCACAGTGGTAACAAGGCATGATGGATCCATGTTCTCATTCTGTTTACGCCAAATTCTGACTTTACCATTTGAATGTCTTAACAGAAATCCAGACTCATCAGACCAGGCAACATTTTTCTAGTCTTCAACTGTCCAATTTTGGTGACCTTGTGCAAATTGTAGCCTCTTTTTCCTATTTGTAGTGGAGATGAGTGGTACCCGGTGGGGTCTTTTGCTGTTGTAGCCCATCTGCCTCAAGGTTGTGCGTGTTGTGGCTTCACAAATGCTTTGCTGCATACCTCGGTTGTAACGAGTGGTTATTTCA
Organism: Clarias gariepinus; assembly: GCF_024256425.1. NCBI lineage: Eukaryota > Metazoa > Chordata > Actinopteri > Siluriformes > Clariidae > Clarias > Clarias gariepinus. The sequence goes on from NC_071110.1 coordinate 20,249,761, forward strand.
GTCAAAGTTGCTCTTCTATCAGCTTGAATCAGTCGGCCCATTCTCCTCTGACCTCTAGCATCAACAAGGCATTTTCGCCCACAGGACTGCCGCATACTGGATGTTTTTCCCTTTTCACACCATTCTTTGTGAACCCTAGAAATGGTTGTGTGTGAAAATCCCAGTAACTGAGCAGATTGTGAAATACTCAGACCGGCCCGTCTGGCACCAACAACCATGTCAAACTCAAAATTGCCTAAATCACCTTTCTTTCCCATTCTGACATTCAGTTTGGCATTTAGGATATTGTCTTGACCAGGACCACACACCCAAATGCATTGAAACAACTGCCGTGTAATTGGTTGATTAGATAATTGCATTAATAAAAAATTGAACAGGTGTTCCTAATAATCCTTTAGGTGAGTGTATATACACACTATATATATATATATATATATATATATATATATATATATATATATATGCATGTTCACTTTTGTTCATTAATTCTTTAAGTCATAAAAAAATTCAGTGAAATTTTAATGGAAATTCATAGATCATAGTTATAGGATTAGTTACATTTTAACGAAAATTAGGGAAATGAGTATGTAATAGCCCAGAGTGACTGTGGCAAGGAAAAAGTCCCAGTGATGGCAATAGGAAGAAACCTTGAGAGGAACCATACTGAACAATGAATCCATTCTCATTTGGGTGAAGGATGGCTGAAATTGTTTTGCAGTCATACTGTGTGTTAGGTGGCTAAAAGTTCAACATAACAGGAAATGTATTTAAGTTAATATGGAGTACAGTTTTGGTATTAGATGGTCAGATACAAAATTGGAAATTATAGTGAACTCTGAACTATTGAGCAATGCGAGTCACAAGTCCTCAGAGAACAGATGTCTGCATCAGCCAAGGCCAGGACAGTCTTCATTGTAAAGTGGAACCATCATCAGTCACCACACGCATCCCAAGCAGACCACACAGGGCATACATGTGACAAGATCTCCAACCAGAAGCAGGGCACCAGGATGAATCAGACAGGTCCAAAGAGGAGAAAAGGAATAGAAGAGAAATAACAGTTAGGAATGCTCAGTCACATATTGTCTAGGGTAAATGTTCCAGGACTCCGGAAGAACTATGACAGCATAACTAAAAGGCCTGGACCTTTACCTATCTATTCACAAAAATGCTTGGCTAAATAAATATGTTTTAAGTAAAGTAGAAGGCTACTTTATTTTATAACTTTGTGGCTTTGTAAGGAAAAGCCCTGCCCTCAACTGTAGTTTTCATAATATGTGGTAATGACAAGGAGCCTTCCTTTAATTAACATAGGTGTAGCAGATCACTAGCAGTTAGCTAAGGCACTGTGGCGCAAGACAATTTAGTGTTGTATAGGCCAACTAGTGTTAAGTAAGTAAAGAGTAAAAGGTAAAGAGTTTGTAAAAATAGTTAAAAGGTTAAAGCTAAAAAAAGAACTGATCAGTTTTAATCTAATAACTGATATAATTATTTAAGGTGGAAGCCCAGATACGTCTGCCTGTCTTTCTTACAGAAGAACTCTCTGCCTAACTTATTAATACAAAGAAATCAAATTTTGTTAGGTTAGGTATCTAGTTTATGCCTTGTTTACATTAAGTTGTACTTCTTAAGTCATCAGCAAAATATACTCCCTGTTCTTTAATCTGAGAGTAAAAAGTTAAAAGTAGTTCGGATAACAATAATGTCTTTAGTTTTGTTATTTAAGCAGTAAAAATATTAACTAATCCCAACAAAAATATTCGGTTTAGCTTATGATTATTTATTGGTGCAGGGGTTTGTTAACTTTAAGCAAGTAGCTTATTAGAAGCTTTTTTAAGTAGATTATAAAGTCTGGCACATAGCTGTTAATTGAATTACTTTTACTCAACATTTTAATTTAATTTATGATGGAGGTTAAACTTCATGCCATTATCTAAGTAGTACAAAAGAGTTTTAAAGTTTTAACCAATGTACAGACAAAACCTTTTTTATTTATATAGATAGTAGTATTTTATCTCTATTTTATCTTTGAATCAAGGATCCAATATGCCTTACAATATGTTAGTGCATTAGACTTAGTGATGGACACTGAAACACCATCAACAACAGACTAAACAAATGTACTTACATATGTAGGCCCTAAAGGGAAAACTTGCATTGCATCACCAATTAGGTAATAGATCAACAATTTCTCAAATCCTATGTGTCTAATTATAACCTGTGTAAGACACGCAGGTTCTGAATTATTAATCATATTTGTTAATACAAGTGAAATGGAAAATTTGGCTAAGGCACACTTGAGGCCCAGGTCACCAGCATCTGCTTCCCTTGGAAATTTAACTAAAGCAATATCAAAACAAGTGTAAACAAACAAATATAGTTATGTTTAGCCTAGATTAAGGCTACGGGGAGTTGTTTCCACAAATTATTGTGGAAAATTTAAAAAATACATAATTACTGGCCAAAACATACTGAAATATTTTTTCCACAGAACTTTCAGTCTATTACTGTTTGACTTTTTAATGTTTATCCAGATTTGTATTTTTCGATCTATTAATAGAATATGTATTGATTGCATCAAATTAATTTTACATAGACATTATTTTATATTTTATTTTAGATAAAAGATCCTAGTTAAGATCCTTATTGCCTAAGAAATGAAAAACAGTGACTTTCTGAGCATCCACTCGCAGAACAAGGATTTTGGTTGTGACAATATCACACTAACAATTTGCAATTAGGCAAGAGAAAAATACACCCCTAGCTTCTTACTGACACAAGTGCATGCCAATGTTGGGGAAGAAGACGCATTACATAAACTGGCCATCTTTCCTCTGTGTCCTGCAGACTGCTGAAGAGAGGATTTTGGCTCTAAAGAAGGAGGACATGTTAAATCACTTTTGGAGCCAGGTACAACTAATGAAAAGAAAAGAAGAGGCCTGCAAATTACCAATACCCGCAATCTATTTACTTATCTTTTAATAAATTAATTTACTAAAAACTTTACTAAATTAGCGAAGGCGATGTCCGATAAAGTAATATGCTCTGGTCCCATCCCATTGAGACGTGGCGACATAGCTTACAGCAGGTTATGGTCGCTGAACCGCTGGATGTCTAGGTGGTGCTCCGAAAACAATGTGGGCTTCATAGACAATTGGAAGACCTTTGAGGGCAAAACTGGCCTGTTAGGGTGGGACGGTGTCCATCCCACTCTGGAAGGTGCTGCTCTCATTTCCTGTAGTATAGCTCATAGTCTCAGAAAGGGCCTGGTTAATCTGTGACAATCCAGAGCCCAGGCCAGGGAGCAGACAGACAGGCTAAACCAACCGTCTGCTAGCTGCAGAGTCGTCACTCAGGGTTCACTGTATTGAGACTTCGTCTGTTCCCCGAGTTAAGCAAAAATGTAGAAAGACCCAGAAAGTCTGTTTTAGTACAGTAATTTAATTAACATAGATCCCACAAACTCGGATCACACTGAATGCGCAGCCGGCACCTCTGATCTGAAGCTAGGACTATTAAATATTAGATCTCTTGCATCTAAGGCAGTTATAGTTAATGAAATTATCACGGATCAGGAATTTGATATACTCCTTTTGAGATTTCCTCTCAAACCTAGTCGTTTCTGTAGACAAGGCGTTAATTGCTGGAGATTTTGAAATTCATTTTGAGAATCCAGAAGACCCTGTGTGTAAAGCATTTATGTCCATACTGGACTCAGTAGGAGTAAATCGGTGTGTATTAGGACCCACTCATAAAGCAGGTCACACTTTAGATTTATTAATATTCTTCGGATGAAGTATAAGAAATTTATTTACAAGTCCATTGTCTGAAGTTATATCAGATCACTATTTTGTCTCAATTCAAGTGTGTCATAGTAATAAAGTACCCACAGTGCCGCGCTACCCTACTAAACGTACCATCACTATCACACAGTTTTATCAATAATCTCCCAGAGTTAACAACTTTGATTAGATCACCGTCTGACACCACAGAACTCGATCAGGCGACTGAATATTTAGAGTCGAGGTTCCGTTATACCTTAGATAATGTAGCTCCAGTTAAAAGAAAAAAAATTTCGAGATAAGAAACTCGCTCCCTGGTATATTTTTATTTAATACCATAGCCAAATTAACCAGAAATAAGACCACTGCAGAAATCTCCACAACAACATCGTGGAATAGTCAGGACATCATGAACTTTTTTAATAATAAAATTGTAAATATTAGGCATAAAATTGAGGCTTTGAAAACAAACAATGTAAGTTATGCAGATGTTAAACTAGCCATGTCAGATCGGAACTTAGAATACTTTCTCCCCTTGAAGAGAATGAACTAATTTCACTTATCTCTTCTGCAAATTCATCAACCTGTATATTAGATCCTGTACCAAAACATTTTCCTAAACAGATATAACAACCCCTGTTGAGAATAATTAATTCTTCACTCAGCATTGGGTATGTTCCAAAATCTTTTAAATTAGCAGTTATTAAACCGATTATAAAGAAACCTGACCTTGACCCCTGTCAGCTGTCCAATTACAGGCCAATATCAAACCTCTCCTTTATCTCTAAGATCCTGGAAAAGATAGTAGTGGAGCAGCTATGTTCATATCTACATAGAAATGGCATACATGAACTGTATCAGTCAAGATTTAGGCCTCACCACAGCACAGAAACGGCACTCGTTAAAGTAGTAAATGAGCTCTTATTGGCCTCTGATCAGGGTTATGTAACTATGCTTGTATTACTCGACCTCAGTGCAGCTTTTGACACCATTGATCATAGATTAGAAAATGTAGTAGGAATTAAGGGTACAGCCCTCTCCTGGCTCAGATCCTATTTGACCGATCGTTATCAGTATGCAGGCCCGTAGCCAGGGGGAGTTCGGGTGGTTAGAACGACCCACCCCCCACTGCCAAAGGTCCAGAATTTTTTGTTATTATTATTATTATTTCAATTTTTTTTTTTGAGACAGAGTAAAATTGTTGGGCATTATTTAAAATGACACTTTATTACAAAACAATTTACAAAAAAAAACCCGCGACGTGACAAACCTGCGCAGCAACTGACGTTTTTTAAATGTGTGCGGCGGCATCCAGCAGTGTATAATATGGGTTGAAAAGAGCAGGAGAGACGGGAGAGAAAGCAGGCAGCAGCGTCATTATCGCAGAATATTAAACATATGTTCAAAAAGACTCCCAAACAGAGTAAGTCTGTTACTACCTCAAGATCAAATTGCTAACGCTAGTTAAGTGGTAGCTAATCGTCAATATATATGACTGGGATTTTAAAGGTTGAATTTAACATATTTTATTATATTTCGCCTAATTAATAGACTATATAAATAACAATTCATTGAATATTAAATATATTTTATATAAGTTCAATAAAGTGAAGAGGCAAAGACAAAAAAATGAAAGAGCATGTTGATGAGAGAAGTTGAATTTGTAGTTTAATAATATTCCAGTAAAAAATTCCTTAAATGTATTCTGTTGTTAGTGTGGTTTTTAAACTTTTGAACTCTGTGTGTGTGGGTGTGTTTTTGAAGTGAAAAAAGTCGCACGTGATCTTGATAAGCAATTTGACAACATTGTAGTAAATATTTTTGGTGCATCAAAAGCATGCACATTATGATACCAGCAGAAAAGCTAATCCAGCACATGACACTAAAATGCAGTATTTAATCCTCAAAATGAAAAAAAAAAAAGAGTAAATACTCAAATACAAAATACTGAGAAAAAAGGTCCACTTTTTTAAAAAAAAGACCCCCTCTTTGCACTAGGCTGGCTACGGGCCTGGTATGTAGACTTAAAAGGTGATTATTCTGATTGTTCTCTAGTGGAGTTTGGTGTTCCACAGGGTTCAGTTTTAGGCCCACTGCTTTTTTCCCGTTACATGCTTCCTCTGTGCAACATAATCCGTAAGCATGGTATTAGTTTTCACTGTTATGCTGACGACACACAGTTATACTGTATGTCTCAGCAAAACCTGATAAGATAAACCAGCTTACTAAAATTGAGCAATGTGTGCAGGACATAAGAAATTGAATGCTATTGTATTCAATTGTACACCATAATGCTGAGTATTATGATGAACTGGTATGTTTAGATGCTGTCCTCCCCACTATCATTGATCACTCAGGTTTGTTGACAGTGAGGTGATTGGTTGCTTTACATCTCAGGGAGCCCTCATGTCTGTGTTTCCTTCTGGCTCTGCCTTTTACTTACGCCGTCATAGTTAGTCCTGCCGGAATCTCTGCTTGCACTCTACAGTAAATATACATTTACATTATACATTATATGACTGTGACCAGACCTAACTGTTATTTCTTCTTTTCTGCTCTTTCTCCTGCTTTTTCTCTTCCCTCTCTCCCCCTCTTTCTCCTTCCCTCTCTCTTTCGAGCTACACCTGTCGTTCCTGAGCTCCCAGTGATCCAGACTCCCTCTGCCCTCAGGACCTGTCTGACCCATCCTGGTGCCCCGCTTCTGGTTGGAGATCTCGTCACATGGATGCCCCGTGTGTCTCTTTGGGATGCGTCTTGTGTCTGGGGATGGTTCTCTCTACCTAGAAGACAGTTCTGGCCTCGACTGGTGTTGGCAGCTGTTTCTCCGAGGACTTGACCGTTCAATAGTTCAGGACTGGAAATTTATATGAGTCTACCTAAGTTTTCAATAACTAACTGAACTTCATATTAACATCAATTAACATAAACTGTTATGCTGAACTGCCTGCCAACTAACACACAGTATGAATGCAGATCAATTCCTGCTTTCTGTTTCACCCAAATGAGGATGGGTTCCCTGTTGAGTCTGGTTCCTCTCAAGGTTTTTTCCTACTACCATCTCAGGGAGTTTTTTCTTGCCACTGTCGCCCTCGGCTTGCTCACCAGGGACTATCTGACCATTTTGATTCCTACACATTCAAATTCCATACAAACTTAAATAATTCTTTGATTGTGTAAAGCTGATTTGGGACAATGGCAATTGTTAAAAGCGCTATACAAATAAAATTGAATTTAATTGAATTATCTGAGATGACTCTTCTACTACCATACATAGTAATTGGGTCAAGTGTGTTTTCCATCAAGTGGAGTCGGCAGCCACCTCAGAGCCTAAAACACCCATTTACCTTGCACCTTCCCAGCTCATTCAGGTGCCACTCGTTGAAGTTCCCTTTTAGCACTAAGCCACAATGTGCCCCAAGACTCCCCTGGCTTTACTCCTTTTGCCCTTCTCCCAAGTAAAAGGCCAAAGATACTCTTGTGATCCAGAAGACCTGGAAAGAACAACCATCATCCTAATGCTTGATGAAGGAGAGGCAGAAGCGTAGGGGAGAACTAAGCTAAAGGCTAATCCCTACAAACCAGCCAGCAGAAGTGTTTTTATTTTCTATTTAATTTAACACATCTCCTGTTATACTGAATTTCCAGTCTCACATAGTTTTATGCAGATCAATCTCTGCTATCCGTTTTCACCCAAATGAGGAAGCGTTCCCTGTTGAGTCCGGTTCCTCTCAAGGGTTCTTCCTATTACTATCTCAGGGAGTTTTTCCTTGCCACTGTCGTCATCGTCCTCGGCTTGCTCATCAGGGACAATCTTATAATTTTGATTTATACACATTCACAATTTATACAGACTTAAATAATTCTTTTGATTGTGTAAAGCTGCTTTGCGACAATGTTAATTGTTAAAAGCGCTATACAAATAAAATTGAATTGAATTTAATTGAATTTTTCTCTCCAACACCAACAAACTTTTTGGCTAGATCAGAACACCCCGCTGCTATCAACCTAGCAGGCTGTGCTATCTTTCGAGTAAATAGAACTGTTCAATCTGGTAAGAGCAGAGGAGGAAGACTTTGTATTCACATTTACATTTAGACATTTGGCAGACGCTCTTATTCAGAGCGACTTACAAAAAGTGCTTTAAAGTTTACATCACTGGATACATACTTACACTGGGTTAATAAGGTTAATGACTAAGTGTCATTAGTCCAACACAACTGGGAAGAGGTTTTTTTTTTTTGAGTGGTAGGGTTAGTCCAAGTACTGAAGAAACAGATGCGTCTTGAGTCGTCATTTAAAGATAATCAAAGTCTGCTGTATGGACATCCAGAGGAAGTTCATTCCACCACCTAGGTGCCAGAACAGAAAAGCGCCTGGATGAGTGCCGCCATCGATCTGCCGCCATCGACCTGAGAGATGGTGGGATGAGGCGAGCAGTGCTCGGAGGTTTGGAGCGAACGTGGTGCAGTGCGTGGTGTGATTAGAGCAGAGAGGTAAGTGAGTGCTGGGCCATTTTTAGCTTTGTAGGCATGCATCAGCATTTTTTATTTGATACAGACGAATCGTGGACAGAGGCAGGCTTGCCAGGAGTGAGTTGCAGTAGCCCAGTCTTAAAATAACAGGGGACTGAACAAGCTGAGTAGCCTGTGAAGAAAGAAATGAGCTAATTCTTCTGATATTGTATAGAAGAAACCTACAAGAGCGAGTAAGGTTAGCAATGTGTGGGGAAAATGATAGATGATTGTCCACATTTACCCCAAGATTGCGGGCAGTGGCAGAAGGAGTGATTTGGTTGTTCAGGGATATCACAAGGTCTTGACCTGGGTATGAGTCACAAGTGATGAATAACAGTTTGGCTTTACTCAGATTGAGCTTCAGCTGATGAGCAGCCATCCAGGATGAGACGTCTGCCAGACATGCTGAGATCCGCGTGGAAACCGGAGTGTCAGAGGGAGGAAAGAAGAGAGTAAGTTGGTTGTCATCTGCATAACAATGGTATGAAAATCCATGCGATGATATGACCTTACCAAGAGACCAAGTATAGAGGGAGAACAGAAGAGGAACAAGTACTGAGCCCTGCGGGACACCAGTAGAGAGTTTACGTGGGTCAGATGTAGATCCCCTCCATGTTACCTCATATGACCTATCTTCTAGGTAAGAAGCAAACCATTGCCACACTGTTCCACAAATTCCAAGGCTTGTAAAAATAGATAATAAAGTCTTGTGGTTCACCATGTCAAATGCAGCTGACAGGTCCAGGAGGATGAGGACAGATGACAGTTTAGCAGATCTAGCAGCATGGAGCTTCTCAGTGACTGACAGAAGGGCAGTCTCTATGGAATGTGCCACTTTGAATCCAGATTGGTTAGGATCATTAAGGTTGTTCTGTGAGAGATAAAGAGACATTTTGTTATAAACAGTTCTTTTAAGAATTTTGAAAATAAAAAAGAGAAGTGATACCGGGCGATAGTTGTTAACTTCTGATGGGTCCAGGCAGGGTTTCTTGAGGATCGGAATAACCCTTGCCTTCTTAAAAGCAGGAGGAACATGACCAGATGATATGGAATGGTTGATGATGATTGTGATGAAGGAAAGGAGGTCTCGTAAGATGGCCTGGAACATTGTGGAAGGGATTGGTTCTAATGAACAGGTGGTGGGGTTAGATGACGAGATGATCTGTTGAATCTCATTAGATGACAGGTTGGAGAATTCTGCTAAAGGAGGGAAGGGAAGGTCCTGAGGTTCTGCCTTAGGAGTTTGGTTGGGAACGAAGGACTGGCGGATTGCTGCAATTTTCCCATCGTAGAATGTGGCAAAATCATCAGCAGTCTGAGAGCAAGGGGCAGGAGGAGTCAGTGGGTTGAGTAGTGAGGAGAAGATGCTGTGGAGTTTGCCAGGGTCATGTGCAGAGTTTTCCACCTTTTCTCTGAAGGAGGTAGTTTTTGCAGAAGTCACATCACATGAGAATTTGGAGAGAAGAGTCTGGTAAGAGATGAGATCTGCATCAAGTTGCGATTTCTTCCATCTTCTCTCTGCAGTTCTTAATTCTCTCCTGTTGTTGCGTAATACATCAGATGGCCAAGGAGCAGGACAAGACGTCTTCCTTGGTTTATACAGTATGACAGCTGGCAAAGGAGATCTACGGATAAGGAGAGAGAGGAGAGGAAAGTTTCAGTTGCAGTCTCTAGTGGTAGAGAGGAGAAGGAGTCTGGGTCTGGGAGGGATGATAGGGTACAGAGACAGAGTGAAGGCTTCTGTGGGAAAAAGAGAAATTTTGGTGGTTAGGTTCCCTGCCTTGTGTGTGGGAGGGCAGCTGTTTAGAGTTAAAGAGAAGGAGTTAAGAAGAGGGAGAAGAAAAGAGGATTGGAGTTTGTCAGATGGAAGGTTGAAATCTCCTAGAACAGTGAGAGGAGTGTTAGCAGAAAGAAAAAGACTAAGAAGTATGTCCATTTCATCTAGAAAGTTTCCTAGAGAGCCAGGAGGACAGTAAATAACTAAGATGTGGAAGTTAATTGGAGAGGTTACCTTAACTGCATGAAATTCAAATGATGAAAAACTGAAATGGGACAGGGGATAGGCGAGAGGACCAACTCTTAGACAACAGGAGACCTGTACCACCACCTCTGCCAGTTTCTCGTGGAGAGTGAGGAAATACATGGGCAGAGGGCAGCCGATGTAGCTGAGTTCTGAGGAGATATCCAGATCTCAGTTTGTGCCAGAAAGTCAAAATAGTAATGAGTAGCTAGGGCAGAGATAAAATCTGCTTTCTTTACAGCAGATTGGCAGTTCCAAAGCCCACCTACCACCATTGCAGGGCAATGAGACAGTACTAGAGGGTAGATGAGGTTTCTGGGAGATCTGCCTCTGCTGTTTGAGTAAAAGCATCTTGGTCTATGAGAACTGACAGAGATAGGTTGAAGACACATGCTAGACTGAGGTAATTGTCTATAAAACCTGTAATTTCTTGGTAAACAAGAGTTTGAGTCAATTCTCTGTGCACTTGCTATCTAGTTCCTTTTCAAAGGCTACACTCAATGCTGCGTGAAAACGCTGTGGGAAAATCTTTTCATGTTGCCAGTTGTAAAGCATGTGTGTACCAAACACGCCAAATTTTGGCTTATATAACCTCGGTCAGGAGATGTCATCTGATTAGACGCACCTGCAGGTTATAAATAGGAGTGAGCCGGCAACATTCCTCGGATCTTTTTTTTACCGCATTGTGCGCGTGTGTGTGTCAACAAGCATACAAAAAATCTAACAGCAGAATTTAAAGCTTATAAAACTCACCAGACAATAATGGCGGAGTTTAGAGCTAGATGTCCCCCTCCGTGCGATAATTTTCTTTCGGAGGGCGACATGCACACTTTCAGCTTTGAATGTTTGGGTGAGAAGCACGCCTTCGAAGGACTTAATGGAGAGTGTGAGCACTGTGATCTTCTCCCCATGAAGCTGCTACGCGCGCGCCTTGCGTTCTTCAGGGAGCCACGAGCCGTGCTGCACTCATGGGGATTACCGGCTGACTTGGCCGAGGCACAAGAGACTGAGCCCCTCCTTTCTCTTGTCCTCTCCCCCGATCCCGAAGTCTCTCCTTCCACTTCATGAGCGCACTCCGGTGCCTCTTGTGGGTGCGTTGAAGAGACTCACTCCCCTGCTTCTGTGGAAATGGAAGTAGCTGCCTCAGAACGCTCCTCTAAAGATGAGAGAGAATATGAGGAGCTGCTTGAGGTAATAACGCGTGCAGTCGAACGACTGCATATTGATTGGCCACAGGAGCAAGCTCACCCAAAAAACTCAAAATTACACGACAGATTCCTGTCGGGTGGCCAGGAGATGGAGCCAAAACGTTGCTCTCCCATTCTTTGATGACCTCCATAACGAAATATCTCGTTCTTGGAAGAATCCTTTTTCTTCCCGTATTTTTGTTCCATCGACTTCATTTTATTCGAATATCGTGGATGCAAAAGCACGAGGCTACATCATGATGCCCCAGATAGAAGAGACACTTGCGGGCTATCTCTCTCCTGCGGCATCATCTTCATTAAAGAAACCAACACTTCCCTCCAAGCCATGTAGAAATTCTTCTACCCTTGTAGGGAAAGCGTTTCAAGCAGCAGGTCAGGCCGGCACTTCCTTGCACACCATGGCAGTTTTGCAGGCGTACCAGGCTGATCTGCTGAAAGATCTGAGCACGAGCAGCACAGTGAGTCAAGAAACATTCAATGAATTACGCCGGGCTACTGATTTATCCCTGCATGCGACTAAACAGACAGCCCGTGCTATCGGCTGTTCTATGGCCTCTTTGGTTACTGCTGAAAGACACCTATGGCTAAATCTAACAGGCATCAAGGATAAGGACAGAACTTTCCTCCTTGATGCTCCTGTTTCACCTTCCGGCCTATTCGGCAACGCTGTTAATACCGCCGCCACTAGGTTCCAAGAGGCTAGATTGTATGAACAGGTCTTTGGGAAATTTCTCTGGCCTCTGGTGTTTCGGACGACACAAGATATGTTAGTGCCTCAGTTTTTTTTTTTTACTTTTATCCCTTTCCGAGAAGCTGGCAGCTTCTGCGAGCTACTGCCAGGCTTATCTTCGTGGGTACTAAAGACTGTAGACAAGGGCTACGAGATTCAGTTTGCACATCGACCTCCGCATTTCAACGGCGTGGTCCACATTTCCGTGACACCGGAAAGTGCGCATCTGCTGACAGAAGTTGCTGGGGAATGGGGCCATGGTCCCCTACCAGACATTAAGTCAGGCTACTACAGTCAGTATTTCTTGGTTCCAAGAGGAACGGGGGCTGCGTCCAATTTTTAGATTTTGTGGGCTGTCCCGCTATTTAAAATGAATAATACAGCTGCAAAATGTTGACTGTCAAAGTGATTGCTCTCAAATCCTACCAAGCGATTGATTTGTGACAATCGATTGAAGGACGCTTACTTTCATATAGAAATATTGCCACAACACAGGAGGTTCCTGAGGTTCGCGTTTGGGGCAAAGCTTACCAGTATCAGGTCCTTCCACTTGGTCTAGCTCTCACCCGCACATATACAAAATGCATGGATGTAGTTTTGGCATCTATTTTAAATTACATATACGACTGGCTGGCCCAGCCTTAGTAGCTAGCGCTTCGACATCAGCATGTCGTCCTGGCTCACCTTTGTTTTTTGGGATTGAGACCCAATGCCACGAAAAGTGTGCTCTTTCCTATTCAAAGGACAACATATTGGGTGCCACATGGGATTCGAGCGTAAGCGGGCACAGCAGTCTCCTTCCCGTGTTGAATCCATTATCAACACCCTTAAGGATTTCAAGCTAGACCAGAAAGTGACCATCACTTTCAGAGATCTTAGCTCTTATGGCAGCTGTATCCACGGTGACACCTTTGGGCCTTCTGCACATGAGAGCATCTCAGTTGTGGCTAAGAACCGGGGGATTTTACTCTAGGGCCAATCCCCAATATAGGTTACGCGCCAGGTGCTTCGTACCCTTCCTATGTGGTCAGACCCCGGTTTTTACTCTGGGTCCCACTCTAACTTCATCTTGTCGTCGCAGATGCTAACGACAGATGCTTCTCTCACAGGCTGGGGTGCGGTCTTAGATGACCGTCCAGCCCAAGGAAGCTAGAGAGGCCATCTTCTCGCGCGGCACATCAATTGCCTCGAAATTATGGCTTTATTTCTGGCCCTAAAGCACTTCCTCCAGCAGTTGTCAGAGGCTGCCATGTCCTAGTGCGGGTGGACAACACTATGGAAGTCTCATATATTAATCGCCAGGGTGGACTGTGCTCACGCCGCTAATAGCTAGCGCACCAGGTTCCTGTCCCTCAGGGCAATTTACATTCCAGGGCATATGAATGTGAGAGCAGTTGTACTTTCCAGTCAATCTCTGACACACGGGGAATGAGACCCCACCCCGAAGTAGTCAGTTAATCTGGGAGGAATTTCATGTAGCTGAGGTGGACCTCTTTGCCTCTCAAGATCAGCAAATGTCCCCTTTACTACTCTCTGACTCTTCCAGCTCCCCTGGGTCTGGGCGCCTTGGCCCGTACGTGGCCCAGGTTACGCCTTTATGCGTTTTGCCTGATAGCTCTGCTCCCGGGAGTCTTGGCTGGGGTCTATCAACAGAGTTCGCGCCTCTTATTGATAGCGCCCTGTTGGCCGACCAGAGTGTGGTTCTCGGATCTAGTATCCCTCTTCAACGGCTCACCATGGGTGATTCCAATGAGGTGGGATCTTCTTTCAGGCACAGGGGACGATATTTCACCCCCGGCCCTGAACGGGACAAACTAAGTCAAGCTGGTCCCCCAGCCAGCGTAATTAAGACTATTCTAAGTGCTAGGGCTCCCTCCCCTAGAAGAGCTTAGGCCCTCAAATGGAATGTATTTGAAAGTTGGTGCATGACGAAGCAGGTAGACCCAGTCCACTGCCGAATTGTTTCAGTGCTGAAGTTTCTGCAGGAAAAGTTGTCCTTGGGCTTGTGCCCTAGTACTCTCAGGATGTACGTAACCGCTATTTCAGCCTGTCATGTCCTGATTGATGGGGTTATTGTGGGAAACACCCCCCTTCTTATTGTTGAACCACTAGAGTCAGCCCCTCAGGCTTCTGACCCTTGAGATGGTTTTTCTAATGGCCTTTACCTCTCTAAGAGAATTGGAGATCTGTCAGTCTCCCCATCCTGCCTAGACTTGCCCCTTGGCTAGTCAGGGCCATTTTGCATCCTCACTCAACTATCTTCCGAAAATTCCATTAACATGCACCCTATTATTTTTGAAGGCTTCTGTCCTCCGCCTTTACAGCTTCGGAGCAGGAGAGACTTCACTTACTGTCCAGTACATGCTCTTCAGATTTACATCCACCGCATCAGACAGTGGTGTTAGTCAGAGCAGCTTTTACATGTTTTGGGGCTGCAACCGGGGGCAGCCGCCACTACACTGGGTGAGAGATGCTATTGTCCTCTCCTATGAGGCACGTGGGCTCACTTCGCCTCTAGGAATCAAGGCTCATTTAACCAAGGGGATCGCCTCATCTATTGCACTAGCAAGAGGTATTCCCCTGCAGCAAGTGTGTGACGCAGAGGGTTTTTCTTTCCACACACATTTGTTAGATTTTATAGTCTGGATGTTTATGCCACTCCGGGCTCACGAGTCCTCGAGTCGGCTTCCCAGACATAGTTCTGAGACTTCTCGGCCTTGTGCGCACACGCTACACAATTCAGGGGTCCAGACACTTGCAGTGCGGCGCCGTTGGTACTCTCGTTCCCATAACGTTCTCACGCAGCATCGAGTGTAGCCTTTGAAAGGGAACATCTCGGGTTACTTTGCTGTAACCCTGTTCCCTGAAAAGGCGGGAACGAGATGCTGTGTCCCAATGCCGCACTGCCCTCGTGACCGGACGTCCATTCAGACAAATCAATCTAAGGAATGTTGTCGGCTCACTCCTATTTATAACCTGCAGGTGCGATGACGTCACCTGACTGAGGTTATATAAGCCAAAATTTGGCATGTTTGGTACACACATGCTTCACAACCCGGCAACATGAAAAGATATTCCCATAGCGTTTTCATGCAGCATCTAGTTCCCGCCTTTTCAGGAAACAGGGTTACAGCAAAGTAACCCAAGATGATTCTTGACTAACTTTGTTGCAGGATATGCTTATTAACATTACAGACACTTGTGTCTGTAGCGGAGACACCTTAAATATATGTAGCTAAGCCCTGCCCACAATTCACACCTTAAGGAAGCCTGAAACTACTCTTGATTAATTACCTGAGAACAAATTGCTTTAGACCTACTTCAATCACACTGCAATCAACACTACCAAACAGCAAAAACTAGGTACAGTATACATCAAAAACAACAGTTAAAAACCTACCTTACCTGTGGAGAAGAATTCAAATATTGAAACCTAAAGCACATAAATAACAGATGTTGAGAAAAAGCAGTCAGAGATCCTCCCTGGTTATTTCGAAAGTAATGTTAACTTACAGAACTTTCTAATTGCACAGGGAGTTTAAATTGATTGTTATAACAGCTATTTATGCACCATCACAAGCTAACGCTATATTAGCCATGGAGAAGCTGTCCTTTGCTATGTAACGTAATCGGTAATGAGCAAGATTCGATTGATTAACCTTCGATTGCTTACAAGTATAATGAATATAAAATGTATGTCGCTCTGAATAAGGATGTCTGCCACATGTGATAAATGGAAATGTAACCTTTTGTGCAGAGATTATGTTTTTATAAAACAAAAACAACAGTAAGGTTCAACAGCAATCATGGGATCATGGGATTCTGCATTTAAATCTGAAAACCTGCAGGCCTACAAAAAGACATGGAAAAGCCTCTGATGTCCCATGGAAAAGGGACATCAGAGAGGCCAAGCGCAGGTACAAGCAACGCATAGCGGAACACTTTACCAGTAATACCAGTAACACTTTACCAGTAATAACACCAAATGTATATGGCATGGGATAAAAGCTCACTGGCTGCAAGAAAAACTACAAGGTCAACCCACATACAGTATACTGCCTCACACAATGAAATTGTGCAAGCAGGTAAGCAGGAATTAATTCCCATCTTTCTAAATATAAACAAAATACTGAACATAAATGTCAACTGCTGTTTAGCGATGTTTAGTCACGTTATTTTATTTTAAGCTATTTCTTGTATTTTTAATTACACTTAAAATACCGACGTTATATGCGCATGCCTAATCTGTGGTGCGGTTCTGATTTCGGTCTGTTCTCATGAGTTGTGAAGCGATAGGAACAAAGTATAAATATTGTTTATTTGTTAATTAAGTATCATGAATTTTAATGAAATATCTATCTCTGTATTTTTTCACAGCAGTTTGTGACTGAAAAGTGTCCTGCCTGCATCTGACTTCAGGAGTTTCCTGACAACAGTATCTAACGGTCATAGTTAAAAGTCATAACGAAGTACAAAACGTTACTGTTGGTGTTTAATTTTTTTACGATTAATACTTATTTGTGGTGTTTTATGTTTTTTACATCTTTTCAAAATGAGACCCCATTTGTAAGTTGCTGCTGGTGTAAAATAGAAATCTCTGTTCCTTTACAGAATTCTGTTGACTAGGGCTTGAAATTTAAATTTACTTGAGTTGGATCAACTTAATTTACAACTGAAAATTTTGTTGTACCAATGCTATTCATTTATGTTAACAGTATTAAATTATGTTGGATGCAGCTGTAGTTAATAAGTTAAATGAACCTAATAAAATGAATTTGACTGAACCTAAGAACGTTGGGCCAACAAAATCGCTTAATACTGAAAGAAAGCCATTAAATTAGGTGGAAATTCTTTCCATAATTTAATTATGTTCATTCAACGAGTTATTTTTTTGAGTGTATGGCTGATCACCTTTATGTCATGCTGCATTGATTCAGTAATTAATGCTGAAGAAGCCCTGACCAAGTATTAAATGCATAATGGGGGCACCTCTACTGACCATGAGCACCAATATACCTCAGCCTCCTTACTTCTCCCTTATGTATGTCTCCATTCACAACTTTTATAGCATCATTTAGTATGTGCAAAACACTAGTCATTAGAGTGAAAACAACCATGACTCACAGGAGAAAGATGCCATTTTTTTTTTTAATCTTATGCAGAATTGCCTCCACCTTCTATTTACCCCCTCCCCTATGTTTACGTTGATGTCATCAGTAATTAAGTATTAGTCTAGTCAAATATATATATTGGTTTTTGTCCAGCGTCTCTATTTTTCAGGAAAACTCCATTTCAACTGCAGGTAATAGATAAAAAAAAATAGTTAACATTTAAGTTAGCATTTACATTTTACCACACTCATAGATATTTTTTCTGGTGCTATATCTGTTGAATTTCATTAAACCATAAATGGTAGATTCTACAAGTTGGTGCTTTTATTATAATAATTATTTGTATATTTGTTTGAACTATTTTATCATTTTAAAGTCACACTGTGACTTATTATAATTGTAATTATATTAACATTTGTTTTCCTAGATATGTGTACAGAAGAATGTAACAGCAGTCATCATTTACAACTGGTCCATTCATCATCAATAAGACTTACTGTATCAATACTCATAACCCAGATCTTTGTATGGCCATTTATCTACATTAACATCCTTATGCTTTTTACGTTTTTTAGGAAACAAGCCTTCACAACCGAAACGCGCTATATTCTCTTTGCCCATACTTTATTTGTGGACTTAATTTTTCTTATGCTGACAGATTTTATAATAATCATTTCATATGGCTATGTACTGATGCCCATGGCATTCTGTATTCCATTTTGCATGCTCATGGAGACACTTACAACATGCACGCCATTAACTATCACTGCAATGTGTGTGGAACGTTATGTGGCCATTTGCATGCCTCTGAGACATAGTTCTATCTCCACTGTCAGCAGGACCTTTAAAGCTATTTTTATTATTTGGATTATAAGCTTCCTAAGACCTCTTGTGGATCTGCTCACCCTTGTAACAACTGCCTCGAAAGAATATCTGTCTCAGTTTACTTTCTGTTATTATGAAATTATGATGCCAGAAAACTGGCACCGCTTTATGAGGGGTGTTCTATATATCTTAAATTTTATAATAGTTTTACTTGTTGAGTTATTTTGTTATGTTATGATTGTGATCTCTGCCAAAGCAGCCTCTGTTGACAAGAAGTCAGCAGTTAAAGGTCTGCGCACCATCTCTTTACATATGCTTCAGCTCACACTGTGTACAGTTGAAATAATTTGTCCATATATTGAAACATTAATTATGGAGCTAGATATCCAGTTGTATCTGTCAGTCCGGTTTTCCAATTTCATAATATTCAATCTTATCGCCAGGGCAGTGAGTACACTTGTTTATGGTTTAAAAGATGAAAGATTTTATTCAGCACTACTGTACTACATTAGATGTAGACAAGGTAATATTTCATCTGACAGGAGAGTACCAAATATTGTCAATATAGAAAGATAAATAAAAGAAAATTTATGTATTAGATATTCCCAAAACAGGTTATGTCTAGCTTTGTCTTTGTTAGTGATTTCAATTGATAAAAGCATTTCGAAGCTAGGCCTAAATAGTTAACAAGAAACATACAGTTCCAGGCAAAAGTTTGGACATACTTTCTTATTCAGTGGGGTTTCCTAAATGTTATTTCTTTTTATATTTTAAAACAATGCTAAAGGCATCCAAAATATGCAATATCGATATGTGTCTGTTACTTCTGTTTTGCAAAGCCTTCATAACAGCTTTAATCTGAGATGCTGTCAATTTGTGATTTATGAGGCTGGTAACTCTAAATTAACTTCTTTGCTGGAACAGAAGTAAGTTTAAGTCTTGCTTTCCTGGAATGGTCTTCACTAAAGCCAGTTTCATCATAGTGCATAATGTTGTTTTCTTCTTTTAGAAATGCAGTTAAAAATACTTTTTCAGAACAGCCATCATTGGTGTTTTAAAAACCATCTGTTGTTGTTGCTACTTTTTTACCCAATTACCCAATTTCATATATTTTATTTTATAGTTTAAAAAATCCAATATTGCTCTAGGATGTAGAAAAAAAAAAAGAAAAAAAAAAAAAAACTAAACTGTATTACGTTCCTGTTCATGTACGTGGGGTGCCAGACAAACTAGTGTCCATGTAGGCGCGTAAATATTTGAAAAGCATGTGATTAATGCTGATCTCTAGTTGGATTTTTTCTAATCATTCCCGATAACAACCCCCCACCCCCACTGTTGTTCTTAGCGAATCAATATTGTTTTTAAATATTTGGGCTCATGTGATTGGACCATTCTCAAAGAGTCTTATCAATGGTCAGTTAATCTATTGAATAGTGATTGATGTGAAAGTCGGGTTAATATGAGAAAAAATTCTGTAATTTCTTTGCTAAAATACCCTTTTGCAAGGCGATCGGATGAAGAAAGAAAAAAAGTTAAAGAGCTTGGCCCAGATCGACCTGATGTCCTAATTAAGCAGCAGTCAAGTGATTGCGGTTGAGCTTACACTCTGTGCTATGGAGTGATATCCCGGACAATATTCAAAGGAATTGCAAATTACATTTGCAATTGCGTTTCCCATATGTGGACTCACAAAGTGTGCCATAATTCAAATGCAATTGCAAACTTTGCATTACCGTTTGCTGTTTCGCCTTCGTGAACGCACACTGACTGCCAAATTTCAAATGAAAAAAAAAAGTCCATTTGCATTTCCCATGTCTTACAAGTCATATTTAAATAGCAAAACAATGACCACGTTTGCTTTTTCACTTTTTCTGCGTCACGCGTCAAGCCGGCCAAAATTCAAACGCAATCGCTAATCCATTTGCAATTGCATTTCCAACATGTTACACAGAAACCTGTCAATCAGCGTCAAGGGCGGGTCTATACTGTGGGGCAGGATTGTGTGGGGAGTGACGTCACTCGCAGTCGCTGACCAAGAGGGGGAAATTTGAGCAATGGAGGTGAACCGAGATTATCCCATTTGTTTATCAAGAAATAAACACAAAAATGACAAATCACATATTTGCTTACTCTGATGTGTTACTCTGATACTTAGAGAAGCTATTACAAATAAATATATTTTTAGATCTTTTCCTGTTACAGCCTGCTGGAGCTAAATCTTTCAGAAACACGCTTTATAGCTGTAAAGTTAAATAAGTGAAATGGTGGAGACTCAACAAGGAACAACTGTGACATCGCTGTTTTTCAGTTGTAGTTTTTGTTGGCTGACTCAGTTTCCCAGAAGGCACCTCGGTCAGGTGATGCGGGTAACCTAAGCCGAGGTAACCATTTATCCAACTATAAATAGCTGTTTAATCTGGGAAACTGGGTCGAGCATTATTAGTTCAACGACTGTCATTTGTGTGGGCATTTTGTTTTGGTCTTTGTTTAGTTTAGTTTATATTTTGATTTAAGTTGTGTTGACTTGGGCTCTCATATTGGCAATGTTTTCTGTATATGTTTTGTGTGTCTATGTTGGTGGAGCTGATTCAGTCATGTCATGTGTCATGTTGTGAGTATTGTGGTTGTTGTCCCCCTGTTTTCTTGTGTGTTTACAGTAGCTAGAGCAGGTAAGTAGATAGGTGTGTGTTTGGCTAGGAGTGTGTTTAGCTAAAATTTATGTTGAGCTAACTAGGTATGCTTCTAGCCATAGCCCCTTTGTGTCTCTAGCCATTCTGTGTTTCCTGCCTCCCTAGTTTCCCAGTGAGCCTTTGTGTGTCCCCTAGCCTAGCCACTGGGTATCCTCCGTCTCTGTGTTTCTGTGCTCCAATTCCCTAGTGTGTGCTGAGCTATTAGGTAAGTGTAGCTTAGTGCATGTTGGGCTAAAGACATGCTTAGCTAGGTGATTGTGTAGCTGACTGCCATGGTTACTGTATGTGCTCTTAACCGTGTTTAGCTAAAAGCCATGCCTAGCTGATTGCCATGTCTTTAGCCCTAGTCCCTTGTCTCGCCTCTCTCCCGTCTCTACTTGTCTTCCGTCTTGTCGGTTGTCTCATCTTGTTGTGTCCTGTTTCAGCTCCACATGTAGTTTGTTTCGTCCTTCTGCCTGTGTTTCGCTACCAATCTTAAACGTAGTGTAACAGGTATTAGTGCCTGTTGGTGTCCCTTTGTCTGCCAGAGAGCCCATGTTGACCCCCATGCTATTAAGTATTGTTTGAATTTGTTTGTTCCTTTTGTTTTGTCTTTATTATTGTTGTGACAACCCTTATTAAAAGACTCTTTTTGTTAAAATACCCCTCTGCCTTTATGCCTGCTCTCTCCGCCCACGTCGATCAACATTCGCCAATACACCCCATTCGTGACAGGGTGTTTTTAATTATTAAAATAATTATAATAGTAAAGATATGTATGAAAATGAATGCACTTTGGTACAGTCTATTATGAGTTGCAAAAAATGACAAATCAACAAAATTAAATAACTTTTTTGCTATAGAAATTTAGCATTTAGAAAATGTAAAACCAACTGTACTATAATGCACTCTATACTTGCTAATAACTACAATCCTTCCCTTTGAAATATTCAGTTTGATATTAATTCAGTTAATTTATTTATTTTTTTGAAATAAAAATGAAATCAAACTGATAGAGTGGATTATAGTACAACTGGTTTACATGTGTAAAACATAATGGAAAAGCTATAAATTTTTTTTTTTTTTAATATTATGCGCTAAAATGCCTCCCTGCCATGGATTCCCACCCCACATAATCTCTATCAAATATATTAGAACATAAATAAATAGGTTTATGATTTACAAATTGCACCAAATGAATTTGATTATAAAATAAGCAATATAAAAGACATGTTGTATATTATATATTTTTTTATATATATGTATATTTTTATATTGCTTTTTTATAATAAAAACTGCCTCGTGTAATTTTTCATCATAAACAATATTTTATTGTAAACATTTTTGTATTACATGACAAACCCCTGCAAAATAAATGTTCCACAAAATAAACATTATATGAGAATTTGTATTACAGTATGTGTCTTAATTTTTGTGAATTAATTTGTCACGTGCCTAGGGTTAATTATAATAGTAGTAATATAATAGCGCATAACGCAACTTTACTGCGGTTCACCTCCATTGCTCAAATTTCCCCCTCTTGGTCGGCGACTGTGAGTGACGTCAATCCCCACAAAATCCCGCCCAACAGTATAGACCCACCCCTGACACTGATTGACAGGTTTCCGTGTAACGTGTTGAAAATGCAATTGCAAATGGATTAGCGATTGCGTTTGAATTTTGGCCTGCTTGACGCGCGACGCAGGGAAAGTGAAAAAGCAAACATAGTCATTAATTTTGCTATTTAAATATGACAGGCTCATGACTTGTAAGACATGGAAAATACAAATGCAAATGGACTTTACTTTTTTATTTGAAATTTGGCAGTCAGTGTGCGTTCACGAAGGCGAAACAGCAAATGGTAATGCAAAGTTTGCAATTGCATTTGAATTATGGCACACTTTGTGTGTCCACATATGGGAAACGCAATTGCAAATGCAAGAGGTAAAGGTCACGAGGAGGTTTGCGTTAAGGCCCCGTTCCCAGCCAAGAAAGCCGCCCAGCGAACAGGCATCAGTGAGGACTTCCGGCTGAGGCCACACTCACGGAGAGCTGGGAGGGGCCAGGATGTCCATCGACAGCGGGAGAAGCGCCATCAGGAGGAAGTGTGCAGGAGCGCTTCCTCCGCGTGCTCGTTCTGCCACTCCACCCACCGCCACCTGACGTCGGCTGTGTGCCCGCATGCCAGCTGGGCACTGCCCTCTGACCTGCATGTGCACCTTCTTTTCTTCCCTTTCTTTTCATCCTCCCGCCTTTAACCCTTCCCATTTTTTCTCAATAAATTACACTTTTTTTCCGTAAGACCTTGTCTCGTGTCTGTGCTTCATGGTGCCACCTGTGCAAATAGGGTCGAACCCGTTACAGATACCAAATCAAAATCCCAAGCCCAAACCTCTTTTAAATTGAATTAACAAATATTGTAAGTAAACAACAATAGCCCACATTTAGAAATTATTTCCAAGGCTGCATTGGGCCGGTGTTTGCGCAGAGCACCGGGAGATTTCCTGAAGCTCAAATCTCTGAAAACTACACTTGTGACATAATAACAGTAATATTTTACAACATTCATAACATGTTGCAGGCTGCCGTTTGGGAAAACCAGAAAATAAAGAATAAACCAGTTGTTGGGTCAAAATAACCCAACCAGGTGTTCATTTGCAAATGACTCACTATATCCCATTTGACCGAACATGAGCAACCTAACAATGTGTATAAAGTGCCTGAAATAACCCAGAATTTTGAGTGAACTTGATCATCTGTCCAAATAACATTTAACCAATGTTTGTTTTTTTTACTTATTATTACACAATAAATATTAATAGCTATATCAATAGTTTTGTAAGATGGCGCCGGTGAGGTCAGCTGCCGTCGCGACTGCTCCAACCCCATTTTCTTTGTTTTTGTTTTTTAAGTTAGTTTTCAGCGTTTTAAAACCGGAAAAATCACCACCATTGAGTGCATTAGGTACGATAGAGACACTTTTGTTTCTATTGGTATACAATGTACTCACAATTAGACGTTTTTAGCTGGCCAAGTGAGATCCTGAGGGAGAACAATGGACCTGATGCAAAGCAGCGGCCCCAAGGGAAACGAGCCGGCGTCAAGGAAACTTGTGCACACCGCACACCTCTGCCTAGCATCCTGCTCGCCAACGTCCAGTCACTGGAGAACAAACTCGATTACCTCATGGCCAGGGTAAAGTTCCAGAGAGACATTCGGGACTGCAATCTCCTCTGCTTCACCGAGACATGGCTGAACCCAGCTGGATGGCGTGAACCCACGCCATCCAGCCGGTCGGGTTCTTCTCGGTTCACCGCATGGACAGGACACGGGACTCGGGGAAGTCAAGGGGAGGCGGCGCGTGTTTAATGGTGAACAACAAGCTGGTGCAACAGCGCGAGCGTTGCTCCACTTACATGCTCCTGCACACCAAACCTGGAACTGCTGTCCATCATGTGTCGTCCTTTTTATCTACCTCGGGAGTTCACATCGGTCATAATTAGCACCGTTTAAATTCAACCACAAGCAGACACGGACACTGCCTTATGCGAGCTGCATGAGGCATTTACACAGCACCAGACACAACACCGGGACGCTGCGCTTATTGTGCCAACCTCAAACGCGCAGCGCCGAACTTTAATCAACACATCACCTGCCCCCCCAGGAGCGAAAGGACACTGGACCACTGCTACACTGCAGTCAAGGGCGGCTACAAGGCACAATCTCGTCCACCGTTTGGGAAATCCGACCATGCCATCTTCCTCATGCCAAAATACAAACAAAGGCTGAAACAGGAAGTTTCGGTTCAGAGGGATGTCGCGTGCTGGACAGACCAATCAGTGGCCGCGTTACAGGACACACTCGATGACGCGGACTGGGACATGTTCAGAAACAGCTCCGATGATGACGTCAGCGCATTTACGGAAGCGGTTGTGGGATTCATCTGGAAACTAGCGGATGATACCGTGGAGAAAAAGACAATCAGAATGTTTCCCAACCAGAAGCCGTGGGTGGATAAAACCATCCGCGACGCTCTGAGATCTCGCACCGCTGCCTACAATATGGGACTTGCGTCGGGGACATGGAACCGTACAAGGCTGCATCATTTAACATTCAGAAGGCGGCGAGAACTAGAGTCACAGCTCCAACAGAGGGACTAAGAACAATAACAGACTATAAAGCACCAACATCCCGTATGACGAACGCTGAACAAATTCTATGCTCACCTCGAGGCTGCAGCTAAAAATGCTAGCGATGCTAATGCTAGCGATGCTAATGCTAGCGGCGCTAATGGCTGCAGACAGGAAGACACTGCCAGCACCGGAAACGCGTTTATCATCCCTGAGCATGACGTGAGGAGAGCCTTCAAGAGAGTGAACACCAGGAAAGGAGCAGGACCACACTCAAAAAAAATGCTTTTTTGCTGCAGCTCATTTAAAGAAGGTTTTTAATATAATTTAATATTTTAAATAATCCAATAAATACCTGTTTTATAAAAATATGTGAGTGAGTTAGGTTAACCCTACTTAAAAACTTCACATCAAATTTATTAAGCTGTTTTATGTTATCTTAATGTGATTCTGTTTCGTCCTGTTTGGCCCGTCTTATTTTGTGCACTGCGCATGTGCGGGTTTCGGCATCTACCTGAGGAAAAATTGTGCTGAAAAGGGCATCTTATGTTAGGTAAGATTCATATGTCTCTATAAAATATATCATAATGTTTCCTTTAAAAGTTGATAGGTGAATGGGTTGTGGTTTAATCTGAGTTAGTAAACTCTTCTTCAGAACTACATTTCTGAATTTAACTTAAATTTACCATGCTAAACATTTGACGGTTAGCATTGTTTAAACTAGCTTAGCTGTATGGTTGTTAGTTACAGAAGCGCCAGTCTGTTTGCTCTGCACTGTTCCTGAAGCAACTGGTATCCTTCAGTTATCCTTACCAAATAGTGGTAAGCGATTGATATGTTAGTGGTAAAATCACATACGTTTCTTACAGTATATCGTATAAAGCAGTGGTTCTCAAAGTGTGGGGCGCGCCCCAATAGTGGGGAATACAGGTATGACAGGTGGGGCGCAATGAATGGGAGGGAATTAGTGAAAAATAAAAGGAAAGTACCTATTCTAATTCATGCTTTTCTTTATTGATAATAAAGATCGGACACTCGAAACTAAACAATTACATGCAAAGAAATGGATCATTAATACAAGTAAATTAAAATAACATCAGAGAAAAAGTGGAACCATAGTGCAACAATAACGGTTTAACGTCAGCATGTTAATTGCAGAGGAACAATATATAAGGAAACATTCGGTATTATATATGTCATTTCATTTATTCCAATGTGTATGTTGATGTTTCTGTATTTTTGTTAAACATTAATATTTTATCAGGCAGTACTAGTCTGGCATTTCTAGTTTTCAGTGTGGCAACCAAGTTGCTTTTTGATCCTTCAGGCGCTGAACAGAAGGGAAGATCAATATCGTTCTACGCTTTTTGTTGGTGTGCGGCATTTTGTGATGATCCCTAAATCATTCGTTGTGCCGTAGAGAATAATGGTGTTTATGTTTTTAAACATGTAAATGTAAATTCGAATTCAAATTTTATTTGTCACATACACAGTCATACACAGTACGAAATGACATGTATAATTTAAGGCGGATGTAGCTTAAAGACAATGTAGAGAGGAAATATATCTGGGTATCTTATTCGCGGGTTTATTTACGCAGCTGTTGAATTCGGAGATGCGAATATCAAACTAACTTTACCGCGGACACAAACAGGTGTTCTGCGCTAAAATGCCCCCCTGCCACGGATTGCCCCCTACATAATCTCTATTAAATATTGTGGCGTGGGCGGGGTTTTAATGGGCTACCATCATGCTTTGCGGGAGGGATTGTTTTGTGTTCACCCTGTTGGGAAAAGGTGTTTAAGTTAGTGGCTTCGGCCGGAGGTGTGTGTGTGTGGTTAGATGTGTGTTTTATGGAGGTTGGATGTGGTGGTTTTGTGTTTACGTGCTAAAAAGAAATAAATTACTCCCAGCCATTTGCATTGGGCAGCAAAGAAGCTCACTCGTCTCTCCAAGTTCCTGCGTGGCGGTGAAAAACGCTACATTTGGTGTCAGAAGTGGGATGGAGAGAAGCAGGTTGAAGCGCACCCCGGAGGAAATCCGGAGGATTCAGGAGGGTCGCCGAGTAGCAGAGCGGCTGAGAAGGAAGAAAACCCTCCCTGACGGGGCCAGGATTTCGGAGGGGATTCCTCCAGCGACGCAGCGCAGGAGCGAGCTACAGCTCCGAGCGCCGCCAGCCGGCGAGGCGACATGCAGCTGTGCCTGCCTGCCTACAACGGCGCCGTCGAGCCCCACGCGTTCCTCGCCCAAGTGGAGCTAGCCGCCGACTACGCGGGTTGGTCCCCGGCGGAAACCGCCGTCCGGGTGGCCCTCTCGCTGGAAGGCGACGCGCTCCGGGCGTTGGAGGACCTCCGGGCTGATGAGCGGAAGGACTGGGCGAAGCTGCGGGAGTCGCTTCACTTCCGGTTCGGCACGGGTGACTGTAAGGAGGCCGCGTGCGAAGAGCTAGCGACTCGCGAGCGGCACGCCTCCGAGCCACTGGGGGCATTTGCTATGGACTTAAGATCTCTCGCGCGCCGGGGCTACCCAGAATTTGAGCATGCCCAGCAGGAGGAGCTAGCTCGTCGCGCGTTCCTTCGGGGAATCCGGCCGTTGCGGCTGCGCGAGCACATCCGGTTAGCGGCACCGGCTTCCCTCTCTAAGGCGCTGCGCGAGGCCGAGCGCGCCGAGCCCATCATGGCTGAACACCACGGCGGAAGAGCGGAGCGATCTCCCGTGGCTCGGGACCGCGCGGTATCACTATAGGTGATCCTAGCCGGGGACAGGGCTACCCGTCGCGGCTAGGCCTCGACCCAGCCTCCGAGTTTCGATGCCGAGGCCAGGGACCGTCGGACTACAGCTGCAACGTTCTTCGGCCTGAGGACAGCGTGCCCCAGCAGCCGTTAAACTAGCTCCGGGGGGCGCCGAGGGGAAGCCGCCTCCCACAACCGTTTTTGTTTCCCCAACTGCTGGATGTAATTTCCGGTCGGGACGTTAATGGAATCGCGCGGGTGTGTAAGTGAACTGTGGCCTGGACGACGTTTCGCTGCGGGCGCTCGTGGACACCGGCTCTACAGTTTCGCTGCTGCGCTGGGGACTATTGGGGCGCGGCGAGCGCGGTTGTATGCTGCCGGAACAAGCTTTGAACATTCGCACCGTGTCGGGGAGTTACCTGAAGATACGGGCCTGTCGCACAGTGCGAATACAAGTAGGTGCAGTCATTCTTTCTCATCCATTCTTTGAGGCAGACATAGAGGATGATTGTATTTTGGGGTTAGACATTTTGCAAAGGTGGGGTGCGGTACTGAATCTCGCGGACGGGACTCTGTGCAGTAACTTCGGGTTAGCTAGGTTGCTAGTGCCCAAAGCGCAGCCGGACGTGTTAGTAGCACGCACCAGGGGGGCGGAACTTCCGGTGGACGCGCCAGGTAAACATCCGGTAGCCGACCGAGTGAGGATAATGGCCGAGCTGATAGAGCGTAGCAGTGTGGGGCTAAGTCCGACACAGACCGACACCATGAAGTCTCTTTTGCACAAGTTCGCGGACATTTTCGCGGTGGACGAGCGCGAGTGCACTCATATCAACTTGGTGCAGTACACCATAGATACGGGTAACGCAGCTCCTGTGCGGCTACATCCGAGACGGCTCCCATTAGCTAAACGGGCTATCGCCGAGCAGACGCTGCGAGAGATGGCCGACTCGGGCGTCATAGAGCCAGCGTCCGGGCCGTGGTCTTCGCCGGTTGTGCTTGTGCGGAAGAAAGACGAATCGTGGCGGTTTTGTGTGGATTACCGGCGGTTAAACGAGGTAACGCGCAAAGATTCTTATCCGTTACCGCGAATAGATGATGCGCTTGAACACGTTGCGGGCTCGGCGTGGTTTAGCTCGCTGGATTTGCGTAGCGGGTATTGGCAGGTAGAACTCGCCCCGGAAGCACGTCCTAAAACGGCGTTCTCGATCGGACAGGGGCTGTGGCAATTTCGACGCATGCCATTTGGCCTATGTAACGCTCCAGCTACGTTCGAACGCTTGATGGAGAAAGTATTGGCAGATATTCCTCGCAACCGGTGTGTCGTGTATTTAGACGATTTACTGGTGCACGGCAAGGAATTTGGGGTCACGTTAGCTAACCTACGGGAGGTATTTTTAGCCATCCGGCGGGCGAACTTGCGGCTTAATCCCAAAAAGTGTCAGCTGTTGCGGCGAGAGACCGTATTTTTGGGACACGTGATTAGCGCCCAGGGGATTGCCACGGATCCGGGCAAAATCGCTGCGGTACAGAATTGGCCTGAACCGGTAAATGTGTCGCAGCTACGCACCTTTCTCGGGTTAGCCTCGTACTATCGCCGGTTCGTAAAGAATTTTGCCACGATCGCCAGCCCGCTACACGAGCTCACGAGAAAGAACCAGCTGTTTCGCTGGGACTGGGTGCACGCGCGAGCGTTCACCCAGTTACGGAAAGCTCTGGTTACGTCGCCTGTTCTAGAATATCCAAACGTGTCCCGTATGTTTATCCTCGACACGGACGCAAGCGATGTAGGGCTGGGGGCCGTCCTGTCTCAGGTGTCCGAGGGCAAAGAGCGTGCTATCGCCTACTTCAGCCGCGCGTTGTCTGGCCTGGAGAGGAACTACTGCGTCACGCGGCGCGAGCTGTTAGCGGTCGTCGCGGCTCTTAAGCATTTTAGGCCGTATTTATATGGGCAGTCTTTCTTGCTGCGGACCGATCACGTAACAAAAACTTTGCGGCGGCTGCGCGCTCGTTTCTACTGGCCGGGCTGCCACACTGATAACGAACTCTTTGTGCACAGATGCGATGTCTGCACGGCAAAGAAGGGCCCTACCCAGCGCTCGCGAGCACCCCTGCAAGACTTTCGGGTGGGGGCACCTATGGAGCGTATGGGCGTGGACATTCTCGGGCCGTTTCCCATTTCCGATCGCGGGAACCGGTATGTGCTGGTGGCCATGGACTACTTCACCAAGTGAAGGCGTTTGCCGTTCCTGACCAGAGCGCTTCCACCACGGCTCGAGTGCTGGTGGATGAGGTGTTCAGCCGGTTCGGCGCCCCAGAGCAGTTGCACAGCGATCAGGGGCGTAACTTCGAGGCGGAGGTGTTTGCGGCGGTGTGCGAGCGCCTCAGGGTGAAAAAGACCCGCACCACGCCCCTTCATCCGCAGAGTGACGGCCTCGTGGAGCGTTTCAACCGGACACTCACTACCCAGCTCGCCGTGCTTACCAGCGCCCGGCAGAAGGATTGGGACGAACATCTGCCCCTCGTGCTGTGGGCCTATCGCACCGCAGTGCAGGAGTCCTCACAGCTGACGCCAGCGGCGTTAATGTTCGGTCGCGAATTGCGCACGCCCGTGGACCTTGTGTTCGGCCCCCTCCACAAGTGGATTTACCTACGAAGCCAGGGTTGGATTATTTTTGTTCGCTAAAAGACAAACTGTTCCGTGTCCACGAGTTAGCGCGTAGACACTTGGTGGACGCTGGTGTTAAACAGCGCCGCGTGTATGACACCCACAGCCAGGGACGAGACTTTACTACTGGGGAGCAGGTTTGGGTGTATTCCCCTGGAAGGAAAAGGGGGCTTTCCCCTACGCTTATGTCTCACTGGGTGGGGCCCTGCACGGTACTGGCCCAGCTCTCTGACGTAGTCTACCGGGTGCGGTTGACGGGGCGGTCGCGAGTGGTCGTGCTCCACCGGGACCGTCTCGCTCCCTATCAGCCCAACGCCAGCGAGATATCGAACTCTGTGGAGGCCGGGCCGCCTCAGGAGGACGGTTGCACCCCTCCTTCCTCTGCAAAGAGACTCTGGCGTTCACAACGCCAGCGCCGACCACTGGCACGCCTCCTAGACTGAGTTCGCCATGACAGCTCGGGTGTGGGCAGTGTGGCGTGGGCGGGGTTTTGATGGGCTACCATCATGCTTTGCGGGAGGGATTGTTTTGTGTTCACCCTGTTGGGAAAAGGTGTTTAAGTTAGTGGCTTCGGCCGGAGGTGTGTGTGTGTGGTTAGATGTGTGTTTTATGGAGGTTGGATGTGGTGGTTTTGTGTTTACGTGCTGAAAAGAAATAAATTACTCCCAGACATTTGCATTGGGCAGCAAAGAAGCTCACTCGTCTCTCCAAGTTCCTGCGTGGCGGTGAAAAACGCTACAATATTATATTAGGACATACATTCAAAGGTTTATTATTATCAAATATATTATTACTATTATAATTATCCCTAGGCATGTGACAGCTTTCAAGACGATTAATACAAATCCCCAAAAATGATTATTTTATGGCACATTTATTTTGCAGCGGTTTGTCAATGTACAAATAACAAATTATTTATCACAAATTACACTAAATAAATATTGTTTGTGGTGAGATAAATATTGTTTGTGGTAGAACATAAATTCATAGGTTTATGGTTTACAAATTACAAATTATAACAAACGATTTTTATTATAAAATAAGCAATATAAAAATATACATGTTGTATATGAAAAAAATATATAATTTATATATTTTTCCCCTATACAACATTTTTTATATTGCTTATAAGAGAGGGTGAGAGGGTTGTTCATAGGAGCGTGTGTGTGGTTCGCTCATAGGAGCAGGTGTGAGAGGGTTGCTCGCAGAAGCGCGTGTGTGGATGTCACTCGCAGGAGCGCGAGTGTGGATGTCGCTCGCAGGAGCGCGGGTGTGGATGTCGCTCGCAGGAGCGCGGGGGTGATTTGTTCAGAGAAGTGCGTGAGTGTGTGGCGCTCGTAGCAGCAGAAGAGGTTTCATTCCCCCTGCAAGGGCTTTGGTTATATGTTTAAAAGATGTTTTAAAGCCTTTGTCACAACACAGTTAGTTTAATATGTCTAACCCAGAGCTAGGGTATGTATGTCTCAGGTATTAGAGGCCTGTCTGTCAGAGAGCCTGTGTCACAACACAGAGCTATTGTACGTATGTCTCAGGTATTAGAGCCTGTGTGTCAGAGAGCCTGTGTTACAACACAGAGCTACTGTATGTATGTCTCAGGTATTAGAGCCTGTCTGTAAAAGAGCCTGTGTCCCCACACTAAGCTTGTGTTAAGTGTTAAAGATTTCCTGAATCCCTGTGTGTGTTTTGTTTTTTCTGAATCCCTGAGTGTGTTTGGTTTATTGGATCCCTGTGTGTTTTCTAACCACCTGAGTGTGATGTTTCTAGAGCCAGTGTTTTGTTTAAGTTTTCGTGTAATTAGACTGTTTGTAAATAAAAGACTCCTTATTTTGAAAAGAACCCTCTGTGTTTATGCCTGCCCTTCGTAAGCCCACGGCAACACCATCAGCCATTACATCCGCAACATGACATATTTTATTTTTTATAGTAAAATTAACCTTTTATTTTATTTTTCATATTTCCTATTCATAGTCTTTTATTTTAAGGTCACGAGCAGTTGTCTAAGCATTTCACTGTATATCGTACTGTGTATGACTATGTGACTGTCACAGCTCGGGTGAGGGCAGTGTGGCGTGGGCGGGGTTTTGATGGGCTACCATCATGCTTTGCGGGAGGGATTGTTTTGTGTTCACCCTGTTGGGAAAAGGTGTTTAAGTTAGTGGCTTCGGCCGGAGGTGTGTGTGTGTGGTTAGATGTGTGTTTTATGGAGGTTGGATGTGGTGGTTTTGTGTTTACGTGCTGAAAAGAAATAAATTACTCCCAGCCATTTGCATTGGGCAGCAAAGAAGCTCACTCGTCTCTCCAAGTTCCTGCGTGGCGGTGAAAAACGCTACAATATTATATTAGGACATACATTCAAAGGTTTATTATTATCAAATATATTATTACTATTATAATTAACCCTAGGCATGTGACAGCTGTCAAGACGATTAATACAAATCCCCAAAAATGATTATTTTATGGCACATTTATTTTGCAGCGGTTTGTCAATGTACAAATAACAAATTATTTATCACAAATTACACTCTGAACCCTCTGTGTTTATGCCTGCCCTTCGTAAGCCCACGGCAACACCATCAGCCATTACATCCGCAACATGACATATTTTATTTTTTATAGTAAAATTAACCTTTTATTTTATTTTTCATATTTCCTATTCATAGTCTTTTATTTTAAGGTCACGAGCAGTTGTCTAAGCATTTCACTGTATATCGTACTGTGTATGACTATGTGACTAATAAAATTTTAATTTAGCTCTGGTTCAGATTTTTAGTTGTATAAAGTTCTCAGATGTGGAAATTACAATCACTGTGGTATTTCTTCAATACCAAATACTGTTAAGACTTTTTTTATGACTTAATTATATTTAACACAAATGACTTTAAAATGCAATAGATTTTTTTTTTTTGCTGCTGTTTTCCCACAGCGGTGAGCGCGGCAGTAATAGGCATTCTGGTTGTTTACCTACTGTAGAAGCCCTCCTATGCAAACAGGTATATGGCAGAAGTCTGTCCGACCACCACAACCTCCTGCCCCTTAGCACAGGTAATCTGCATGTCTCCATAACATAGTTTTGGGGTACGCAGTGTCCCATCTACTGCAACCCCCTGTTGTTTCCCGTTGCCTTGGCCAAAACAGGGCAGGCCCTCACCAGGTGTCCCTCCGGACCACAACCCCAGCAAAGGCAAGTCTGAGCCTGCAATCTTGTCTGTTGACGCCTGGCTAGGGGTAGGGCCAGCCCACTCGCTTCTTCTACTATGCAACTTTAAAACCTTTACAATCTGGGGTCTCGGCCAATCTTTTATCTCTAGGAAGGTAAGTTAAACATTATTTGCTATTTGTACCTCCTTCCTTGGTCAGAAAAGTTTTTGAACCTATAGTTACTATAGTTAGTTACGTTTTAAATTGACGTATATTTGGGGTATATTGGGGAAAAAGGAACTTTATTTGTGTTAATTAGTGTTTAGAACTGGTATTGTTAGCAACAAGCTAAAGACATACACAGTGCTGGAATCGCAGAGTAACTACGCCATCAAAACTGCGCCCTATTAGAGGAGATGCGCTTCTTTGGGTGTTTACATAATTTATGCATAACAATAATGTAATTTGGGAAGGCATTTGTAGCATGCACCTTGTGTATAAGCTGGCCCTGGCATAGAGGTGCGTGGTTAACTAATAAATAAATAAATTGATTATAATAACCAAATTCCTAAGAGTGTTCTTAGGAACAGGGAGCAGCATGTAATTGCAGTTATACACGTGTGGTGTGCATGATTTTGTGTTGATGCCTTCCTTGGCATAGAGATGCGCGAGCTTGGCCCGGCACATCTGAGCCTCGTTTTTCTGAGAGTGTTTTTTAGAAACAAGGCAGAAAGTGTATTGTTTTGCCGAATGCCTTATTAATTTACTATATTTGTATTTGATAAATGTGTGAATAATCTCCAAAGGTGTAGAGGCATGAGAATTTAAAATATATATTTCTGAGAGTGTTCTCAGGAATGCGGCGCT
The DNA here is from genome assembly GCF_024256425.1 of Clarias gariepinus. Taxonomy (NCBI): domain Eukaryota; kingdom Metazoa; phylum Chordata; class Actinopteri; order Siluriformes; family Clariidae; genus Clarias; species Clarias gariepinus. Next base: position 20,284,152 of record NC_071110.1, read on the forward strand.
ATTGCACAATTTTATAATACAATTATAAAGTACAGTATTCTTCAATTTTAAATATATAATCATATACTCTGTTTGAACATCACACTACTCTTTTTTTATCCTTAAAAAAATAAAAAAAAAATTTAAAGTATTAACTTTGATATGCTTGATTTGTTTACTAACTGTAACTTACTAACAAAATGGGAAATGGTCGTTCCAAGCAATCTGTAACTCCTAATGATTGGATGTATAATTAAGGATTTGGAGTTTTTGTTTGACCTTTAAATTTGGCTGGATGGACAGAGAGTTCTACTTAGTTAAGACCATATCCTAGAGATGGGTCATTTCACAATGCTGACATCATATAGGCTAATCTTTCATATTTTACAGGCTAGTTTGCTTCCCTCACAATTGGCTATAGTAAAGGTCAATTCTACAACCAACAACTCTTACCATTTGAGATTATAATGGAACGACCATTCCCCACCCCCTGGGTAAAAGGTAACCCTGTGTTTTGCTTACAGGTCATCTGGATGTGATTGTCAGCGATTATACACAAGCAATCTAAAAAACTAAAACTAGTGTTCATGGTTATGCCTCTGCTTCTCCCCCTTTGCCAACAGACAAGCCTACTCACTCTTTCATCCTAGGTAATACAGTGCTGGTGAAATGTTTAAATACCGAGAAGGTAGGAAAAGTTGTACTGCCCACTGCAGACGACTCTGACTGCCTGAAATAATTGACCATTACCTCAAAAGATCTCCTAGCCTGCACCGAGGGGCTAGTAGAGCAACACACGTCCTGGAGACACCTCAAAAGGGGGCTCTCGTCGCTTTTCACCTTTTTCACATACACATATAGGTTCAACTTTGTATTAGCTTGCACATTTTATTTTATTTTAAGGGGTTTTAAACTTTAAAAATCTTACATATACCTGTTTCAAATATTTAAAATATTTTTTACAAATATCCAGAAGCCATACATTGACGAATAAATACTGAAAATAAGGCCACTATTACCTCGTGTTCACCCACAGGAATTAGCAAAACCTAACTTAAAAAGGCAACTAACTTTAGTTTAAAAAGTTCAAACAGGTTTAAGGCATCATATGGATAACATTGTAATTAAATTTAAGTAGAGATGGGGGGCGTTAGTTGTTTACATTTAATCAGGCTGTACATTTGCAACTAGTGCTTACTTTGATACCCCCAGTGGCATAATTTGGCAATTACAGTATAGGGTCTGGCAGTTTAAACCATGGTAAAATATACCAAAAAATTGCCTTTCTTTTTTTACACAAAAGAACACAAAGTAAATCTTAACACAACAATTGTTAAAAACTATTAAAAAAAACTTACCGGACTGGGACTGAACAACTGGGTGGGTATAAGGAAACCACTTTTTAGTGATACTACTTCTTTGTCTTTCGGCTGTTCCCTTTCAGGGGTCACCACAGCGAATCATCTGCCTCCAACTAACCCTATCCTCTGCATGTCCTCTCTCACTGCATCCATAAATCACCTTTTTGGTTTTCCTCTAGACCTCCTGCCTGGCAGTTCCAACAGATATATTTACCATCTCTCCTCTAAACATGTCCAAACCACTTCAATCTAGCCTCTCTGACTTTATCTCCAAAACATGTAACATGGGTTATCCTTCTGATGAACTCACTTTTGATCCTATCCATCCTTGTCACTCCCAAGGAGAACCTCAACATCTTCAGCTCTGCTATCTCCAACTCTGCCTCCTGTCTTTTTTTCAGTGGCACTGTCTCTAAGCCGTAAAGCATCGCTGGTCTCACCACTGTCCTGTACACCTTTCCTTTCATTCTCGCTGATACTCTTTTATCGCACAACAAACCTGACACTTTTCTCCACCGATTCCAACCTGCCTGTACCCGCCTCTCTACCTCCTTTCCAATCCCCCCAGTGCTCTGGACCATTGATCCTAAGTACTTAAAGTAAGCACCTTCATTACCTCTGCTCCCTGAAGCCTCACCGTTTCTTTTGGGTTCCTCTCATTCACACACATGTATTCCATTGGCTAACCTTCATTCCTCTGCTTTCCAGAGCGTACCTCCACCTTTCCAAATTTTCCTCAACCTGTTCCCTGCTCTTGCTACAAAGCACAATGTCATCTGCAAACATCATAGTCCATGGAGACTCCTGTCTAACCTCATCTGTCAACCTGTCCATCACCAAAGCAAACAAAAAGGGGCTCAGAGCTGATCCTTGATGCAGACCCACCTCCACCTTGAACTCTTCTGTCACACCTACAGCTCATCTCACCACAGTCTTACAGCTCTCATACATGTTCTGCACCACTCTAACATACTTTTCTGTCACACCAGACTTCTTCATACAACACCATAGCTCCTCTCCCGGCACCCGACACAATGCAACTCTTATTACCTTCTCTGTACTTCTCCATCAGCATCCTTAAAGCAAATACTGTATCTGATGAACTCTTTCTAGGAATAAAACCATATTGCTGCTCACAAATGCTCACCACTGCCCTTAATCTAGCTTCCACTACTCTTTCCCACAGCTTCATTGTATGGCTCATTAGCTTTATGCCTCTGTAATTGCCACAGCTCTGCACATCTCCCTTGTTCTTAAAAATCGGCACCAATACACTTCTCCTTCATTCCTCTGGAATCCTCTCACTCTCCATGATCTTGTTAAACAAACTAGTCAGAAACTCTACTGCCACCTCTCCCAAGCACTTCCATACCACCACAGGTATGTCATCAGGACCAACAGCCTTTCCTTTCTTCACCCTCTTCAACGCCCTTCTTACCTCACTTTTACTAATATTTGCTACTTCCTGCTCCACAACAGTCACGTCTTCTACTCTTCGTTCTCTTTCATTTTCCCCATTCATCAACCCTTCAAAGTACTCCTTCCATCTTTCTATTACCCTCCTGGCATCTGTCAGTAGATTTCCATCTTTAACTTTAATCACTCTAACCTGCTGCACATCCTTCTTATCTCTATCTCTCTCTGCCTTGCCAACCTGTACAAATCTACCTTACCCTCCTTACTATCCAATCTAGCATACAAGTCCTCATATGTTCTTTGTTTGGCCTTTGCCACTTCTACCTTCACCTTACGCTGCATCTCCCTGTAATCCTGTCTACTCTCTTCAGTCCTCTCAGAGTCCCACTTCTTCTTAGCTAGCCTCTTTCCCTGTATACACTCCTGGACTTCCTCGTTCCACCACCAAGTCTCCTTGTCCATTTTTCCCTTACCTGATGATACACCAAGTACCCTCCTACCTGTCTCCCTGATCACTTTGGCTGTAGTTGTCCAGTCAACTGAAAGCACCTCCTGACCACCGATAGCCTGTCTCAACTCCTCCCTAAAGACTACACAACATTCTTCCTTTTTCAGCTTCCACCACTTTGTCCTCCACTCTGCCTTTGTCCTCTTCACCTTCCTCACCACCAGGGTTATTTTACACACCACCATTTCTCTTCTGGAAGAAAGTATTTACTACTGCCATTTCCATCCTCTTTGCAAAGTCCACCACTATATGTCCTTCTACATTCCTGTCCTGAAGACCAAACCTGCTCATCACATTTTCATCACCTCTGTTCCTTTCCCCAACATGTCCATTGAAGTCTGCACCAATCACCACTCTCTCACCTTTGGGGATGCTCTGCATCACTTCATCTAACTCACTCCAGAATTTCTCCTTCTCTTTTAACTCACATCCTACCTGTGGGGCATAAACACTAACAATATTGGACATTATTCCTTCAATTTCCAGCTTCAGACTCATCACCCTATCTGATACTCTCTTCACCTCTAGAACATTCCTTACAAACTCCTATTTCAGAATAACTCCTACTCCATTTCTTTTCCTATCCACACCCTGGTAAAAGAATTTAAACCCTGATCCTAGGCTTCTGGCCTTTCTGCCTGGTCTCCTGGACACACAGTATATCCACCTTCCTTCTCTGCATCATATCAACCAACTCTCTTCCCTTCCCTGTCATGGTTCCAACATTCAAAGTCCCTACTATCACTCCTAAACTCTTGCCTTTCCTCTTCTCTTTCTGCTTTCGAACACGCCTTCCTCCTCTCTTTCTTCCATGATATGATACTACTACTACTACTACTACTACTACTAATATTAATAATAATAATTATTATTATTAGCCCAACTCTTTGACTATTTAAAACAAATTTGTCTCCTATTTTTTGCCAATTGAAGTAGTTGGTTCAAGTAAATGTTAAAGGGGTCATACAGGCCTACATGCACTTTTTTAAGCTGTTTGGACTAAACTGTGTGTTAGAAGAGTGCGTACACAACCACTCTACGATGATAAAGAGCCGCCCAGTGGTTTTCTTTTCATTTATTACAATAACATGCCCCTTCTGAAATCAGGCCAATCGCAAATGCCTGTCACTGTGACGCCACACCACAAGAGGCCGCTCCTACACTAGTTGATCGACACTGGTGTTTTAGCAAAGACCCGCCCCGAGTAAGAAAAAGCTATCGGCCATTGTTTTTCGCCGCTGGAGCAAAATGGCGCCTAAGCGAGTGTGTTGTACGGTTGTTGGGTGTAATAGCGAACACAGCAGTCGTCCTTCACTACCGACATCTGAGGATGAAGTGGCTGAATTTTGTTTTTAAAGCTAATGTCCCCGCCGATCTACCTAAATGCATTCATGTTTGCGCTAATCATTTTTCACCAGACTGCTTTATAAACGCGGGTCAATATAAAGCAGGTTTTGCTACGAAGCTGCTCCTAAAAATGGATCTGTACTAAACGCTTCGTGTTACTGCTTCATCTTCACCAGGCTCAGTGAATAATTTCTTTTTCTATGAATCTTTGCAGATCGCCTTTTCTAATAATCACGATGAATGCGGAGTGTAAGTTAACTTACACTCTCATAGAACATGGTTATGTCGTCTTCTCTATGTACATCCGTCTCTATATAATCCTTAATCGCCCATTTATAGTAAACAATGCATTAAGGTGATTGTCTAGTTGCAAACTGTGTACGTAGTCAGAAAACTATATTATGCTTACCTTTGTAACGTTAGATGGTTTATAACGGTGTCTGTCGAAGATTAAGAAGTCATGTAAACACATCAGTAAACACATCGCGTCCGTATCTCTCTCAGTAAGTTTTTCCGCTTTTGTTGTTGTTGCTTGCGGCAGCGGAACAGCCCGTTAATTCATGCCCATGCAGTGATGAGAAAGACAAATTGAGTAGATGCATGTCCATTCTTTTAATTTTTGCATTGTCAGGGGATATTACAAACTTCCGCGTAGGTTCTGTACTTAAATTAAACCAAAAACGACTTAAGAAAACAGGCTCAGGCTCTATATTCCAGCGTTTTTCAGTTTGGACTGCATTACCCACAAAGCATAGCCCGTGTGGGCAATGCTTTGGACTGCATTACCCACTACAGTCCCGTGGCTATACCCCACGTGTGTCGTGAAAACACGCCCCACAGAACTGGGGGGGCGGGCTCAGCAGAGATCATAAGCATTTAAAGGAACATGCACTGAAATAGGTTGCTGAGAACAGAGCTAGTTTTTACCAGTTAAAAGTAGTGGTTTTTTTACACAACTATTGAGAATTTTTAATTAAATATATTACAAACTTTTCATTAGGACCCTAAAGATCATTAACATTTAATGAAAAATGTGTCTCGATGACCCCTTTAAATACCCAAACAATTCCCCAACAATTAAAACACGCAAACATGACTTTAAAAAAAACTAGTCAAAGTTAAAACAGTAATTTGTATAAAACAGGTGAATACATGTTGTATTTTTGCTTAAACGTCATTAAAATACCCGGATAACACCAGCTGCTTATCAGTCTCTATCTGGTTCTTTTATATTAAAATATACATTTTTAAAACTATCAAAGATGGAACAGTTTAAATCTTTGTTTACCCCAAAGTATGAGATGTTTTGTAATTCTATGTTCAGAATATAGATCAAACATCATTTTAAAGGTGTTGCACTGTGATGTCATTCCTACTAAAGCACCCTCAATAGCTTTTTCAGGCTCCTCCAGGAGCTCCAAAAGTCCAGCCGTCAACCGTCTGACACAATCCTCCACAGCAGAGCTCTGCTTAAAGAGAACAGGAGAATTTAGGGAAGATAAAGATAAATAAACTTTACAGAAAATCTAATTGTGATTAAAAAATAAAATACATTAATAAACTTATTTACCACAGAGAGTGTAAATTACTCTTTTGGGAATTCTGGAATGTAAATAAAATGCCTGTGCTAATGTTAACCATAGAACTTTAGCACAGTCACTGTCTGTCTGTATTATTGTCTGCATTACATTAACCGAGAATTTACTTGATGTGCTTTTCATACAAATAAGTTAAGCAATATAACACTTGTACATGAGCATTAGTACATCTCTGAAGCCAAACTATAACTTACCAAGTACTGAAGGGCTTGAATGGGCGTGTTTACTGTGAAATCTTGACACGCCTTTCTGGCAGGGGGGGGGGGGGGGCAGTCACATATGGCAGCCACACGCCATTGGTACACAATTCACACGGCTATTTGAGGTGGCTAACACTATAGATCATACACACTTGCATGTATGAACACGAAACTCGGTACACATTTAGAGCTCATTGAACCAAACAACTTTCACACATTTTTATTTTGGCTCGTTTGCCAAAACGCTCCAAATTTGTACGATCGCCATCTAACCTGGCCTATGTGATAACTATGCCTTAAACGTACACTGAAAAGTGTTTTGTAACTTTCTGTGTGGCATCATATTGCATGGCATTGTAATGAGTGTTAAGTTTAAATAAGGAAGAAATGTGTCCGAGCTAAGTTTTAAGAACAAGTCATTAACATGTCAGTCATAGAGGGATCCGAAGACAGATAGGAGAGAGGAATACATTTGCATTCTCCTGATTAAACAAAAAAGTTCTAGCGGACAAGAGCCATTTGAATGTATATTCATCTGGATACAGGATATAGAAGGTGTTACCACATAAGACATCAGGAAGCACAGTGAGAAGTCTGTTCTCAAGGCACAGGAATTATCTTGTTAGATCACAACGTCTTAAAACCTTACAATTGGTGACACATTCAGTGACATCACATTCAGTGACATCATAGTGCGATGCTTTTTTTTATCTGCGGCCTATTGTACACATGTATACATCACAAATGTTAACACGCATTACAAATGTTTACACTCTCACACTCACACAGACATGCACGCACACACATACACACAAACACACTCATATATCACACACATACACAGACATCACAAATGTTAACACACACACACACACACACCTCTCTCACATGCACGCATCCAAAAACACACACATACCTCACACACATACATAGACACACACACACTAACAAGTCACGCCTTACTCACTCATTACACACATACATCACAAATGTTAATACACAGACACACACCACACACAAACCTGCACAAAAATATTTACATTATAGTGTTATGTGTTTTTTTTTTTAACACACACATGTTAATACTCACACACAGACACACAAGGTTGACATGAGAAATATTTAGGGCCCAAGCTGACATCAGCCCTAGTCATAGCGTGTAAAGTGCGCAAGTTGCACACTTAGTGGCGATGGATTTTTGTAGGTCTTAACATGCTCAAGAGACAAATAGGATGTGAGGTGTGACCAGGTGGTGATGGCGCAGGGTGCTTGGGCCCGCTTGCAACTATATTTAATGCTTATACTTAGTGCACTACTCTCGTGAGTGTGACTCGTTTTTATATGCTAAATCTCTTTTGCACACACACTCTTAAACTTTTTTTATTTTGCGCGTCAAAACTCACTTTTGTGCGTTCAAGATAAAATGTATCTCTGTTTGAACTCTGTCTCTTCTGTGCGCTCAATATTATAAAGTTGCTGTACACTTCAGGAACAGCAGCAGTGTTATAACTCTGCAACTATTCCAGCCAACCAGAGATTAGAGTAGAGGCAATCCCAGCCAATCAGAAACTGGAGGCACATTCAAACTGTCTGTTTTCTGATTGGCTCTTCAGCTCTGCTTCTACTGTAGTTTGAATTCATCGGTGGAAGCTGCATTATTGCGTATGTTAGTTCTTATTATTATTATTTCATTTTCAAGATGAATTTTATGTTTTTTGTTAGGTGGCTTGTAATTAAGTACATATTTTAAACTATAGAATGTATTGTCTGTGTTGCTGCTATATCTTATATACTTCACTTCTGGTAAAATGTTCCATTATGTAGCTCTCAGCCTTTTTTCAGTCTCTGTGTAAGCTAGAATCAACACACCAGGTTTGAACTAACTGAACTGTACCTGTATATTCTAAGACTAATGTCTGTCTTTGTTAAAACAACAGTTAATTTTTTTTGTTTATGTGTTCGTGAGACAACCTGACATTTTTTTTAACAAAAATAACCATAGTACTGTGTTGTTGTTGTTTTGGTAACTTTATGCAAATTAAATCTGTTGATCTCATAAATAAAATCTGCCACGTAATTACTGATGTAATGTTTTTTAAAAACATGTTACAGTGTAGAAAATGCCTTCAGCATTTGTAAATGGTCCTAAACTAATGGTCCAAATGTTAGTGTACTGGTAACAAATTTGCAATACTGTAGTATAGAAGACTGTGTGTACTGTATGATATAATAAAGTATATTTATATTAACCTCACAGTGCACTTTCTGTCATGCGCACTCGCGCCGCGACCGGCACTAGGACCCGGAAGTAGTACGGTCGCGATTCAGGAAGCATAAAAGGCGACAAAATGGCGCATCACATCGCTCAGTCATTGAGTTGCCCTTGCTGGTTCCAACGCTTCGCTTCAATTACGAGTACTCACCTACTTTGGGTCTTTCTTCCTGAGGAGTGTGTGTTTAGAACGCTGTGATTTGTTTAGAAGATGTGGTAGACAGACACACCTAGTTGATTGAGCGGCTGACCAGTGAGATCGCAACTCTTCATAGTAGCGTCCAAGACGTTGCGGGGCGGAGCTGCGGCGGGAGAACGCGACTCTCCGCCACCCTCATCACCTCCTGATGTTTTACCTAGCTCTACCAGATAAATGGTATAGCACAGATGGGAAGTGTAGTGTTTTTTTAACCGCACTGGATCTTGTGTTTGAGTTTAATTCCACCAGATACTCCACGGACCGGTTGCATATCGCCCTTCTCGTCTCGTTGCTATCCGGGCAGACAGCTGAGTGGGCCACGGCAGTTCTGCGTTCAGACTCTGACACCGCACATTCCTACAATGAATTCACCCGCCAACTGAAGCTCACTTTTGAACACGCTGCCGGTGAGGTGGAGACCGACTCCAAGCTCTATCATCTGCGGCAGGGGGGGTCGTCTCTTAGCCGCTACACCGCCGACTTCCGTACTCTCGCAGTGCAGACCACCTGGGGAGACTTCGCCCTCCGGACGACCTACTACGAGGGATTCCAACTAGCACTTCAAATCGACCAGCATCTGCTCTCTCGTTCGAGGCCAGCCCCTCAAACCCTGCCGCCTACCGTAACATCGCCATACCATCCCACGTCCCGCTCCTCCACTTCCTCTCCCCACGTCACGATTCCTGAAGCCCGACCGACCTTCGCCCCCACAGTCACCAGCCCTGTCATGGTTGACACGGGAGTTGGGGAACCCATGCAATTAGGACGCGTCTCCTTGACCGCTGCTGAGTGGAAGCAAAGGTACTGGGAGGGGCTCTGTGCCTATTGTGGGTCTGCGGCACACCACCGAGCCATCTGCCCTCTCCGACCGGGAAACTCCCAGGCCCGGTGAGAAATGAGAGCAGCTCACCAGGCCTTCTACAACTCTCCTCCACCACGAACAACTCCCGTCTCATGGTACAAGTGCATCTCCAGTTTGGCCACAAACCGGTCAGAAGCACCGCGTTCATTGACTCAGGTGCCACGGGTAACTTCATTGACTCTTCTTATGCCAAAAAATTGGGGATAAAATTCGAGGCATTATCCCAGCCCGTTCGGATTGCCCACGTCGATGGTCGGCCCCTTTCATCCAGCCCCATCATCACTCAGACCCAACCCATCATCCTCTCCATTAACCAACATCAAGAGCAGATCCTGTTCCATCTCACCACCATCTTATCGCTGCACATTATTCTGGGACATCCCTGGCTAATACAACATGACCCACTCACTGGACACAGAACCGGATTTTGCTTCGAACTCTACCTGCAGGCTTCGGCTGGGCTGTGCTCTAGGGAGTCCGAGGCCCCCGATGTCGACATCAGCGCCATCCCTGTCACCTATCGGGACCGGGCTGAGGTCTTCTGCAAATGCCATGCCATGCATCTTCCTCCCCACCGCCCTTACGATCTGACGATAGACCTTCAGCCAGGTACGGTTCCATCCTGCGGCCACCTCTACTCACTGTCACCCACAGAGATGCAGGCGATGGACGAGTACGTATCTAACGCTCTTCGCCAAGGCACCATCTGGCCCTCCTCTATTAAAAACCGGCCTACATTACCCCTACAGGACACTATGAAAGCTTAGTTATTCCATTTAGACTTTGCAACGCTCCCCAGACTTCCAACATTTCATTAACGATGTCCTCCGGGACATGCTGAGCCGGTGGGCATTCATTTACTTGGACAATATCCTTAGTTGACGAACACGTCCAGCGCTTCAGGGCGGTCTTAAAGAGATTGCTCGCCCATCAGCTGTACTGTAAGTTGGAGAAGTGCGCTTATCACAAGCACTCCACCACATTCCTGGGTTTCTTTATCTTGCCCCAGGGTGTGGCCATGGACCCGCAGAAGCAGAAAGTTGTGCGTCATTGGCCCCTACCGAACTCTGCCTTGGGGCTTCGGCTGGGACATGCTCCAGGGAGTCCGAGGCCCCCGACGTCGACATAAACGCCATCCCCGCCGCGTACCAGGACCTGGCTGAGGTCTTCTGTAAAAGACAGGCAATGCATCTCCCTCCTCACCGACCGGTGGACGCCTCAGATGTGGGCGCTGGGGCTGTTCTCTCCCAGTGAGGTCCAGATCAGAAACTACACCCATGTAGTTTCTTCTCCAAAAAATTTTACACCACTCAGCAACAATACGGAGTAGGGGACCGCGAGCTGCTGGCCATAAAGTGGGCTTTGGAGGAATGGCGTCACTGGCTCCAGGGCCATTCATCATCTGGACCGACCACCAAAACCTCATTACCATTCGGAACCTGAAACAGCAGAACCCAAGACATGCGCGGTGGGCCTTTTTTTTCCGAACATTACAATTTCCACCTCTCATATAGCCCAGGGTCAAAAAACACCAAGGCAGACGCCCTCTCCCGTCAACATGAGGAAGACAGCCCCTGGGCAGACCCCACGCCTGTCCTTCCACCCTCCAAGATCATCGCACCACTTCAGTTAGATCTAGAAATGAGGTCTGCCAGGCACAGAACCAAACCGGCAGGCGTGCCACCTAGGCGACTCTACGTGCCCAGCCCTCCAACACGACTGCTGGTGGCCATCCATGGCGAGGGACATCAGCGAGTTCGTCCAAGCATCCCCAGTGTGTGCCAGGGCAAAAGACCCCAACCAACCCCAATCAGGAGAACTTCAACCACTCCCGGTCCCTCGTCGGCCCTGGACGCACATTGCTGTTGACCTCATCACCGGCCTGCTGGCATCCGAGGGAAATAACACCATCCTTACCATCATTGTTCGGTTCTCTAAGGCCGTGCATCTGGTGGCCCTCGCCGGACTTCCATCAGCCAAAAAGACAGCAGAGCTGATATTAGAGCACGTAGTTCGTTTGCCTGCGGCGCTCCAGATCCATCTGGTATTTCACATCTCCCAACTCAAACCCTTCATCACCTCTCCTATGATACGCTCCTCCCCGGATCATTGACGGTGGTCTTGTCTACACCCTACGTCAAATCCTCAATTCACGCCCTCGGAGCGGTCATGGATTCCGGCCCCGTTCATTCTCGCCCCCAAACTCAACCCTGAATCCACTCTAGGTCTCAGCTGGCATTGTTCAACAGATATGATGCAATATAAGCATTGCCTTGTGAATTATAATGCTCCTACCATGCGGAACATCTACAAAGTATTAGCCAGCCAATACTACCCACTTGGCTTTAACCTGCCATACACTACCCGTGTCAAAATACTAGTGAGACAACTTTGGGACAAACACAGAGACTGGGACTACCCCCAACTGCCACGTGATTTGCTACAGGCCTGGAGAGAGTGGGAAGGAGAGTTATAATTCCTGCAGAAAATACCTTTCCCAGATCACATATACCTTCTGCCATTAAGAAACAAAGTAATACAAAGTATTAGCGTTTAAATTACATATCTTTTATGTAGTACAATAATATTGTACTTTTTATACAATAATAATATTTATAGCAACTAGTTTTTACATCTCATACTATTTGGCTTCGCCTTTTTCTGCGCTTTTTGGAGAACGTGCGAGTTTCTTCTTCTAAGAACAACAAACGGAATTCAACTCCAAACAACTAAACTCCGACTCAGGTACGATATCATGTCTAATATTCAGCTTGTTCATTGTGTAGAGTGCAGGATGTTTAGACATTCTTCCTCCGTCGTTAGTGGTAATTTTATTTGTGATAGGTGTGTGTTAGTGAGCACTCTGACGGAGAAGATATCAGCGTAAGAGGAGCGCATCCAGACTTTAGAGAGGGTTAGAGAGTGTAAGAGCAGTGTTATTCCCGTAGCGGACAGTCTGGGTGCCGCAGGCGGAGATAACCAGCCCCTGACTCCGGCATTAGAGCCCTCACAGCGGGGCGAGTGGGTGACGACTCGGCAGCATACTCGTTCAGCCAAAGCTAACGCTAAGGCTAGCCCACCGGAGCACACCTATTCTGCGCTTCACGTGTCCAACAAGTTTGCTCTCCTCAGTGATGCACCCACTGAGAAACCTGAAAGAGCTCTGATTATAGGAGACTCTATACTGAGACATTAGTGAAATTAGCTAGACCTTTAGGGGCGCCAGCGGCAGTGGTTAGGTGTATCCCGGAAGCCAGAGCACCGGACATAGCAGGTAATCTTAGGGCTCTAGGACAGCACAGGTTCTCAAAGATAGTAGTACATGCTGGAGCTAATGATATACGCCTTCGTCAGTCAGAGGTTAGTAAGAATAACTTTATAGAGGTGTTTAAATTAGCGAAGGCGATGTCCGATGGAGTAGTATGCTCTGGACCCATCCCAATGAGACGTGGTGACATAACTTACAGCAGGTTATGGTCGCTGAACCGCTGGATGTCCAGGTTGTGCTCCGAAAACAACGTGGGCTTCATAGATAATTGGAAGACCTTTTAGGGCAAAGCTGGCCTGTTAGGGCGGGACGGTGTCCATCCCACTCGGGAAGGTGCTGCTCTCATTTCTTGCAGTACAGCTCATAGTCTCAGAAGAGGCCTAGTTAATCTGTGACAATCCAGAGCCCAGGCCAGGGAGCAGACAGACAGGCTAAACCAACCGTCTGCTAGCTGCATAGAGTCGTTACTCAGGGTTCACTGTATTGAGACTGTGTTTGTTCCCCGAGCTAAAAACAAATTTGGAAAGACTCAGAAAGTCTGTTTTAGTAATTTAATTAACATAAAGACCACAAACTTGGATAAGATGCGCAGCCGGCATCTCTGATCTGAAGCTAGGACTGTTAAATATTAGATCTCTCGCATCTAAAGCAGTTATAATTAATGAAATTATCACGGATCAGGAGTTTGATATACTCTGTTTAACAGAAACCTGGATTAAACAGGACGAGTATGTAGCTCTAAATGAAGCTAGTCCTCCTAGATACAGCTACATACACCAGCCTCGGTTAACTAGTAGAGGAGGAGGCGTCGCAGTTATTCACAATGATAATTTGACTATTGTACAAAAACAAGGACACAAATTTAATTCATTTGAAATTCTTTACAGTAACATAAGTGTATTTAACTATATTAAGTCAGCTCAGTCGATTCCACTAATTGTCATTTACAGACCTCCAGGGCCATACTCTGAATTTCTTAGTGAATTTGCAGATTTCCACTCAAACCTAGTCGTTTCTGTAGACAAAGTGTTAATTGCTGGAGATTTTAATATTCATTTTGAAAACCCAGAAGACCCTCTGAGAACAGCATTAATGTCCATACTGGACTCGGTAGGAGTAAATCAGTGTGTAGTAGGACCCACTCATAAAGCAGGTCACACTTTAGATTTAATAATATTATTCGGATTAAGTATAAGAAATTTATTCACAATTCCACTATCTGAAGTTATCTCAGATCACTATCTTGTCTCAATTCAAGTGTGTCACAGTAATGTACGCACAGCGCCGCGCTACCGTATGAAACGTACATTCACATCAACTACCAGAGTTTTATCAGTAATCTCCCAGAGTTCCCAACTTCGATTAGATCACCGTCTGACCCCACAGAACTCGATCAGGCGACTGAATATTTAGAGTCGACATTTCGCTATACCTTAGATAATGTAGCTCCAGTTAAAAGAAAAATGATTAGAGATAAGAAACTTGCTCCCTGGTATAACAATCATACGCGCACTTTAAAACAGACCGCTCGGAAATTAAAACGTAAATGGCGTCAAACTAAATTGCTAGTATTTCAAATAGCATGGAAGGAGAGCATCCTGATCTATAGAAAAGCTCTTAGTGTAGCTAGATCAACGTATCTCTCCACTCTTATAGAAAATAACAAAAATAATCCTAGATTCTTATTTAATGCTGTAGCCAAATTAACCAGAAATAAGACCACTGCAGAAATCTCCACAACAACATCATGCAATAGTGAGGACTTCATGAACTTTTTTAATAATAAAATTGTAAATATTAGGCATAAAATTGAGGTTTTGAAACCGAACAATGTAATTGATGCAGATGTTAATCTAGCCATGTCAGATCAGAACCTAGAAAACTTTACTCCCCTTGAAGAGAATGAACTAATTTCACTCATCTCTTCTGCAAATTCATCAACCTGTATATTAGATCCTGTACCGACACATTTTCTTAAACAGATAGTACCAGCAATAACAGAACCCCTGTTGAGAATAATTAATTCTTTACTCAGCATTGGTTATGTTCCAAAATCTTTTAAATTAGCAGTTATCAAACCAATAATTAAGAAACCTGACCTCGACCCCTGTCAGCTGTCCAGTTACAGGCCAATATCAAACCTCCCCTTTATCTCTAAGATTCTGGAAAAGATAGTAGGGGAGCAGCTATGCTTATATCTACATAGAAATGGCATACATGAACTGTATCAGTAAGGATTTAGGCCTTATCACAGTACAGAGACAGCACTCGTTAAAGTAGTAAATGACATCCTATTGGCCTCTGATCAGGGTTGTGTAACTATGCTTGTATTACTCGACCTCAGTGCAGCTTTTGACACTGTTGATCACGCTATTCTTCTTCACAGATTAGAAAATGTAGTAGGAATTAAGGGTACAGCCCTTCCCTGGCTCAGATCCTATCTGACCCATCGTTATCAGTATGTAGACTTAAATGGTGATTATTCTGCATGTTCTGTAGTGTGGAGTTTGGCGTTCTGCTTCAGTTTTAGGTCCACTGCTATTTTTCCCTTTACATGCTTCCTCTGGGCAACATAATTCGTAAGCATGGTATTAGTTTTCATTGTTATGCTGACGATACACAGTTATATGTCTCAGCAAAACATGATGAGAAAAAACAGCTTACTAAAATTGAGCAATGTGTGCAGGACATAAGAAATTGGATGCTAATTAACTTCCTTCTGCTAAATCCGGATAAGACAGAAGTTCTAGTCATAGGACCGCATACAGCTAGGAGTAAAATTTTAGATCACACCGTAACTTTAGATGGCCTTTCTGTTCCATTAAATGCAACAGTGAAAGACCTTGGTGTGATTATTGATTCCAGCCTTTCATTTTAAGCTCATGTAGATAATATGACCAGGATAGCATTCTTTTACCTCAGAAATATTGCCAGGATAAGAAATTTATTGTCGCTAAATGATGCAGAAAAACTAGTTCATGCTTTTATCACCTCTAGGTTGGACTATTGTAATGCCTTACTGTCTGGTTGTCCAGCTAAATGCATAAATAAGCTTCAGCTAGTCCAGAATGCAGCAGCGAGAGTCCTCACTAGAACCAGACGATATGAGCACATCACCCCTATCTTATCTTCACTCCATTGGCTCCCTGTGAAATTTCGCATTGATTTTAAAATAATACTCTTGACATATAAAGCATTAAATGGTCTAGCGCCGCAGTACCTGAGAGAACTGCTAGTGTCTTACGATCCGCCACGCCTACTTCGATCAAAGGATGCAGGCTGCTTGTCAGTACCGCGTATTATGAAAAATACAGCTGGGGGCAGAGGTTTTTCTTACAAAGCCCCAAAATTATGGAACAGTCTTCCAAATCGTATTCGGGACTCAGACACAGTCTCAGTGTTTAAGTCCAGGCTAAAAACCTATTTATTTAGCCAAGCATTTTTATAAATAGATTTGCCATAGGCAAAGGAGCAGATCTGGGGGACTCATGGACGTAGAGTATTATGGTGAACTGGTATGTTTGGATGCTGTCTTCCTCACTCTCATTGATCACTCAGGTTTGTTGACGGTGAGGTGATTGTTTGCTTTACATCTCAGGAAGCCCTCATGTTTGTGTTTCCTTCTGGCTCTCCCTTTTAGTTATGCTGTCATAGTTAGTCCTGCCAGAGTCTCTGCTTGCACTCTACAGTTAATATACATACACATTATACATTGTGTGACTGTGACCATACCTAACTGCCATCTCTCCTCTTCTTCTCTTTCCCCCCCCTCTTTCTCTTTCCTCTCTCTTCCTGTCTCCCCCTTTCACTCTTTCTCTCTCTCTGTCGAGCTACACATGTCGTTCCTGAGGTGCCAGTGATCCAGACTCCCTTTGCCCTCCGGACCTGTCTGACCCATCCTGGTGCCCCGCTTCTGGCTGAAGATCTCGTCACATGGATGCCCCGTGTGTCTCTTTGGGATGCGTCTGGTGTCTGGGGATGATTCTCTCTACCTAGAAAATGGTTCTGGCCTTGACTGGTGTTGGCAACTGTTTCTCTGGGGACTTGACAGTTCGATAGTTCAGGACTGGAACTTCTTACAAGTCTACCTGGGTCTTCAATAACTACCTGGACTCCATATTAACATCAATTAACATCAGCTATTATAGCTGAACTGCCTCCCACCCTACACACTGTATAAATGCAGATCATTTACTGCTTTCTGTTTCACCCAAATGAGAATGGGTTCCCTGTTAAGTCTGGTTCCTCTCAAGATTTCTTCCTATTACCATCTCAGGGAGTTTTTCCGTGCCACTGTCGCCCTCGGCTTGCTCACCAGGGACAAACTGACCATCTTGATTTATACAAATTCACATTTCATACAAACTTAAATGATTCTTTTGACTGTGTAAAGCTGCTTTGCGGCAATGAAAATTGCTAAAAGCGCTATACAAATAAAATTGAATTGAATTGAATTAATACCCATAAGATACACATGTTCTGTGACACTTCAGAACAATCCTGTGGGGCTGTTGCTTACCCGAGAACAGTTGACACTCATTACTAGCCTTACCTCTCCATTTTAGCACGTTCCAGAATTTGCATCCAAAGACTGTACTCAACTCCCCGACTGGAGCTTTGTGCTGCCCTTACAGGAGCCCAACGCAGTAGATTGCTGGAGAGAGAGCTTACTCTGCTAATTAGCCAAACTACCCTCTGGACAGACTCAACCATGGTCTTATCTTGGTTACACTCTAAGTCCTGTCAATTCAAGGTTTTTGTTGGCACTTGGGTGGCAGAAATCCAGGAGCTCACTGATCGATATGTTGACACAGTAAAAAAATCCTGCAGATAACCTCACCAGAGGTAAGAAGCTAGAAAAACTGGCAGAGAACAACCAGTGGAGCCATGGGCCACCTTTTCTTTTTCAAAGCCCAGACAAATGGCCGACCAGAGCTGGACAAGACAGATGAACTTATTAAGGTTGGTGGCAGACTGTCGGTGGCAGACAAACTGTTCCCAGGTACTGAACTAAGCACTCGTTCAGGGACAAATGTGCTCCACACATTTGGGAGCGGCTGTAAGAAAGTCTGTGCCGAAAATTGAGCAACCGAGGCAGAATGCATGCGATAAGTAACAAACTGCACTCTGCTATGCGCATGAGCCATATGAGAAAGTTTAGCAAGTGCAGTATGTGGGACTGTGTGCATGAGAATTCCGGCTGTACGGGGAGATAATGTGCGTCAATGTCATATAAGCCACACACACACGCACACTTACTAAGTGCATAACATACAACAAACTATATGACTGTTCGCCCATGCCCACTTGAACTGTTTATTACACATTCTTAATTTAACAACTGTCTGGTTTCTGTGTCCTGGTCGACACCCGAGGGTAATTACCACACAAATACGACCCAGCTTTAGAACTGTCTCACCAACAGTCTGAGTTCCAAACATAAATCAAAAGGCTATTTCATAACTTTGGGGCTTTGTAAGAAAAAGCCCAGTCGGCTGCTGTATTTTTTATAATACGCGGGCTGAGAAGCATTTACATTTACATTTAGTCATTTGGCAGACGCTCTTATCCAGAGCGACTTACATTTTTATCTCATTACACATCTGAGCAGTTGAGGCTTAAGGGCCTTGCTCAAGGGCCCAACAGTGGCAACTTGGTGGTTGTGGGGTTTGAACCTGGGATCTTCCGAACCATAGTCCAATGCCTTAACCACTGAGCTACCCCTGCAGAAGCAGCCTGCATCCTTTGATTGTAGTAGATGTGGCAGATCATAAGACACTAGCAGTTCACTAAGATACTGCAGCAGGGGCCATTTAATGTTTTAATAAGTCACAAGTTGTATATTAAAATTGATGCAAAATTTTAATGGGAGTCAATGTAGTATGGTTAAGATAGGGGTGATGTGCTCATATCTAGTAAAAACATAAAGATACTGTATAACTGTATAAAGTTTTATGGTGCACTAAAATAAAGATAATTCTACACATACTTTCTCAATCATTATTTTTTATTATTTATTTTCATACCATAGCAACGAACCAAAGCCAAGTACTTCCAAAGTCTATAATAAGGCTATAATAAGGCTAATAAGAGCGTTAACTCGTCTGGTATGTTTTGGTTTAATACTGCTTCTCACGTGTTCTAGGTACAAAGCATGTATCAAGCAAAAGGGGCATGTCCAAATGAAGCTTTGCTTTGAGTCACATGTCGTTTTCCCTGATAGCAGTGGCGGACTGGCCATCTGGAGCACCGGACGTTTTCCCAGTGGGCTGCTGGCCAATGTGGGCCGGCCCAGTCAGTATGCAAATATACATAAAATGACGTAAACCTTAATATTGCATCTCTTCTATGCATATGGATGAGTCTGTGTGCACGGGCGCTGCTGACCAAAAGTGTGTGTTTATGTTACCGAACATGGGGATGTAGCCCTCCCTCAATATTAATTATATATAAATACGACCATTCCCCTTCATCTTTTCACTTTTAATTTACAGAGGGAGAGATATTAAACCTTTCTTGATGCAGTGAATTTGTCTGAGCAAATTAATAATAATATTCATAAATGAAAAGGAAGAAGAGAAGGTGGAGCAGAAAATATGCAAAAATAAGAAAAAGCTTTAGAGGTAAATGCAGTGAAATGCTTTAAATTAACAGATTATGCCTATAACTGGTCAGGGACAGCGAGGCTGGATCCAGCAGCCCACCACATCCCACATCATAAAACAATAAGTCATTAAAGTGGAGATTAATTAAAATGAATATACACAATATAATATATAATTTATAAAATAAAATATAACAATACAAAACATAAAAAAGTATGAACATATATTGGGTCATATTTGTAAAACAAAGAAACAAAAGAAAGAAAAATAAGACAAACAACATATAAAACTACATATAAAGACAATATTTTCAGTGACCAGTAGCACCAGTCTTACAGAGACCCAGGACGCTTATAAACAGTTCGACAGCAAAATGAGATATTTTGGCATTATTGTGATTTTTTAAAATTCACATGCATTGTTTCTTATTGAGTAACAAGGGTGTTAAAAAGCATTCATCATTCAAACTTATTTATATCGGTATAAAGTTAGTATGATTTTGAGAGTGCTACAGATGTCGAGAAAAGAAATCCCGTGACTTGCCGCGGCTTTGCGCAGCTGCGCACGGTGAACTGTGAAATGCCCTTTATTGCCTGTAGGGGGCAGTCGTGTTTCAGTCTGAAGTATTGTGTGTCTACCGACGCCGAAAATGTGTTCTCTCTCTTAGGCGCCCATTGACAGCAAGCGACAGAGCTCATAAACGTGTTGAGCTCAAACTGTAAATACTAATATGTATTTATTCTTCATTTTCTTCCCTCCTTCAATGATGATACTTCTTCGACTGCGCTTTCTTCATTCAGTATTATAATTATTATTAGTAGTGCTCCGAATTTATTATTGTTATTATTCTTATTATTGTAACGCACCCGTGTGTGTGTGCAAAAAGACTACATTGATGTATGATGTGTTAGCCTAAAAAAATTGTTTTATTGTGTTTATGCGCTTTAAATATACACTAAACAATAAACACTGTCTCGTGCAAAGTGAAAGTAAGTTGCGCGTGTGGCTTTTTGATCAAAAGGCTGATAAACGCGTGTGCAGATATGAGCAGATTTATGGATAAAACAACAGAAATAAAATGAAAAAAAAATAACCACAAAAATATGTACTACTCTCTGAATACAACGCAACAGCACGCAAAATCCCTGGGCTTTGACTGCACTTTATTCGTTAGTTCTGTAGTAAAAAAAAAACGCTGCTGGGTTTCTGTAAACACATCGTTGAGCTGTTTATGCTGGGTCAAAATTCTGTGTTATTTCTGGTACTTTAATCACACTGTTGGTTGCTTTTGCTATGAATACTAAAAGTGCTGCATGATTAAACTCAATGCAAAAAAAAAAAACGAAAAAAGAAACTACCTGTATACACAACTTTATAGTGTGTAAGTTACTGTTCTGAATCCTGTCACAGCCGAACTACATAGCTAACGGTAGCTAGTAACAGGCCAGTCCTGGTGTTCATAGTGATTTTACTTGTTTGTTCCAACCACCAAACTGCTCAGCTAAAGTGGCGTTAATACAGAGACTTAAAATCTGGTGTAAAAGGAGAGATTTAACACCCAGCAGCAGCCCGTGCATATCTGGGTTTCCTCCGGGTTTCTCAGTGCTGAGACTTCGGTTAACAGTAAGTTTAAACCGTTTTCCTTTGCTTACTTTGACCAAAACATTTGAGTTTCTGCATAAATTGTCATAAATGAGCCTTAACATTAAGGAAAATAAAAACTATAGTGAAAAAAGCTTTATTACTCAAATTTAAACACCTACATTTACATATTTTTGTATACTTAAACTTATACTAAACCTTAGTAACAATAAGTGCGAATAAACTCTTAATTAACTTCTGCGCCATTACCCGCGGTAAAGGTTTACCATGAGAATTACGGTCGATTTTTGTGCTACGGTAGCATTTTTCGACAAGGCAGCAAAAATCGACAGAACACTGGCCGCGGTTGTGCCGCAATATTTGAATTTCTCCCGCCAAGTGCGGTGATTTTGCGCACCACTGTGGTGAGGATATAAAACTAGCACGTTTAAATAATAAACGCATTTGTAACCTCACAAACTGAACCGCGAGTCGGCTCGGTCACTCCGACATTTTAAGGAGAAAACGCAGAACAAAGCAGGTTTAAACAGCAAAAATGAGGTGCGGACTCTGGTAGTGTTTTATCCGTTACTGTATATGAGTATTTTTAACATGATTAAACACTGAGCACGCTGCAGCAGATGTTATAAAATAAATGTGCTAAGTACTGTACTAGTAACTAAAGCTATGAAATATAAAGATTTAGTGAAAATACTACATTTCTCTAAGAATTAGAGGAAAATACAACATTTCTCTCAGAATTAGAATTGGGAGAAAGTAATATGAAATTAAAATATTGAAGTAAAATGTTATGTATGTTCTGATATGTAGGTAAAAGAAACTAAAACTGATTTTGTGTGTGTGTGTGTTTGTGTGAAACATGTTGTATATTTTCTTTCACAGCACCAACACCACTAATGAAGAGAAGTTGAATGGAGATAATTCCAGGTGCTTCATGTCTATTCTCACATCCTCACAGCCTTCTTGTCTCTGATGTTACACCAGACTTCCCATGAGCACTTGCACAAGGCAATTTACTCAATGGAGGTAAATGTAAACTTTTTAAATGTTACAGAAGTATTAAACGTGTAACCATTGAATGAAAGATAGAAATTAAAACAAGGCTTGAAATATTTCACTTTACTTAGTCTAGACTTTTCCACTCGAGTGTACTAGATTTTCCATTAACTAAAGTAAAAAATTTATATAGTTGATAGTCATGTGTAAATAAAGTTGAGTATAATTTTTATACAAGGGACAAAAACATGTACAAGGGACGTTCAAGTCAAAGCAGGACCGTTGATTGTGCAGAATAACAGAACACACTTATTAGAGTAAAAGCTCCATTTTTTTCTCTCTCTATTTTTTTCTCTATGTATGAGGTTGTGCATTGTTCTGTAAGAGCAAAATTCCTTTGGTGATCAAAGCAGTCCGTTTTGTGTAAAAGAATTCCACTGGAATGTTCACCGGAATTTTACCAGCAATGGGCTATGTAAAATCAAATCAGTTTTACGTCTTCGTTTTAGAGAATTTTCATCACAAGTCCCACTTTGACTTAAACACCAAGTCTGACTGAAAAATCAGCTCTGGAGAGTTTATACTTTACAAGTATCAGGGAGTCAGGGGTAGCTCAGTGGTTAAGGCAGTGGTTCTCAAAGTGTGGGGCGCGCCCCACTAGTGGGGAATACAGGCATGACAGGTGGGGCGCAATGAACGGGAGGGAATTAGTGGAAAATAATAGGAAAGTACCTATTATAATTCATGCTTTTCTTTATTGACAATAAACATCGGACATTTGAAACTAAACAATCATGTGCAAAGAAATGAATCATTCATACAAGTAAATTAAAATAACTTTAGAGAAAAAGTGGAACCATAGTTCAACAATAACGGTTTAACGTCGGCATGTTAATTGCAGAGGAACAATATATATAAGGAAACATTCGGTATTATGTATGTAATTTTATTTATTCCTATGTGTATGCTGATGTTTCTGTATTTTTGTTAAACATTAATATTTTATCAGGCAGTACTAGTCTGGCATTTCTAGTTTCCAGTGTGGCAACAAAGTTGCTTTTTGATCCTTCAGGCGCTGAACAGAAGGGAAGATTAATATCGTTCTACGCTTTTTGTTGGTGTGCGGCATTTTGTGATGATCCCTAAATCACTCGTTGCGCCGTAGATAATAATGGTGTTTATGCTTTTAAACTTGTATAATTTAAGGCGGATGTAGCTGAAAGA
Source organism: Clarias gariepinus (assembly GCF_024256425.1). Classification (NCBI taxonomy): domain Eukaryota; kingdom Metazoa; phylum Chordata; class Actinopteri; order Siluriformes; family Clariidae; genus Clarias; species Clarias gariepinus. Next base: position 20,307,589 of record NC_071110.1, read on the forward strand.
CAATGTAGAGAGGAAATATATCTGGGTATCTTATTCACGGGTTTATTTACGCAGCTATTGAATTCGGAGATGCGAATATCAAACTAACTTTACCGCGGACACAAACAGGTGTTATAAGCTAAAGTGCCCCCCTGCCACGGATTGCCCAAACTCACCCCCCCAACACATACCCACGTAATCTCTATCAAATATTATATTAGGACATACATTCAAAGGTTTATTATTACCAAATATATTATTACTATTATAATTAACCCTAGGCACGTGACAGCCGCCGAGACGATTAATACAAATCCCCAAAAATTATTATTTTATGGCACATTTATTTTGTAGGGGTTTGTCAATGTACAAATAACAAATTGTTTATCACAAATTGCACTAAATAAATATTGTTTGTGGTGAAAAATTATAGGAAACGATTTTTATTATAAAATAAGCAATATAAAAATATACATGTTGTATATTAAAAAAATATATATAATTTATATATTTTTCCCCTATACAACATTTTTTATATTGCTTATTTTATAATTAAATTCATTTGTTATAATTTGTAATTTGTAAACCATAAACCTATGAATTTATGTTCTAATATATTATTTGAAAGAGATTATGTAGGGGAGGCAATTCGTGGCGAGGGGGGCATTTTAAAGCATAACACCGGGTCAGTAGCGTACTGTATTTAGTGAGCATAATAACATCAATGGATACATTTGTTACATGGACCACAAAAAAGCAGGTGATTCAGCACTATCAGCCTAATCAACCAAAAAGCCTATGATGAAGCCTATGTTGCGCTTGGATTCATGGTGGGGATGGTGAGGGCAGAGGAGAGACCTGTGTGTGTTTTGTGTCTTAAACCATTGGCAGCAGATAGCATGAGACCCAACGAAGTAGGAAGACACTTAGAGACAACACACCCCAGTCACGTTAATAAGCCACTCGACTTCTTTGAAAGAAAGCTCTAGATAAGTGACGAAGTAAGCCTGTTATAACAATTGCACGTGTATTTTATCTGTTTTGAACTTGCCGTTATTTGATCTTATTGGTTTAGAAATTGATATTTCAATAAAAAATACACTTGGTCGTTTTCGTTATCATTTTGTTGACAAGTGGGGCTTGAAAATTCGCCCACCCCCTTAAGTGGGGAATGACAGAAAATGTTTGAGAACCACTGGGTTAAGGCATTGGACTACGGTTCGGAAGATCCCTGGTTCAAACCCCACAACCACCAAGTTGCCACTGTTGGGCCCTTGAGCAAGGCCCTTAACCCTCAACTGCTCAGATGTGTAATGAGATAAAAATGTAAGTCGCTCTGGATAAGAGCGTCTGCCAAATGACTATATGTAAGTACATAAAGACAAAAGGTTAATGTCTCTGACACCTGGGGTACCAGACTTGATCTTCTTAGAATGTCATCATCTTTACCTTAAAATGTAAAACCCAATGTACATAACTTGTTTAGTTTATATACTGTTATGTTGGAAGCTAGATTTAACATTTTATAAATTTGTATTCCTACAGTTCCCCCTTTGAGAGTTCTAATAACTCTCCAAATACAAATTTAGACATTTAATTCTGGTAACTTGTGATCGTTACAGGCACATAGCACTTGTTCTGTTGTTGATTGCAGGGATGAATGCCATGATGACATATAAACAAACATCTAGCTAGTGTCTGTGAAGTTCTTATGGATAATAGTCTTTTCTGGTTGGAGCGGCCATTTCTTCTTGATGGGTGTGGGTTATTTGTTGAATAAAACACTTGATACTGTTGATGCATAGGTAGTACGCCTGAAGGAAAAACAGCAGCAGAATTGCTATTTTCTTGATTCACAGCCAGGGTTTTTCCAACATGTCTCCAAACCATGAAAACTTATCTTCAGTCATTTGGTGTAATTTTGTTGAAAGATCAAGAATGTCTTGTCTGGCAATCTTGATCATGTTGATGGATGACTGAAGTTCTCGTATTTGATACTCTGCATTGTGTATTTTTTTATCTTCTGTGACAGCTGGTTCGGTAGTGAGTCTAGTTGTCTGTTGTGGCTTCAAGTTGTGGCTTCCTTTGTAGGTGACACGGTCAGCATGTATGTGTCTCGGGACAGCCATTAAGTGGTATCTGCACAGAGCAAGAAAGAAGACAAAAGACGACAAATCTGCAGTATCTGTTGTAAAATACTTTAAACTTTTGGGTTGTATCCTCTGTTCAATCTGTGTCTGCTATTATTGTTCCTTCTTTCCCTGTTTCTTAATTCCCATGACACCTAAAAAACAGAAGGACTATGAGGGAGTCTTTACCACAGGGTTTGGCCCCCGATGCCTGTTGCATTCGGTTTCTTTCCTGGGCTCCTCACTGGTTCGTGTGTCCTATCCTATCCCTGCAGGTGGGGGAACAACCTTACAATGTGACACATGAGTCCAAGTTTTCCTTCCCCGACACAACACTGCAGCTGCTGTAATTACCATCACTTAATGTGGTCCGTGCCACTTAGGCTCTAATGTTTTTTTCTTAAGTGATTTTATCATGACCCACTGACCTAGGATGATTGTGTGTCCACCTTCTGGTTGAGTCTGCCAACACGACTCACCTCTCTCTCTTGCACTTTGTACTGCCTTTGTGAGGTTTTTACAGTAAGCAATCAGGGCATCTGAAGCAAAGTGTACGTCAGCATTTCTAAGATCAATCATATCTGGCATTGCTTTGGGCGTCCAGTAATAATCGCATGAGGGCTCAGTCCTACTGATCTATTAGATGATGCTCTCATACTACACAGTACCGCTGGCAGTGCTTCAACCCATGATACTCCTTCCTGATGCATTTTGCTTAGCCTGGCTTTGATTGTTCTGTTTGCTTGTTCAACCTGTCCTGATGCTTGTGGTCTGTATGGGCAGTGAAGATCCCACTTAATCTTCAACATTTTAGATGCTTCCCTGACTACCTGTCCTGTAAAGTGTGTTCCTTGATCTGAGTCGATGTAATCCGGTAATCCCCATCTGGGAATGAAATCAGTAATAAACATTTAGCAGTATGTGCAGCTGTAGCACGTCCTGTTGGATAAGCTTCTATCCATCTTGAGAATTTTTCTATTACTACCAAGACGTCAGTTTTTCCTTTACAAGAAGGTAACGATATGTAATCAACTTGCAAGTGACGGAATGGTCCTGGTGGAGCTGGAGTATGTGTTGCTGCTGTAGTTACTGCTGGCACATCATTATTTTTCTGACATGTAACGCATCTCTTGACTGTTTCGATGGCTACAATTCTGAATTTTGGATTCCACCATTGATTTGAGAACCTGTGATTCATCGTTGCTGGACCACTGTGACCCAAATTGTGGATTTGTTGAGCCAAATATGGCAGCAGTGATTAAGAAGCAACATACTTTTCCCTTTTGGTCCAGCAGCTGGATGAATCCACTGTGGCTCCTTTGTCCAACCATGTCCATGCTTCATATAGAGGGACGTCTTTGTACAGATCAATGATCAATTAAGGAGGCAGAATAGTCTTTTATGCTGTACTACCTGAACAGATTTGTACAGTTGCATAGAAACAAGCCTGTTTAGCAATTACATCAGCAAGAGCATTGCTACACTGCATTTGATTCCCTGTAAAGCTTCTTTACTGATTGGATATTGTTTGGTAACAGGAGGTGGAATTCCTGTTAATTTGACTGGTTCTACACCTGTCAGAAAACCGCAATCATCCTTGTCTTTAGCCCAAATAACAAGATGGCGCCGGTGAGGTCGGCTGCCGTCACGACTGCTCCGACCACCGTTTCTTTGTTTTTGTCTTTTAAGTTAATTTACAGTGTTTTAAAACCGGCAAAATTACCAACATGGAGTACATTAGTTATGATAGAGATACTCTTGTTTCTATTGGTATACAATGTACTCACAATTCAACGTTTTTAACTCGAGCTTGCCAAGTGAGATCCTGAGGGACAACAAAGGACACGACGCGAAGCGGCAGCCTCGAGGGAAACGAGCCGGCGTCAGGAACAGGCTGAGAGCCCATGCACACCGCACACCTCTGCCTAGCATCCTGCCTGCCAATGTCCAGTCACTGGAGAACAAGCTCGATGACCTCAGGGCCAGGGTAAAGTTCCAAAAAGACATTCGGGACTGCAACCTCCTCTGCTTCACTGAGACATGGCTGAACCCAGCGGTGCCGGACCACGCCATCCAGCCGGCTGAGTTCTACTCGGTTCACCACATGGACAGGACACGGGACTCGAGGAAGTCAAGGGAAGGCAGCGTGTCTTTAATGGTGAACAACAGCTGGTGCAACAGCGCGAGCGTTGTTCCTCTCACACGCTTCTGCACACCAAACCTGGAACTACTATCCATCATGTGTCGTCCTTTTTATCTACCTCGGGAGTTCACATCGGTCATAATCAGTGCCGTTTATATTCCACCACAAGCGGACACAGACACTGCCTTATGTGAGCTTATGAGGCACTCACAGCACCAAACACAGCATCGGGACGCGGCAAACTTTTATCAGCATATCACCTGCCCCACCAGGAGCGAAAGGACACTGGACCACTGCTATACAACGGTCAAGGACGGCTACAAGGCTCAATCTCATCCACCGTTTGGTTAATCCGACCACGCTGCCATCTTCCTCATGCCAAAATACAAACAAACGCTAAAACAGGAAGTTCCGGTTCAGAGGGAGGTCGCGCGCTGGACGGACCAATCTGTGGCCGCGTTACAGGACACACTCGATGGCGCAGACTGGGACATGTTCAGGAACAGCTCCGATGTTTACGGAAGCGGCTGTGGGATTCATCGGGAAACAAGCGGATGATACCGTGGAGAAAAAGACTATTAAAACGTTCCCAACCAGAAGCCGTGGGTTGATAAAACCATCCGCGACGCTCTGAGATCTTGCACCGCTGCCTACTCGCGTCGGGAGACATGGAACAATACAAGGCTGCGTCATACAACGTCCGGAAGGCGGTAAAGGGGGCGAAGCAGCGCTACGGGAGAAACTAGAAAACTAGAGTCACAACTCCAACTCTAGGAGCCTGTGGCAGGGATTAAGGACAATAACGGACTATAAAACACCAACAACCGGTATGACGAACGCGGACGTGACTCTGGCAGACGAGCTGAACAAATTCTACGCTCGCTTCGAGGCTGCAGCTAAAGACGCTTGCGATGCTTATGCTAGCGGTGCTAACGGCTGCAGACAGGAAGACACTGCCAGCACCAGAAACGCGTTCATCATCTCCGAGCATGACGTGAAGAGAGCCTTCAAGAGAGTAAACACCAGGAAAGCAGCAGGACCAGACGGCATCTCAGGGCATATCCTAAGAGCCTGTGCAGACCGGCTAGCACCTGTGCTCACTGAGATATTCAACATCTCTTTATCTCAGTCGGTGATCCCCACATGCTTCAAAGAGTCCATCATTGTTCCTGTCCCGAAGAAACCTTATCCTGCTTCACTCAATGACTATCGCCCTGTAGGTCTCACCTCAGTAGTGATGAAGTGCTTTGAACGCCTGGTCAGAGACTTCATTTCTTCACTACCCGACACACTGGACCCGCTACAGTTCGCTTACCGTCGAAATCGTTCCACAGACGATGCCATCTCTCATCTCCTCCACACATCACTTACTCACTTGGACACTAGAAGGGGGAATTATGTTAAAATGCTCTTCATCGAATACAGCTCTGCATTTAATACCATAATTCCCTCCACACTCACCACCAAGCTGGAGCACCTGGGACTCAGCTCATCTATGTGTCAGTGGATCTCCAACTTCCTAACTGGCAGACCATAGGCAGTAAAGATGGGCGGACACGTCTCAGCCTCCATCGCGCTGAGCACTGGAGCCCCCCAGGGTTGTGTTCTGAGCCCCCTGCTGTACTCTTTGTACACATATGACTGTGTGGCCACTACCAGCTCCACCACCATCATTAAGTTTGCTGACGACACCGTCGTGGTGGGCCTGATCTGTGATAACAACGAGACGGCCTACCTGAAGGAGATTAGGAATCTGGAGAACTGGTGCCAGAGGAACAACCTCCTTCTAAACGTCAGTAAGACAAAGGAGTTGGTAGTGGACTTCAGCAAGCCAGAAAGGAACTACCAGACCCCCGTCATCAACGAGAGCCCAGTGACGGGAAACATCTCAACCTGGTTCGGAAACAGCACCATGCAGGACAGACGAGCTCTACAGAGGGTTGTGCGATCAGCTGAGCGCACCATCTGTGCAAGAGCTCCCTGACCTGCACTCAATCTACAGCAAGCGGTGCTGGACCAAGGCCAGGAAGATAGTGAAGGACCTCAGCCATCCCAACAATGGACTGTTCACTCTGTTGAGGTCAGTAAAGCGATTCCGCTCCCTGAAGGCCAACACAGAGAGACTGAGGAGGAGCTTCTTCCCGCAGGCAATACGGTCTCTCAATCACAATCACACCACCACACATTACTGACCCACACATATGGTTTTTACACACACACTGGACATTCTGGACATTTCTTTACACTATTGGCCACTGCACAACTACACTTCGTGGTCATCAAATCACATCAAATCACTCCAGCACAAATTACCTTAAGCATATTTGCACTGCATAAGTCACTTTTAATATGTGGATTGCACAACCATGGACATTACTATTTTTTTATTACCATTTATTTGGCTTCTCTTATTGTTTTACATTTTTTTCATATATTCTCCATATATTTTCTATATTGTGTATTTTTGTGTACAGTTATTTTATTTTTAACTTTTATTTGTATATTTTTTTTATTCTTCCCTAGTTAAACTTATCCTTTATTTTAATTTTTATATTTAGTTCCTATTCCTATTCCTATTCTTTTATTCTTAGGTCACGAGCAGTTGTCTAAGCATTTCACTGCATATCGTACTGTGTATGACTGTGTATGTGACAAATAAAATTTGAATTTGAAATAGGATGATTATGCAAGAAAGCACACTCAGGAGTGGTTGCATTATTAGTAAAAACTTGTGCTGAGGAAATTTTTATGCTAGCAGATTCTGAAGACATGTCTAAAGTTAGATGACCTTGCCTCAGTAGATCCATGCCTAGAATTGCACCTGTATTTAAAGGAGCGCATAGCAATTTTGTAGTCAAAGTCAGGAATTTCTGCAAATGTATCAAGCAAAAAGTCAATTTCTTTCTCTTGTATGCTACCTTTCACAAAAATTATTTTGTCATTGTGATGAATTACAGGGGAAGGTAGCTACTCACAGCCCCAACAATTGTTTTTTTCTGTTCCTGTTGTGCCCTTAGAAGAGCCTGAGCGAGCTGTCTTGAAGTTTAAGTAGACAATGGCGGAACTACTTCAGGGTTGTAGGCAGGCTGAGAAGGAGTAGAATTATGCATAGTTTTTCGTCTACCATCTTGCAACTTCTTCGGACACCTTTTTTCCCAATGTCCCAGTTTTCCACAGTAGTTACATTTACTTTCTCTTTTAGGCCATCTGTTTTCTTGGTCTGTTGTGCTAAACGAAGCTGCTGCTACTCTCACCTTTGCCTTAACATCAGCATCCCTTTCCCAGGCATCTAACCTGTCGAGATTACTTCTGAGAGTCATGGAAGACCAAGTTAGATCTAGGAATGGCAATGCTTTTCTATACTCGGCTATAAGGCCATCTGACCAGATGCGGACTAGGGGTCCCTTATCATCAAGCACACTTTCAGAATCCTCAACTATTCCACTGTAAGTTACAGCTGACTGACAAAACCATTCAGTGTATTCATTTACAGATTCCTCTTTCTTCTCCACACAGTTAGTAATTCTGGACCAGTCTACCTTGGGTCGTAGGATGTTCTTACAGTTTTTCTCAATTGCTCTGGCTCAGTTCTCAAATTATTTTATATTTCCCAAAACATTAAGTTTAGATCTCTGAACAATTCGTCGCTTTTTTTTCACATCAGATTGGAATTTCTTATTGATTTGAGCAAATTGCAAATGCTTTGGCACATGTGTGCAAAGAGTACATACAACTGTCTGCAGTTTGGACAACAAGTAACTGCATATGGCTTGTTGATCAAAACTGATGACTCGATTCTCACTTACACTGTCAAACACTTCAGAACTTTTCAGACATTTTTTATTGTGTAAGCCATCACATTCAAAACGATCTATTTAATTATCATAATAAGTATACATGAATGTATATTCTAAAATATATCTGACATTGACATTGTTTGTAATGTCTGCTAAATTGGCACATGACCTCTAATTGCAATCGCAATCTAATTGCAAATTACCTCTAATATGAATTAACCATTTAACCAATCAACTTTGGGAGTGTGTATATATATATCAAGGAGTCAAGGTGCCATTTGAGAGGAACAGTGAAAGAGTCAAGGCGTTGCGGTACCAGTATGTCCAGGTAAACCATTAGTGTGCACTTAGTGAGTTTTCCTGTATTTCTAAGATGCCTGTATTACTTTACTGTAAGTTTCAGAAACCCATAAAAAATACATTTACTGTTAAATTTTTTTCTGTGTTTGTTCATGGAGAATCATGGAGTTAGAAGTACATGAAACGACCCACATTCTTGTTTTTGTGGACGAGGCTTGGTTTAATCTGTCCAAAGGCCGGAGACGTGGTCGCAATCTCATTGGACACCGAGCCACAATTGACACACCAGGCCAACGTGGGGCCAATATTACAATGTGTGCTGTCATTTTAGAGAACGGTGTGAGTACACATATTCCACACATTGGGCCCTATAAAACCCAACTTCTCCTGGCCTTCCTAAATGCACTTTACAGAGACCTGATTCCAGAACAAGAAAGAGGTTTAGTTAGACCACATTTGCCTAATTATGTTGTTGTCTGGGATAATGTCAGCTTCCACCTAACCAACAGTGTTAGGGACTGGTTTGCTGCACATGAAAGGATAACAGTGGAATTCCTTCCACCATACTCTCCATTCCTAAATCCAAAAGAAGAGTTTTTTTCAGCATGGAGGTGGAAAGTGTATGATCATAGACCACAAAATCAGATGTCTTTGTTGGATGCCATAAATGCTGCATGTGAGGACATTACAGCTGACCATTGCAGGGGATGGGTGCGGCATTCAAGGAGATTTTTTCCACGGTGTGTGGCAATGGAAAACATCAGATGTGATGTTGATGAAAATCTTTGGCCTGACCAACGTGAGCGACAAGATGTCCACCAAGAATAATTTTTTTTTTTTTTTTCCCAGGAATGTTATTTGTTGTTTTTGTGTATTTGTGGTAATACACAAGTATGAAATGTAAAGTGAAATCTTGTTACGCTTGTCAGTTACTTTACATGTACAGTAATACACATGTATTGTGTATATACACATGAAGTACAAAAATAAGCACTGTACAAATACAAATGTTCATAGACTTTTTTTTCCTACATACTATTGACTTTTCTCAACAAATATGAGATTTTTGTTTAAACCCTTAATTTTCATGGTTGACTGTTGTGAAAAAACAACTAAACATTATGACCCGTGTGGCTCACACAATGACAAAAATACTTTAGATTTTGGTGGCCTTGGCCAAATTATTGACACAATAACTAGGTTTTGAAGGTTTTGAAGCATGAATTTAATGTTTTGGGTGAGTAACTACATTTTGCAGACATGCTATAAAGTTTTGAAGTTCCTGCAAACAGTTGTGACATTTGCACTCACAGTTTAGAAAATGTTAAGACTGTTTCGAAAAATGTGCCAAAGCAATTAAGAAAAACTGTAAGAATTTTCAAGACACTTTCTCTCAAATCAATTTTACTGGCATGTTGTGGTTCAGACGTAACAGCAGACTCAAAACGGTTGAATTCAGACTCAGTTAGAATTTGTGACATCAGCTGTGTGCACTCTAAAAAATAAAACTGTGCTGTACTCAATTTTTGGGGGGAAACATTTTTACACTTAAAAATATTGAGTAAATATAAAAAAAATATAAAAATCATGTAAAATATACTTCATGAGTTGAGTACAAGTCAGTAAAAAAATTAAGTAGACCTGAATAACTATATTTAGTACAATGATGTACAAAATTAAGTAAATGTAATGAAAATCAGAAGTTAATGCAAAGTGAAAATGAGTAAAATAATTGAGTAGATATAATTGAAATGGAAGGTAGAAGATACTGAAAATTATACTATTATTTCACAAACAAATGTGCTACATTTACTAAATATTTTAACTGAATGAAAAAAACAATACACACATTACCATTTTAATTAAACATTTATTTGCCAAATTTGACAAGACATGAAGTCTAAACCCAACCTGGTTTACATGCAAATGACATGTAACAAGATCATAAACAGAGAGCTGTATTTATCTTATTAGTGTAACCCTTTTCTTAACCCTAGGGGTTAATTTAATTATATACTCAACAAGAATCCTGGATCCCCGGCAGTTGAATGGTGAATTAGGCCGGTAACTTCTTTACTTTCGGTTTTAAATTCGTGAGCAATCACTCGATTTCTTCTTAGATTTTTTTTTTAATAACTTGCTAGACTCAATGAAATACCAGAATACAAATTTGTACAAAAAGAAAAAAAAGAATAAATATTTATTGTATCACAATAATGTAATAGTTTGTGGTTAAATAAAAGACATAAACCTCTTCTCTGATCTTTCTTTACCTTTGTCTATGTTTCTATTTTGGAATACCGTAGTTTAATCACAATACTAGCAAACCAGTTAGAACACTTTTCAAGGACTCCATTTCCCTTCAGAACTATATAATACAAACAACCAAAAGAAAACACATCATCCATCCCAGGTGAGTGTAAGACTCGAGAAAACGTGTAGTTCCCACTATAACAGTATGTAGGTACCATATAGACATTAGACGGATAGATATCCGGATCTGTTCAAAGTATACATAAGTCAGTCAACTAGTTCAAAAAGTACGTGAGTCAGTCAAATAGTTCAAAATTTGGATCGATCGTTAACGTTGGGGCCCATTGGTGGGTGCACATTAAACAGAAGATGAATTCCAATGTCAATCCTGCATGAAAAATGAATCCACTTACTTTCTCCAATGAGTTAATGAAAAAATCGCGTATTCACCAAACAACACGAAGACTCAGCGTCGTTCAGGAGCCGTCTTGAAATCCTAAATGAATCCAGCCAATCCACTTCGAAAGAAGAAATGCACGCTCTGTCCTGTTTTGCTGCACTTTTGAAGACTTTGGCGGTGATAATGGTTTTATCAGCAGTTCTCGATCCTTTCGAACAAATGTCTCTCCAGCTCCTGGGCCTTCGCGTCGCACACACACACTCGCAACGTAACTAAGTGATGACTTAATATCGCGACCGCTACCGTAGAGAAACAAACATAACCGCACTTGAAATAAAATCGGAAAACAACATAAGCGTCGTCACTCCACACTTGGGCCTGATATTAATATCACTTCCTCATCACGTGACTACATTAACCTTAAGCTCAACATCGATTGGCTTGCATTAGTACACCTATATTGAATGAGCTTTCTTATTGGATACTAAAACACAATTATTTTATCTTCCCAATAAAAAAAATAATAAAACAACAAAAATACATTTTAGTACATTGTACGATTTCTGACACACAGCATACTTAAAACAAACTTGTTTACTACTTTTGGGGTTCCTACACACTCCCTGCACCAAAAATCCAGTATGTCTCCATGCTGGTTACAAAGTTATTAGGCTGTACTTAGAGGGAAATCATCTGTTTACAGGGCATCAGTAGCGGCAGATTGTTACACATTTCACACAAGGCATTAGGATTACACCACCAAACATGTGAACTATTATAACCCCCAGAAACTGTTAGTATTTCAGTAGCTGCTACATGAATGCCACAGTGTTGAGATGATACAGACTGTATGTATGGCACACCCAGCTTATCATAGGTAAATCTGGTATTAGCTCTTCTCTCCCTACTTGATCTATGTACCTCAGGAGGTAGAACCTCTGCCTCAGTTTCATTATCAGTAGGAACAGCAGTCTGTAAGGTACGGTCATGAACTTCAACCACATCATCAACTACTTCAGTATTGCTACCTTCAGCCACTAGCTGAACATTAGATTGTACAGGTATTTCTGAAACAGTGTGAGCTTCGCTAGTTTCTAACCCTTCTACATCTTGTACAGGGTATTCATTCTGCATCTCCTCTGTCCTTTGAGAAGGAGGGTTCGAGACATCCTCAGCATAAAACCCAAATTCAGACTCTGAGTCTGAAGAATTTCCTTCTTTTGGAAGGGCATCATTTACAAGTAGTGAGTCATCTGACTGAGCAGCAGCATCTCTCCTACGCCTCAAAGCTCTAGGTGATGGAATAGGGCTAATATCTACCTGAGGACTTAACCTCACTTCCTGTCCCAAAGGCAAGAGGTTATTGCGGTGCATGACTTTCACTGGTCCATTACCATCAACAGGCTTCAAGCGATACACTGGAATACCAGACAATTGACTCTCTACTACATAAGGATTTGAGCCCCATCTATCTGCAAGCTTGTGTTTTCCCTTGAGGCCAAGGTTTCGAATCAGAACCCTGTCACCCACATTTAAGCTATGATAGCGAACTTTCTGATCATACCTTGCTTTATTACTCTGATTCATCTTTTCAGAGACATCTTGAGCTAACTGATAGGCGGTCTGTTATTCCTGCTTCATTTTGGATACATACTTAGAGTATGACTCAGGTGAGGTATTATCAGCAGAGACACCAAAAGAAACATCGACAGACAATCTAGCCTCTCTGCCGAACATCAGAAAATAGGGGGAGAAACCAGTAGCTTCATTGAAAGTACAGTTATACGCATGCACCAACTGGGCTATGTGCTGACTCCATATAGTTTTCTGACTAGGCTCAAGAGTACCCAGCATATTCAACAAGGTCCTGTTAAATCTTTCTGGTTGGGGATCACCTTGGGGGTGATAAGGTGAGGTTCTAGATTTCTTCACTCCTAGCATAGTCAGCATGTCAACCACCAACTGGCTCTCAAAATCCCTGCCTTGATCTGAGTGTATGCGATTAGGAAGACTATAATGTATGAAATACTTTTCCCACAAAGTCTTTGCCACTGTAGAAGCTTTTTGGTCACGCGTAGGAAAAGCTTGCGCATAACACGTATAATGGTCAGTGACTACCAAAACATTACACACATTTCGGGAATCAGCTTTGATAGAGAGAAAATCGATACATACAAGTTCCATAGGTCCTGTACTCTGCATGTGAGACAATGGAGCAGCTCGTTGAGGTAATGTTTTCCTTTTTATGCAGCGTTCGCATGTCTGACAGTAAGCCTCTACATCACGCTTCATGCATGGCCAATAAAATCGATCACGAACTAGGCCATAGGATTTTTCGAACCCTAAATGCCCCATCTCATCTTGCAACAACTTCAACACTACATTGTGGAACTGTTTTGGTAGTACAAGCTTTCGCCTCACCTTGTAATCACTCTGTCGAACTGTTCTGGAAAGTAATCTATTATCTACAGATAATTTTTCCCACTCTCGTTTTAGGATTTTCATTTTAGGGTGCTTACTTTGGATATCACTAGCTAGTTTCTTATCACGAATTGCCCTCCACACTTCTCCAAGGAATGAATCATTTCTCTGGGCCGTTTGAAGGTCTTTTGAACTAAGTGCAGGTAAGTGATCTGCAGTTACATCCACAGCATGAGAGTAAGCCTTGGGAACCGCAGACATATGTGCCCCTGCCTGTTGCACTACACCCCGGGAAAATACATTCCCTGTCCTGCTCTCCACAGACAAAGCCTGACAAAAAGCCCTCACCCCTGCAGCTGGAATTTCCTGCCACTTGTCATCAGTACTTAAACAAGAATTTTGCTGACTTTATTATATAGGTTAGAGGATTGTTGTCAGTTCTAACCTCAAAAGGAACACCGTAAAGATAATCATGTAGTCGATCCACAACAGCCCACTTCAGAGCTAAAAATTCCAGCTTATGGGCTGGATAGTTTCTCTCGGAAGGGGAAAGGCTGCGACTGACGAAAGCTACTGGGCGTAAAACTTCCTCATGTTCTTGATACAGAACTCCTCCAAGTCCATCCATGCTTGCGTCCACATGCAACACATACTGCTTTTGTGCAAAAGCACTGGAGCTTGAGTCAGACAGTTCTTTAGGGTTTGGAAGGCTTCATCACACTTAGCAGTCCATTGAGATCCAAATGGTTCAGATGGCTTAAAGCAGGGTTTTGTGTTACTCACAGGTGAATTTCTGTTTCTCTTCTTTGCAGCAGAAGAGGGATACCCCTGCAGCAATTCATTGAGAGGTCGGCACAACTTTGCGAAATCCTTTACAAAACGTCTGTAATACCCACAGAACCCCAGAAAAGATCTGAGCTCTGTTACTGTCTGGGGCTTAGGCCAGGACACCACAGCTTCAATCTTGGAAGGATCAGTGGATATTCCATCCTTTGACACAATATGTCCTACATAGTTTACAGAAGTCCTGCCGAATTGACACTTGTCCAGGGAGATCTTTAGTCCCTCATCTCTCAACCTGTCAAGAACTTTCAAAAGGCGTTCTTCATGTTCCTCTAAGGTTTGTCCAAAGATGATTAGATCATCCAAGTATACGAGCACCTCCAAAAAGTTCATATACCCTACAGTGCGTTCCATGACTCTTTGAAAGGTGGCTGGCGCCCCACAGATTCCCTGCGGCATACGCTCGAATTCATAGAACCCCACTGGGCAAATGAACACAGTCTTCTCCTTGTCAGCATCACTCATGGGTATTTGATAGTACCCACTTCTCAAGTCAAGAACAGTGAACCATCTACTTCCAGAAAGACTATGGAGTGCGTCCTCAATGCGGGGCACAGTATATTGGTCTGGTATAGTCCGTTGGTTGAGAGTCCTATAGTCCACACACATCCTAACTTTCCCTGACTTTTTGCGGACCACGACAATGGGCGATGCGTAGGGCCTACGGGACACATATAACGCCACTACTCTGCAGGTCTTGTAGGTGCCGTCGCACGTCTTCGAAGTCAGCAGGTGCAAGACGGCGAGATCTTTCTCTAAAAGGGCGTGCATCATTTAACCTTATCTCATGAGTGGTGCTTTTTGAACAGCCCACATCCCACTCATGTAGAGAAAACACTTCCTTTCTTTGGATCATTTTCTCACACAATCTTTGTCTTGCTTCTTCAGGCATTGTAGAATCTCCAAAATCAAAAGATGCAGGTGTCAAAGTATTTTGCTCTGGTTGCTGTTTGGTGGTAAGTTGTGGCACTAAGGATACTGGAAACACATGGGCAAGAGGAGTTCCATGCTTCACCCAAACTTCTCTCTTAGACCTGTTCCTTACGGTCAATGTAACCCGGCGACTGGAGACAACAGATGCTGAATGAAGTTCAGGCCTCACTTCTAGAGCATCAGAACTTGTATCACCAACCACTGCTCTGTCTACTAGCACTAAAGATTCAGTCACCTGACCAGGAAGCTTGAGCAGACCAGGAAGTTGCAGAACTTGATTTGGTGTCAAAACAACAGGGTTATGCTTCATGAACCAAACTGTTCCATGCTTGTCGGAGTCATCCTGCAAAACATTGGTTTGTTGAATGTTCTCATACACCTCTCTGATTACAGGATGTATGCTTAGCACATTCAAGAATTTCTCCCCAGCTTGTTCACGACAAGACTCCAGCAATTTCTTCACCAAGCTAGTATTGGTCCCAAGCAAAATTGCTATTCCTTCCCGATTCACAGGATCAGGGCAAACAATGGCAAGCGTGTCAATCACCTGATGCACTCCAGCTACACTTTCTGTGAATTCAAGTCTAAGGGGCAAATATCCATCATAGGGGTATTTATGTGAACTTAAACCCCAAATCTTAAGGTTTTGCACAGGCTGAAGATCCAAATGGGTGAGATAAGTATCATAAAAACTACGATATAATGTGACCCGCTGTCAAGAAGTGCTTTGGCGTAAATGCCCTCTATCTGGACAGGAACTTCGGAAACAGGACCCACTAATCCCTCAGGCAATTTTGTTTTACTGGAATCAAGAGTAAGTGAACCACAATTGGAACGTGTTGTCTCAGGAGCCCCGTGCCGTTCCATCACTAAGCTCCTGCCCAGTTTCCCTGCAGGCTTCATCAGCTTCTGATTCACTTTTCTAAGGTCTTCAGGTGCTTTGCACTCCCACTTCTTATGCCCGTCTTCACCACATTTATAGCAAAAGATCACACGCACAGTTGGCTGGGTGGGTTTAGCTTTTTGGGAGTTGTCTTGATTTACACTCTCTGAGCTTTTACTGAGTGTTTTCTGAGGATTACAATCAAAACCACCAGGCAAAGTAGCCACGTTCAACAGCTGACTCACCTGGGAAGACAACTCGTTAACCTCCTTCTTCAGGTTTTGTAACTCAGAAGGCACGGATGCCTGGGGAGAGACAACAGTGGCAACAGAAGCTTTAACGTTTTCCCTTGCAGCCACCCAGTGTTCCTCCTCACGTATTTCCTTCATCAATTCTGAAAAAGATGGAGGACTCTGCAAAGTGTGAGTCATTCTGATTTGCAACGCAACCATATCATTGGTAAGTGCACCCTTAATTAGCTGTTCTATTCTGGCTCTATTGATGCCGACTGCATCAATCCCACCCTTTAACAATGCTCGGTGGAAAAGTTTGTCTAGGCGATACAGGAAAGCTGAAAGTTTCTCTCCACTTTCCTGGTAGGTGTGATGAAACCTAGCCATAAGGTCAGGCCCACTCTCAGTAGTTCCATATGCGGTCTCAAGGGCAGCTAAGTACTCATTTGCAGTTGCAGATGGATTACTCACTTTTAAAAACCTGACCATATCAGCAGCAGGACCTCGTAAACTCTCTACGATGCGTTGTTTCTTTGCAGCTTCGGGGCACTGCCATTCACTTATCATTTGTGCAGCCTGTTCCATCCAGATTTCATACTCCTCTTCACCGGGAGGGACAGGTTTCAGCCCAGAAAACAATCTTAGCTTTCTATAGCCGGGACTATCATTGTTGAACTTGGTTTGGGAGACTGCTTTTCCATAATCAAGGCCTGCACTTCATCCATAGACTTACCCTCCTGCTGCAACAATGCCTGCAGTTTGAGCTGAAAGGGATCACCCTCAGAGGCCGGATTTTGAGCTACTAGACTGCGCACTAAGTGGACGCTCCAGGGTCCAACCTCATTTTCTATGCCTATCTCGGGAGGTATAACATCTTGTTCTAGATCAGCTCTGGCCTCCACTAGAATGAACAACCATCTACCAGTTACATCACCACGACGGCTACATATTTTTGTGAGACCAAAAACTTTGACTGCGTTTAACACTTTTTAAATAGTGTCATCACTAGTGCATAAAGGAACATTACTCAAAACAATGGCACGTAAGAGATTTACAATCTCTTCTCTACTCCACTCAACAGTCTTAACCAGATCCATAATTTCTGAAGGTCAAAGTAAACAACTAATACTGAAGTGAAGAAATCTTAAAGTCTACTGTTAATATACTAAATCATAAAGGGACAAAGAAATCACGGATAAACAGAGGAAAGAAAAAAAAAAGAATCCCAGCGGTGCCCCCAAAATGTAACCCTTTTCTTAACCCTAGGGGTTAATTTAATTATATACTCAACAAGAATCCTGGATCCCCGACTTGTTGAATGGTCATCTTAGGCCGGTAACTTCTTTACTTTCGGTTTTAAATTTGTGAGCAATCACTCGATTTCTTCTTAGATTTTTTTTTTAATAACTTGCTAGACTCAATGAAATACCAGAATACAAATTTGTACGAAAAGGAAAAAAATAATAAATATTTATTGTATCACAATAATGTAATAGTTTGTGGTTAAATAAAAGACATAAACCTCTTTTCTGATATTTCTTTACCTTTGTCTATGTTTCTATTTTGGAATACCGTAGTTTAATCACAATACTAGCAAACCAGTTAGAACACTTTTCAAGGACTCCATTTCCCTTCAGAACTATATAATACAAACAACCAAAAGAAAACACATCATCCATCCCAGGTGATTGTAAGACTCGAGAAAATGTGTAGTTCCCACTATAACAATATGTAGGTACCATATAGACATTAAACGGATAGATATCCGGATCTGTTCAAAGTATACATAAGTCAGTCAACTAGTTCCAAAAGTACGTGAGTCAGTCAAATAGTTCAAAAGTTGGATCGATCGGTAACGTTGGGGCCCATTGGTGGGTGCACATTAAACAGAAGATGAATTCCAATGTCAATCCTGCATGAAAAAATGAATCCACTTACTTTCTCCGATGAGTTAATGAAAAAATCGCGTATTCACCGAATAACACGAAGACTCAGCGTCGTTCAGGAGCCGTCTTGAAATCCTAAATGAATCCAGCCAATCCACTTCGAAAGAAGAAATGCACGCTCTGTCCTGTTTTGCTGCACTTCTGAAGACTTCGGCGGTGATAATGGTTTTATCAGCAGTTCTCGCTCCTTTCGAACAAATGTCTCTCCAGCTCCTGGGCCTTCGCGTCGCACACACACACTCGCAGCGTAACTAAGTAAGACTTAATATCGCGACCGCTACCGTAGAGAAACAAACATAACCGCACTTGAAATAAAAACGGAAAACAACATAAGCGTCGTCACTCCACACTTGGGCCTGATATTACAGTAAATGTAGTCTCCAAACGGATGACGCACTTTTTGCTTTTTCTCTCGTAAAGACAGCAGATATCGCTGGCAGCGCACACGCTCACCATGCTCTAAATAGGTGCGTTTGAGCTCATGCTGCGCTGCGCAGTTTGATCGGCGAGATTAGACGGAAGCAGTCGGGGGGGAGCTGAAAACGGAGCCGTCAAGTCGGACACGTTGGGGATCTTGTTGCTTCTTTAAACATGGCAGATCACGTGGCGTTTGCCTACTATATTGCAGATGAACTGGAAGCTATAGAAATACCTTTTTTGTTGGAAGAAATGCAGCAGGATGAACAACGACGGTAAGTTTATAAACAATATATGTGCATGTGTAAATCATTTAATTTTAAAGTAACTGAACAAAAACTGTTTTACAAATCAAGCTTATACTTAATCAAATTATGTCTTGTTTAGTGGTGTTATGTTAGGTCTTAAGTTGCAGTACCAACATGCAATCATTTCAGTGAAAGTTAAAAATTGTAGACAGTTAATATAATTTAGTCTATAAGACTTACTAGTAAAATTGTATGAAAGTGCAACAAATGCAAGGCAAGAGCTCTGACGTGTCACCTCAAAGTGCATTTTGAAATTGTGACTGAAAATAAGAGGCAATTTAAAAGATGGACAATAAAAGTACATACATTGCTTGAAACAGAATAAGCTTTATTTGCCATGTTTTCAAGAAGGTTTTAGTAACTGTATAATTTGCTCTTGTTGTCTTCCGATTTTCTTTAGCTTCTCCACAACAGTTCCCAAACTGGTCAACATCTTTTTTTTTTAAAAGATTGTCTGCTCCTCTCTTTTAGTTGACGCCATCTCTCCAGGTCCGGCCTTACACAGCTGTTCTTCGTTCTGCATGCGCTTCATATGCCTCAAAAAATTGTGAGGGCTGTGAGGATCTCTGCCTCCTGGACATGCTTGTATTGGCAGAGGTCCCCTTGTGCTCATCTACAGAAGCACCTGCTGCCTGAGCTTGAGGAAGAGAGATTGATGGAGGCCTGTTTTGAGAAGGTGGATCTTCCAAACATAGAGGAGTAGAGCAGATAGTTCCAGGTGGTGCAGTTCCTATTCCAGAGGACCCAAATAGCTCATCCATTTGCTGCAGAAAAAGCACAGTGTAATACGAAAGTGACTTTGTAATAAGATGCAAAATGATCTTATACAGTGCAGTCTTAAGACTTACTGTGTAGTACTCCCAGCTTTGCCTTACCTTCCCAGTTGCACGGCGACGATCCTTAACTCTTTTGTAAATAGTTAACATGTTGGTTAACTTTTTTCTAATTTTTTCACTTGACAAGGTGTATCCTTTTTTTGCAAGTTTGTAGCTTTTTATAAAAAGCAGTTTTGTTGCGGAAGCAGAGTTGCTGATAAGTTTTTGTAAAGTCCAAAAGTAGCAATGTCATTTTGTGTGTGATTTCTGAAAAAGTTTTTTACCACTGCAAACACATGCATCTTTTTTCCAGTCTTAGGTGCCATACCTTGTGATTCAGGGCAGTCTATCTGGACGGAGGATGGGTTTCTGGCTCCTGAAGGGTTACCACCCACTACATCGGTTTTTAGGGTGGTAGTCGGTAGGTCCTGGCTAATGGGTGTCTGTTGCACAGGGTACTGGCTGGTTGGTGGTTTCACAAAACCGAGAGAGATTTAGGGGTACAGGTGACTTAGTGGAGGTGGAGGGACATAGAGAAGGGGGTGGGGGAAACATTGCAGCACAAGCTAGATCGCTGATACTGTAGAAGCTGTTTAGAGAGAAAGCTGAAAATTTAGTTGTCACTTATGTGTCACGTATGTGTTTGTTCATCACAAGTGTTTACCTTGTTTTGTGTCAACGACTGTAACTTTTGCCATGACATCAGAGAGGAACATATGGGGAAATACTCAAAACTATCACACAGTCCTCTCTCTGGAACTTTCTTGAAGGTCTCCATTGACTATGCCTTTCTAAACTTGTTTTGTGATTTGTTTTTGTTTTTGTCTTTGCATTTAAGAATTTATAGCCATTAGAATGTGTTACAAAATTTTGCCTGTTGTTAAGATACCTGTACCACTGCTGTTTTGTTGAAAAATTTAATAATAAAAAAAAACTATCACACAAATCATTGTTAACTTGTATTTATTCCAGTTCTTCCATTTACTTACCAGTTTTCATTCTTTCTGCAATTTCCTTGGAAACCTTAAGCGTAAAGGGTCTTCCTTTGCTGTCCTTCACATTCATTGTTATATCATTCATTTTGTTTTTTCTTGCACTTGGTAATGCATGGTCTTTATATATGCGAAGTGAGAGACCATGGGACTATACTCAAGGTGTGTGAAGCTACCGAGAAAAATCATAGATGCACAAGCACAATGTATTTGTCTTTATTATAATTTATACCAGTGTATAAAAGTGATCTAAATGTTGTATTTTTCAATTGACAATGCACACTAGCACAATGCAGCACATGCAAGTGAAGCAGCAACTACAGATTTCAGCATCAATCAATGTTGACCACATTACATTAAATGTCTGTGACATTTTAGTTATTCCATAAAAAATATTACTTAAATATGCAGCTGAATACTATAAGTGGTCTGTATAAAAAAGTACAATAAACTTATGCACAAATCCAACATAAAGAACATACTGCGGTCAAAAGATCGTAAACTATTTACAAAATGGCATGCACATTAATTTGTTATGCAATTATATGGATTAAGGCACGAAAGACTCGTGATCATCGTCATGTGGTGAATGTGGCCAATCATGAGAAGCTGTGATGTCATCACAGCCTGGTGCAGTCGCTCCTGAAATGCTGCGCTGGCTGAGCAAGCCGGCTGTTCTCGAAACGCTCTCGTTTCCATACTTTGATGCCACACGTGAACGTCACGTGGCGTCGGCGCCGGTTAAAGTCGGACAAAATTTCTAACCGGCATGCACTACTTTAAGTCAGCCGCCGATCGATCTGTGCAGCGCCACATGAAGTCGAACGCACCTATTCACTTCCTCATCACGTGACTACATTAACCTTAAGCTCAACATTGATTGGCGTGCATTAGTACACCTATATTGAATGAGCTTTCTTATTGGATACTAAAACACAATTATTTTATCTTCCCAATAAAAAAAAAATAAAACAACTAAACTAAATTTTAGTACATTGTACGATTTCTGACACGCAGCATACTTAAAACAAACTTGTTTACTACTTTTGGGGTTCCTACATTAGTAAACAGTTTCAGAAACAATACTTCTGCCACAAGTATTATACAGTTAAAATGTGGAAAGTAGACTTTTGTATTAGAATCTAATGAGTCACATTTTACATCTGAAAGATTGCACACCTTCACACTTCAGTTTCCTGCAAACTGTGGGATCCATACAAATGTGTGTGCAGACCTTCTCAGGTCTTAAAGAAGCAATGACAGTCTAAATGAACACAGGACACTAAATATCAATGACCAACAGTACCATTCTTCACTCCATAATGATCGAAATTCCTTTTGATGATGCGACAAATGCACACAGTTTACACCGCCATCCCATAATGCTGGCACCTAAAAAAGGAACAATAGTATACAAGTAAGTACAAGTGTGACTGTTAATATAAAGTCTACCAGACTGTTCAAATACTTTTTGGACTAATATACATCATCACACTGATCTACGAGTGGTGTTTAAGTCAAAGCGGGATAAAAATTCTCTAAAACGAAGACGTAAATCTGATTTGATTTTACGTAGCCCATTGCTGGTAAAAAAAATTCCGGTGACCATTCCAGTGGAATGCTTTTACACAAAACGGACTGCTTTGATTACCAAAGGCATTTTGCTCTTACAGAACAATGCACAACCTCATACATAGAAAAAATATATAGAGAGAAATAAAGGAGGTGTTCTGTTATTCTGCACAATCAATGGTCCCGCTTTGACTTGAACGTCCCTTGTACATGTTTTTGTCCCTTGTATAAAAATGATACCCAACTTTATTTACGCATGACTATCAACTATATCAATTTTTTACTTTGGTTAATGAAAAAATCTAGTATACTCGAGTGGAAAACTTGTATAGTCTAGACTTATTATAGGTAAAGTGAAATATTTCAAGCCTTGTTTTAATTTCTATCTTTGATTCAAAGGTTACACATTTAATACTTCTGTAACATTTAAAAAGTTGACATTTACCTCCTGTTTTATCTCCATTCAACTTCTCTTCATTAGTGGTGTTGGTGCTGTGAAAGAGATATAGAAAATATATAACATGTTTCACACAAAATCAATCAGTTTTAGTTTCTTTTACTTACTGTACATATCAGAACATACATAACATTGTATTTCAACAATATTTTTATTGATTTTATAACAGGGATATTACAGGGTAGACATGTAATGTTAAAAACCTCCTTATAAATCCCTATAACACCCACCCCACCCCTCCCTAGCTCCAAGCCAGCTTTACAAGTACAAGGAAAGGCTAGACGCCAGGCACAACAAAGGAGAGAAACTAAAAAAAGAAAAAAGAACCTGGAGCTGGAAGTCTTTTAGTTTTGCGTACAACAACAAAAAGGGAAAAGAGAACAAACAAACAAACGATTAAATAGAAAAGGAATCAAACTATAAATGTATATGAAAAAAGCGAAGGAAGGGCCCCCACACCTGTTGGAATTTTAAGTCTGGATAATGGATTGAGTAGTGGATCTTCTCCAGGGACAGACAAGA
Organism: Clarias gariepinus; assembly: GCF_024256425.1. Taxonomy (NCBI): domain Eukaryota; kingdom Metazoa; phylum Chordata; class Actinopteri; order Siluriformes; family Clariidae; genus Clarias; species Clarias gariepinus. The sequence continues at coordinate 20,330,932 of NC_071110.1, forward strand.
CATAATATCTCTGAGCCACTGGGCGTGAGTGGGTGAAGTGGCATCCTTCCATTTGAATAAAAGAGAACGCCTGGCCAGGAGTGTCGCAAAAGATAACAAACGCTGTTTAGCTGGAGTTAAACGCTTGTCTTCCTCTCCAGTGACACCAAAGAGAGCGATCAGAGGGTCTGGTTCAAGGTTACATTTCAATATGTACGACAAGGTTTTAAAAACATCCCTGCAAAATTTTTTCAAATTCGTGTCCAGCATGTCCAGTACATATGAATAAGAGACGCCTCTCCACTTTTACATTTCTCACAACAAGGATCAATGTCTGGGTAAAAACGGGAAAGTTTAAGTTTGGAGAAATGAGCCCTGTGTACAACCTTAAACTGTAATAAAGAGTGGCGAGCACATAAGGAAGTTGAATTGACAAGCTTAAGAATTGAATTCCAAGTATCATCTGACAGCGAGAGATTTAAATCTTTCTCCCAAGCAGTTTTAATTTTACTTAAAGGGGTGTGACTCAAACCCATCAATCCACCATAAATAGTGGATATTAGGCCTTTACGCAGCGGGGACAAACATAGGAGATTATCTATAATATTTGCAGCAGGAGCTTCAGGGAAGTTCGGTATTAAAGAGCGAATGAAGTGTCTTACTTGCAGGTATCTGAAAAAGTTTGAATTGGGTAGGTTAAACCTTTCAGAAAGCTGCTCAAACGATGCAAACTTATGGTCAACAAACAGATCTTTGCAAAGCTTGATACCCTTATTGTACCATTCCTGAAACACTGAATCATGTAAAGAAGGTTGGAAGAGATAGTTAGAGACAATAGGACTGGAAAGAGAAAAGCCCAGAAGACCGCAGTGCTTTCTGAACTGAGCCCATACTCTCAAGGTATGCCTAACAACTGAGTTATTGATTAATTTTATTGAGGGGATGGGGAGTACAGATCCAAGGAGTGCAGAGACAGAGAGATTTTTGACAGACTTTATCTCCATTTCCACCCAGGCAGGCCGATTAGGTTGGTTATGAAAATATGCCCAAAAGATGACAGATCGAATGTTTGCTGCCCAGTAGTAAAAGCGAAAATTAGGCAGAGCCATGCCACCATCTCTTTTAGATCTTTGAAGTAGGGACTTATTTAATCGTGGATGTTTACCTTTCCAAAGGTAAGAGGATATAATTGAGTCTAAAGCACCAAAGTAAGATTTGGGAATGAAAACAGGTACAGACTGAAAGAGATATAAAAATTTAGGAAGAATACTCATTTTAATGGCATTAATGCGGCCCACCAGGGACATGGACAGTGGTGACCATTTTTCCAAGTCCTTTTTAGTTTGGGTTAACAACCTAGTAAAATTTTCTTTAAAAAGGTGTTTATGTTTCCTTGTGATTGTAATACCGAGATAGGTAAACTGATTTTTCACTATCTTGAATGGAAAATTGTACATACCAGTTGTTACTGCTGTATTATTAAGCAGAAAAAGTTCACTTTTGCGCAAATTCAATTTATACCCTGAAAAGTAGCTAAATTCACTAAGCAATGACAGCACAGGTGGAAGGGAGGAGATTGGATTTGATATAAAAAGTAGAAGATCATCTGCATAAAGGGAAACTTTATGTTCTTCTCCCTGCCTCCAAATCCCAGATATATCCCTACAACTGCGGAATGCAATTGCTAGTGGCTCAATGGCAAGGTTAAAGAGCAATGGGCTAAGAGGACACCCCTGACGAGTTCCCCGCTGAAGGCTGAATGGTTGGGACTGCTGAGCATTTGTCAGAACTGAGGCAGTAGGGTTTGAATATAATAATTTAACCCAAGTAATAAAACTTGGACCAAAATTGAATTTTTCTAAAGCCCTAAATAAGTACTCCCATTCCACACGATCAAAAGCCTTTTCAGCATCTAAAGAAAGGACACACTCAGGGATCCCCTCTGATGGTGTGTACAGGACATCCATAAGACGTCGAATGTTAGAGTAAGAAAAGCGATTTTTGACGAAACCGGTCTGGTCCTCAGATATAATAGAGGGTAAAACAATCTCTAATCTTCGAGCCAAGACTTTAGCAGGGATTTTAACATCCACGTTGAGAAGAGAGATTGGTCTATATGAAGAGCACTCTGTTGGGTCTTTATCTCTCTTTGCTATAAGAGTGATGCGAGCCTCATTAAATGACGCAGGCATCTTACCTTGCTTAAAAGATTCAGAAAGAACCAAAGCTAGTTGTGGTGCAAGGTATGAGGAGAATGATTTAAAAAACTCTGCAGGGAAGCCATCAGGACCCGGGGACTTACCAGATTGCAATGATGAGATAGCGGAACTAATCTCCTCTTGTGATATGGGCTCTTCTAATCTTAATCTAAAATCAGGGGACAGTGTTGGGATATCTAGTTGATTCAAGAAATTCTCAAGTGAATTACAGTCCTTTGGAAACTCAGAAGTATATAATCGAGAATAAAAATTCTTGAATGCATCATTAATTTTAGAATGGTCGGTAGTAATGGTACCATCCTCCATCTGAATTTTTGTAATGTGTTGTTGTGCTCTAAAACCTCTTAACTGATTAGCTAAAAGTTTCCCAGATTTATCACCATGAATGTAAAATTGGCTCCTACTCTTTAATAATTGGCATTCGATTACATGCGTCGAGATGAGTTCAAATTTAGTTTGCAATTCTATGCGTTTTTTATACAGATCAGGGTTTTTAAATAGAGCATACTGCTGATCGATTTCTTCAATTTGGTTGGTCAAATCTTTTCGTTCTTTATATGCCTTCCTTTTCATATTTGCAGTATATGAAATTATCTGTCCCCTGAGGTAGGCTTTTAGAGCATCCCAAACAGTTAAACATGACACTTCAGGTGTTTCATTTGTGTTCAAGAAAAAAACTATCTGGTCTTCCATAAATTTTTTAAAATCATTCTCTATCAATAATGAAGAATTAAAGCGCCAATGTTTATTAATTTGAGGAAGATTGGGGAGCTTTATAGACATAACAACTGGTGCATGATCCGATATCACAATGCTCTGATAAGCGCAGGAGCTAACCATGGGGATCAGTTGATTATCTAAAAAGAAATAATCAATTCTGGAGAAAGTATGGTGAACATGTGAGAAAAAGGAGTATTCTCTCTTTTTTGGATTAAGGAAGCGCCATATGTCAGAGATACCAAAACTGCAAAGATAGGACTGAAGTAGCATGGCGGATTTACTCAGAGGTATAGGATTGGGAGATGACCTGTCAAGTGATGGATCTAAACAGCAGTTAAAGTCTCCCCCTAATATGAGAGAGTATGAGCTCAGATCTGGTAGAACAGAGAAGAAATGTTCAAAGAAGGAAACGTCATCGTAATTAGGGGCATATAAATTAGCCAACACTACATTAGTATTAAATAACTTCCCTGAAACAATGATATAACGACCATGTATATCTGCAATAATATTATGCTGCTCAAAAGAAATGTTTGGATTAATGAGAATTGAGACACCCCTAGCTTTGGCCTGAAAGGTCGAATGGTAGTGCTGCCCTCCCCAACGCGACATAAGACGAGAATTATCGGAACTGCGAATGTGAGTTTCTTGTAAAAATGCGATGGCAGTGTTAAGTTGTTTAAGGTGTGAGAGCACCTTCCTTCTTTTGACCGGATGGTTTAAACCCTTAACATTCCAGCTCACAAAGTTTAAAGAACTATTCATTCTCCCTGCAAGGAGATGCAGGTAGATAAACATAAATAATAATGAAATGCCCAGCGTCAGCCTTAAAACAGAAGTGTAAAACACAGAGCAACCTATCAAAGATACACCGTGTATACTGAACTAACACAATACTGGCTTTGGAGAACCCCCACCCCTGCCCCACACACCCCTCCCCCACACACCCCACTACCCCCAAACAAACAAAGATAGCTGCTAAGAAACAAAGCAGCAAGCTCTTCCATCCTTCCATTCTCCACCTAACCAATCTTCCTGCCGCTAACCACACCATCTTCTGCTCCGACACAGTTTACAAAAACTAAGAATTAAATATATAAATAAAACATTTCCCCACTCCAATAATGAAATCTCTCAATAAGAGAAAAACACAAAACAACCTCCCTCCCCCCACGTCACATTGTAACTCTAAAAAAATAAACAGACATGTAAATTACACGTGACTAGAAATAGAGAAAAAAATAATAGAAAACTAACAACAACTACATGTGTTTAAGACAATACTCTTACCAGGAAAAAACGTAAAAATGGCTGGATTTAAAGTTAAAAAGGGTACTTTCCTGAAAATTGTAGTATTAAAAAATAAAACTATAGTGCACTACGTAGTTTTCGGCAGACTGTCTATGTGTTTCTGCGCCTCTTCCACCGAGCGAAGCCACTTCTTCTGTCCGGTAGAGAGAGTGATCCGGAGCCGTGCTGGATACAGGAGAGAAGGCCGGAGTCCCCGGTTGTATAACTCAGTCATAACGTCTCTATACTCGGCTCGCTGGCTTAAAACTTCGGGAGCGTAGTCTTCCACGATACGAACCTGCTGACCGCGGTATTCCAGCTTCCCTCTCCGCCGAGCCTCCCGAACCAGAAGGTCTTTAACCTGGTACCGGTGCACACGGAGAATGACGGGCCGAGGTCGCTGACCTGAAGCGGGTTTGGATGCAGGTATGCGGTGGGCTCTGTCAATCTCAGGCGGGGATGGGAGCGTTTCACTTCCAAACACCTCGCACAGAAACTTCGAGAAAAACTCGGTAGGGAGTCCACTCTCAGTACCGTCTGGAAGACCCAGGACACGCAGGTTCTGTCTCCTGCTCCGGCCCTCTAGGTCTACGACTTTGGCCGTTAACTTAGTGTTGTTTTCCCGAAGTCCGGAGCAAATGTTCTCCAACTCGCTCACACGCTGGCTCAGGTCATCTGTAGCGAGTTCTAATGAAGGTAAGCGCTGTCCATGGTCCTCTACTTGGGATTGAATTTGGTCCAGTTTACTTTCCAGTAAACTAAACGAAGATTTAAATTCAGCCGCTAACGCTTCACGGTGTTTATCTAACAGCGCAGAGATGGCCTCGACTGTTAGAGCGGTCACAGTGTCGTCTTTTTTCCCGGCCTTAACACTCCTTGTAGCCATTTTAAATGTGAAAAGTATGTAACCGTGGGGAAGAGTACAAAGTTATTGTATCCTAAAGATTTAGTTTAGCATTTAGAAACGGATAAGGGAGTGAAGGAATGTAAAATTGTTGGAGCACCTAACTTACACGTCTACTCCATGTGGCTGCTAACCGGAAGTCCCCATACATAACATTGTAAATATAAATATTTAAATTTCATATTACTTTCTCCCAATTCTAATTCTGAGAGAAATCTTGTATTTTCACTAAATCTTTATATTTCATAGCTTTAGTTACTAGTACAGTACTTAGCACATTTATTTTATAACATCTGCTGCTGCGTGCTCAGTGTTTAATCATGTTAAAAATACTCATATACAGTAACGGATAAAACACTGCCAGAACCCGGACACTGCACCTCATTTCTGCTGTTTAAACCGGATTTGTTCTGAGTTTCTTCCTTAAAGTGTCGGAGTGAAATGAGCAGACTCGCGGTTCAGTGTGTGAGGTGGACCGTTGCACATGCGGTAATTATTTGAACATGCTAGTTTTATATCCTTGCCACAGTGGCGGTAGGCTGCGCAAAATCACCGCATTTGGCGGGAGAAATTCAAATATTGCAGCACAACCGCCGCCGGTTACACCGAGAAACCCGGACATGCACGCGCTGCTGCTCGGTGTTAAATCTCTCCTTTTACACCAGATTTTAAGTGTCTGTATTAACCGCGCTTTAGCTGAGCAGTTTGGTGGTTGTGCTGTGTCGAAGTTGGTTCCCCCATCAGGATACGTTTTTTAGCCCCACCCCCGTGAAAAGGGCACAGGGAACGCGCATTTAGGAGAAGGCTCGCCCGCGAAGGGTTATGCGCGGACCACTGAGCTTCTACGGAACGCAGTAAAGACCAAAAAGGACAGTTAGCGTTTTTTAATCCCCTGACGAACTCTAGCCATCAGGATGTGTTTCCCTTGTTATCTTGGACATATTTAGAATGATGAACCTCGGCTGAGTCACTTGTATTGTACAAGAAGATCGCCACATGGCAGAAGGTTTTGACCCCATGCCAAATGCTGTGGCCGTGCAACTAAGAGCAGGGATAATCGAACAGTTCTAAATCTGTTTCACAATAAGGAGTAATTGTGAGAAAATGGTGAGATCAATTGGAGCTTTTATTTAACTTGCATGATGCGTTTAGTGAATCACTAATGTTCTTTAAGTTCACATTGATTTGGTGCAGTTCTTCTTTTATGCGTGCAATGCCGCTCACTAATTCTTCCTGTGTTTTCAGAACCGCATCAGTCAGGACTCGTGCCTCAAAACGCATCGGACGTGCTGAAGTGGCAGGCGGAGCAGGACCTGGCAAAACTGGCAGATCTATAAAATAAATGTTAAATGAACAATCCAAATCATTTGCAATGTGAGTGTTATTTATGCATGAATAATATATCACAACACAAACATTTGAAAACCTTCTAACCATTTTCGGATGGCTCGGCCTCTCCTGCAGTTGTTGGGATTGCACTTTCAGTGTCACCATCCGGGATTACTCCGCTCATTGATGTTTCACCAATAATTGCCGCTATCTTGCCATCCAATAATGACACTGAAATAAGACTCTGGCCTCCTCCCATGGCACCGAGCTCTTTTCTGTGGGCTGCAATTCTTTTTTTAGAGGACACTTTCAAATCAAACCACTTTTTCTTGACTTCTGCAGTAGTTCTACATACAGATGAGACGGCATTTACCGCATTAGTAACCTGTCCCCACGCCAAGTCTTTTTTTTTCTTTGACATTCCGCCTGAAAAAGCAGCAAACAAAACTGCCTTATTACGTTGTACCTCATTTAAGAGGACTTCCACTTCGTTGTCTGTGAAGTTTTTTTTCTTTCCTCTCTTCACGGGATCCATGATAACGGTTCTATAGTTCTATAAGGTAATTTGAGGGCGTTTCTGTATGCAAATTTTAATTACTATGCACACGCACACAATTTAGAAGGAGTGCGATTCATTATCAGTCATTTCGTACAGCTGTGCGTACTCACGTTTGATAACTCCCAACTTTCTTGTGCTTACGGCTGTTGCTATACGCACTAGTTTAGAGCTTATTTTACGCACGCTTGATAAATGAGACCCCAGGTGAGTGAGTGATGTGTGGAGGAGGTGAGAGATGGCATCATCAGTAGAACGGTTGGGGCGGTATGCAAACTGTAGTGGGTCGAGTGTGTCTGGTAGTGAAGAAATGATGAAGTCTCTGACCAGGCGTTCAAAGCACTTCATCACTACTGAGGTGAGAGCTACAGGGCGATAGTCATTAAGAGAAGCAGGTTGAGGTTTCTTCGAGACAGGAACAATAATGGACTCTTTGAAGCATGTGGGGATCACCGACTGAGATAAAGAGATGTTGAATATCTCAGTGAACACAGGTGCTAGCTAGTCTGCGCAGGCTCTGAGAATACGACCTGAGATGCCGTCTGGTCCTGCTGCTTTCCTGGTGTTCACTCTCTTGAAGGCTCTCCTCACGTCATGCTCGGTGATGATGAACGCGCTCCCGGCGCTGGCAGTGACTTCCTGTCTACAGCCGTTAGCATTAGCATCGCTATCGTCTTTAGCTGCAGCCTTGAAGCGAGCATAGAAAGTGTTCAGCTCGTCTGCCAGAGTCACATCCGCGTTCGTCACACCGGTTGTTGGTGCTTTATAGTCCATTATTGTCCTTAATCCCTGCCACAGGCTCCTAGAGTCACTCTGTTGGAGCTGTGACTCTAGTTTCCTCCCGTAGCACTGCTTCGCCTCTTTCACTGCCTTCCGGACGCTGTATGATGCAGCCTTGTACGCTTCCATGTTCCCCGACGCGAGCCCTGTGTTGTAGGCAGCGGTGCGAGATTTCAGAGCGTCGCGAATGGTTTTATCCACCCACGGCTTCTGGTTGGGAAACGTTTTAATAGTCTTTTTTTTCACGGTATCGTCCGCTAATTTCCCAATGAATCCCACTACTGCTTCCGTAAACACGCTGACGTCATCATCGGAGCTGTTTCTGAACATGTCCCAGTCTGCGTCATCGAGTGCGTCCTGTAACGCGGCCACCGATTGGTCCGTCCAGCGCGCGACCTCCCTCTGAACCGGAACTTCCTGTTTCAGCCTTTGTTTGTATTTTGGCATGAGGAAGATGGCGTGGTCGGATTTACCAAACGGAGGGCGAGATTGTGCCTTGTAGCCGTCTTTGACTGTAGTGTAACAGTGGTCCAGTGTCCTTTCGCCCCTGGTGGGGCAGGTGATATACTGATAAAAGTTCGGCGTTTGAGGTTGGCACTGTTAAAGTCCCCCGCCACAATTAGCGCAGCGTCCCGGTGTTGTGTTTGGTGCTGTGTGAGTGCCTCATGCAGCTTGCATAAGGCAGTGTCCGTGTCCGCTTGTGGTGGAATATAAATGGCGCTGATTATGACCGATGTAAACTCCCGAGGTAGATAAAAAGGACGACACATGATGGACAGTAGTTCCAGATTTGGTGTGCAGGAGCGTGTCAGAGGAACAACGCTCGCGCTGTTGCACCAGCTGCTGTTCACCATTAAACACACGCCGCCTCCCCTTGACTTCCCCGAGTCCCGTGTCCTGTCCATGTGGTGAACCGAGAAGAACTCGGCCGGCTGGATGGCGTGGTCCGGCACCGCTGGGTTCAGCCATGTCTCGGTGAAGCAGAGGAGATTGCAGTCCCGAATGTCTCTCTGGAACTTTATCCTGGCCCTGAGGTCATCGAGCTTGTTTTCCAGTGACTGGACGTTGGCGAGCAGGATGCTAGGCAGAGGTGTGCGGTGTGCATGGGCTCTCAGCCTGTTCCTGATGCCGGCTCGTTTCCCTCAGGGCTGCCGCTTCGCGTCCTTTGTTGTCCCTCAGGATCTCACTCGGCCAGCTCGGATCCGGAGTTAAAAACGTCGAATTGTGAGTACATTGTATACCAATAGAAACAAGAGTGTCTCTATCATAACTAATGTACTCCATGGTGGTAATTTTGCCGATTTTAAAACACTGAAAACTAACTTAAAAAACAAAAACAGAGAAAAGGTGGTTGGAGCAGTCGTGACGGCAGCCGACCTCACCGGCGCCATCTTGGAGTTACTCAAATGCTGATTTTTACTAGTGAAGTAAACTTAAATTATGGTGTAAATTTAGGACAAAATTAATAGTTGTTTTTTTAGGCATTTATTTTGATTTGTCTAACTCAATCATGTATGTGACTTTTAGAGATTTTATTAAGGTAACATAACCTTTTTATAACTGTGAAATTTACAAGGCCACAGAACAGTGTTGCCAACTTAGCGACTTTGTCGCTATATTTAGCGACTTTTCAAATCCCTCTAGCGACATTTTTTTTTTAAAGCGACTAGCGACAAATCTGGCGACTTTTTCTTGTGTTACTGGAGACTTTTGGAGACTCTGATGTGTCTGTACTGACTCTTCTCAACTTGCCACAGCAGCTGCCGCCGCCGGCCCCTCCCCCGTCCCAAAGCACTCACAGACAGGCCTGTCCTCTCGCAGGAGTCCCCCCCCCCAGTGTTAACTAGTGTTAGTGTTGAGGGGGGTCTGGAAAAAACAAAAAAATTTGGACTACTCTGTTAAATTGTTAATGTAGATGGTATTTAAAAAATGTTACAATGTTATGGTTAAACTGTTCATGTTTTAAGGTTCTAAGTGGATTATAAGATTATAAAGATAAAAAAACAAGCAAAAAAAAAAAACAACAACAGAAAAACAAACAAACAACAACAAAAAAAAACTCCGCCAAAGTGTCTCATTTGGGTCACTTTTGCCGGTCCCAAGCCCGGGTAAAGGAGGAGGGTAGGAATTGTGACATTAAAAAAACTAAACTAATAACACTAGCTTTCCTGTTTTTTTATTTAGCTATTATATATATTAAAAAAATAAAAACAGAGGCCTACCATAAGCATGTATTATTCTTTTTCTATTCTATCATCAGCATTTGCTAAATGCACTGTGTATAAGCTAACTGAGACATGGCATAGCATTTGCATGTCTTTGCTCTTTTGTTGATTTTAATTCCTTTAAATGTCCTCATTTGTAAGTCCCTTTGGTTAAAAACATCTGCTAAATATGAAAAAAATGGTGATATATATAGTAATATATATTATGTATAAAAACTACGACGGTACGATGGAGCTTTAGTGCCACGTTAAAAATAAAAAAAATGTAAATCTACAAGAATAAACTCAATGTTATGAGATAAAAGTCGAAATGTTACAAATGGGTTTGTCAGATACAAATACACATTCTTACCATATTTCAAGCTTCAAATAAGTGTCATGTGTCTTTTTGAAAGCCATATGACAGAATTGCATTATGCAAATTATGTGATGACGTCATCTAGCGACTTCTAGCGACTTCTAAGACAGCCAATAGCTACTTTCCTTACTGACGAGTTGGCAACACTGCCACAGAATAATTTTTTAGAGTGTGACTTCTTTAAATGACATGTTGTAGAGACACATTTTACTGATCAAAGCTTTTCTAAAAAATTCAGAAAAATTTGTGCGTCCTGAGGGTAGGCTCTGGGATAGTCTCTCTATACCCTTAGGTCCTAGTGATTTGGCAACAGTTTGGACTTGGACAACAGAAGAGTTGGAAGTAACACAAAGAGGATACCCTAGCACGGAGCTCCTGGATCTGTTTCTTTAGCTCTGAGATACGCTGAGACTGTTGTGTACTTGTGTTACAAAATTCTCTATGGCAGCAGATAATGCCTTTCACATATTCTTACGAAACGCATGCTCCCAATACCTTTTTACACTCATCTACAGAACAAGTCTTGTCTGGATGGATCTTATACTTCTGAGTTAGTTCTTGTCTATCTTCCTCAGTAACTATTAGGTTAATTTGCACTCCTAACAGTGATTTGAGTTAACTATCAGACCACGCAAGATCATACTAGCATTCTTCTTAAACATTTTGTGAATCTGTTTGTTAAAACTTCTTCTTTAAAACTAAAACTTCTCTGATCAACAGAGGCTGGTCACGCTTTTTAACAAAAAAACACTAAAACTTCTCTGATCAACAGAGGCTTGATACGCTTGTTAAGACAAAACGCTAAAACTTCTCAACAGAGGATAACACAAATATTGGCACAAAATGCCAATCTTCCCTACCAAAAACAGAGGATAACACACAAATATTAGCACATAATGCTTATCTTCCCTGCCAAAACAGAGGATAACACACAAATATTAGCACGTAATGCTAATCTTCCCTGCCTGAACAGAGGATAACCATCTCTAAACAGAAACTTTAAGAGGATAACTTAGTTAACCAAACCCTACAGCAGTATGTTAACTTTTCTCTGACAGCGCAGAGGATAACAAATTTGTACTGGTCTTAAAGGTTCTTTTGGATAGAGTGGCACTCACCAATCCTTAGTTGTACAAAAAGATTGTCTGGAATGAAGTCAGATCTTTGAGCTTAGTTGTACAAAAAGATTTAGTCTGGAATTAAGTCAGATCTTTGAGCTTGAAGTTTCTGGATTCAGGTGAGCAGCTCTATCCGGGTCACGGCACCAAAACTGTGGGAACTTTTTCAGAGACCAGGAGACGTTGGGATATCATTCAAGCAGAAGTTACTCTTTATTGAGAACTCGCCGAGCGTCGCTGTAATCATCCAAGTCTGACTAAAAGCTCAGCTCTGGAGAGTTTATACTTTACAAGAGGGAGGGATACAAAGAGGTGGAGACAATCTAAACAAAGCATAGTCTAGTACAGGAGTCAGCCTGGTAACCGAAGTTCCCCAGCCCTGATCTCATCAGCATAACAGTGGCTTTCAAATGCATAGGTGCTAATCTAATCATCCTGAAATTATTACCCAAACCTTTACATTATCATAGAGACAAAGGCACAGCCTGGCCTTGAGATTAGCATTTACATTGACTTTGGGACCCTACCCAGTGGTCAGGAAATACATAAAGATAAAAGGTTAATGTCTCTGACACCTGGGGTACCAGGCTTGATCTTTTTAGAATGTCACTAACTTTACCTTAAAAAGTAAAATCCAATGTACATAACTTGTTCAGTTGAAACTATTACGTTGGAAGCTAGATTTAACATTTTAAAAATTTGTAATCCTTACAATATAGGATTGTTCCTTTTTTAGGCGCCAGCTTATGGGATAGCGGTGTATGCTCTGCACATTTGTCACATCATCAAAAGGAATTTGGTCATTATAGAGTGAAGCATGGTACTGTTGGTCATGGATATTCAGTGTCCTGTCTTCATTTAGACTGTCATTGCTTCTTTAAGACCTGAGAAGGTCTGCACACACATTTGTATGGATCCCAGTTTGCAGAAAACTGAAGTGTGAAGGTGTGCAATCTTTCAGATGTAAAATGTGACTCATTAGATTCTAATACTGGATTCCTGGATTTAAAGTGGCACATTCTACAGAGACTGCCCTTCTGTCAGTCACTAAGAAGCTCCATGCTGCTAGACCTGCTGAACTGTCATCTAGTCATCAAGTACTTGGTCCTCTTCTGTTCTCCCTCTATACCCGGTCTCTTGGTAAGGTCATATCATTGCATGGATTTTCATACCATTGTTATGCAGATGACACCCAACTTAATCTCTCCTTTCCTCCCTCCTAAGTGAGAATCGAGTCATCAGTTTTGATCAACACTCAGGTTTCCCCCCGGATCTCAGCATGTCTGGCAGACATCTCATCCTGGATGGCTGCTCATCAGCTGAAGCTCAATCTCAGTAAAACGGAACTGTTGTTTATCCCTTGTGACTCATCCCCATGTCAAGACCTTGTGATATCCCTGGACAACAACCAAATCACTCCTTCAGCCACCGCCCGCAATCTTGGGGTAACTGTGGACAATCATCTGTCATTTTCCCCACATATCGCTAACCTTACTTGCTCTTGTAAATTTCTTCTTTACAATATCAGAAGAATTCACCAATTTCTTTCTTCACAGGCTACTCAGGTGCTTGTTCAGTCCCTTGTTATTTCAAGACTGGACTACTGCCAGTCTGGGCCAACTCACTCCTGGCAGGCCTGCTTTCGTCCATGATTCGTCCTCTGCAACTGATCCAGAATGCAGCAGCACGTCTTGTTTTTAACCTTTCCAAATTCTCCCACACCACACCACTCCTCCGCTCCCTGCACTGGCTTTACAACTCTAATGTATATTTGCCATAAAAATAGAAAGCAATTAGAATGTATAATTTTTTTTTACCCCTCAGACAAACATGCCTGGTATTAGGAGATGGTGGTGTTTGCTTCTTTTGGAGAATTTTACCTTGAGGTTAATTGTCTTTCCTTTATTTCTCTGCATTTTATGAACTAGCACTAAACTTTTTGCTGAGGTGTCACTTTTACATTATACATACTAGGCCTGTGCAATATAATAAAAATGATTAAAGTATTGTAAATGTACATATTGCGATATGCACAATTGCTTCAGTTTAATCTATTTAGGGTCATGAACAAAAGCACAAAGATTAACGTTTGTACGTTTAATAAGAATCATAAAATTTTTAATTTTAAAGGCGTAGCACTTATTATTTTGAAAACTTTTATTTACATAATATAAACATACCTCTTGTTTACTAAATTTCATTACAGGTCTGAAGAAGAAAGACGACCAACAAAGAGACTCAAGAGGCAAACTGAAAATAATGTAATTTAATTACACTTAATATGACTTTTTTTGTCGTATTCTCTTGTGAAGAATTACATGTCTTCTCTGCTATCCTTTTTGGCAGAAAAGGCAATCATAACTCCTGAGTTGCAACTTTTGGATGTAAGTCTCTTAAGTGCTGGAATACTGTCCTGTTTCATTTAAGCAAAGGAAGGGTTAAACCCTTACCATATACTTTCCAGTTACCCATGGAGATCTTGGAAATTATACTCTTGGAAGTAATGCTACAGGATGGAGATGCTGCCTACATGAATCTTTCGCTTACTTGCAGTTGCTTTAGTGCAATTGTGAACAGGACACAGTTGCACTAAAGTACTAACGCTTGTAAATGTATGTAACCTTGAACCACAAACCTGTCATAACCGTACATAAAAAAGCGAGATTTGTACGCATCTGAAAGCTAAATAAATAAGCAAAGGATTCAGCGTTTGTATAAAATGTATAATTCATAAGTATTGTTTCCAACGGCATTTCCTTTTCATCATGGCAGCGATTTCAATCCATTTCACTAACCAATGAGAGGAGTTGTGGGAGGAACGTTGCGTCGATGTCATTAATTTATTTACAACCAATGAGAAACTATGTGGGCGGGACGACACGTGCAGCCCCAGATTCAGCCCCGCCCCGATCTGCAGGCTGTAGACAGGCAAGTGGGGATAACTGCAGGCTGGAGCAATAAGGCGTGCCGAAAGGTCGGGGCATGCCGAAGGGTAGAGGGCATGTCGAAAGAAACTGGTGGGTGAATCGAGCTTTTGCGTTGGCCAATCAGCATGCTGAAAGGTAGGGGCGTGTTGAAAGGTAGGGGCGTGCCGAAAGGTTTCTCATTGGTGAATGGAGCTTCTGCGTCGGCCAATCAGTGGTAATCCTATTTATATGTAAGTACCTTTATTTCAGCGTGGAAGAACATGGCGGCGGTATAGCTTGGTGTGGTTAGTCAATATAAATAATTTTTTTCTTTATTTTCGTCATTTAATTGTTCATTTAATTGTTGTCAACAGACACATATTACTGTGAGCGAAACACAGTGACAGTTTTCCCTCGAAATAAGGGTTTGGAAGTTTGTATCGGTGTCTGTTTTGCGCTACAGATGTTTTTAGGCCTCGTGAAATGTTTTAGCCCTCGTCATTTTATTCTGACCAAGAGTTTGAAGGCTTCTGTTCCATGGACTGCTACTACAGCATAAATAAATGAATGAATGAGCAGATTAAGTGTATAGGTTGGGTGGAGTACACTCTTAAACAGAGCAGCTCTGCCTCTAAATAAAATGTTTTATTGGCTAAATTTGTGTCTGTTTACTAAATAAGTGCCACTTCAAAGGTTACTAAACTGTACTTCTCCTCCTCTTTATTGTGGTGTTTAATGAACCATATTTGTCCTTATCAGGCAATGTCACAGTCAACATCATTGTCAATTCTGCTACATGTACAGTGCATACATATAGAGAATTGAAATTATGTTTTTCTCAACCCTTGTTACAAATAACACTGAAAAAACTTGAATAACACTGGAGAACTTGGAGAACAACATAGGTAAGATAACTGAGTTACTGTTCTGCAAAAAGGGACAATTTACAACACAGAAGGCTGATATGGTGAAAAATGGAACAGTGCAATACGAATAGTGCAAGTGTACTTATTTTAGTTGATTAAAGTGACATTTTAAAGAGCAATATAAAAAAGTATAAAAATGGTATAAACAAGAATGTTTTTAGTTTTTGTGCAGTTTTAGTAAAACTACAGAAAAACAACTGTCAGTTCAAAACATTCTGAATGACTAATTCTGTAAGTTTTTTTGGTCTTGTTTAACCAATACAAAGTTAATAGTATTCCAAAAATATAAAAATTACATAAAAAAATTATGAGCAGCTTGTGGTACTATATTCTTTTAAATAATTGTAATTTGATTTTGATTATAGGTTTGATACAGTTAAGGCTATAAGGAATACAGCTCGAGCTCTATTGGGCATGCGCACATCAATCTAAGGTTTTTTTTTCTCTCACTATACAACAATAAAACTTTTTGTATTACAGAAAGGATTAGTTTTAGACGTGAAAAATGATACAATAGGTATAACAATTCATTTCATTGTTAGTTTCCGGTCGGAGCTGTATATCCCTTTTAGTCACGACCATAAGTCAAACGCGAGGATGACGTCAGTAACCCGTGGCAACGCAGTAGAATGTTTAGAAAGGAATTATTTTAACGTTGATATTAGCAGTAGAATGTTTAGAATTTTAATGTTGATATTAGCAGTAGAATGTTTAGAAAGGAATAATTTTAATGTTGATATTTTACAGGAAAGAAATGGAATTTTAATATGGAGGATTATGTTGGCTGCATTACTTAAACGCATTAGAAAGAAAATAGCGTTTAATATTAGCCTTTAAACAGGCAACTTGTGCAACCAATCATGAAGAGCTTTCTGCACGCCCCATACTTTCGACACGCCCATTACTCCGATCTGCAGCTACCCCTGTCCCCTGTCTCCAGACAGGTGCTTCTCCCATGAGGCTTCATTTGACCATCACTAACGTCTTCCTCTAGGTGGCGCTAAGGAAAGAGTCGACATTGTTTCCGCGCCGACAGTAGAAGAAGTAGAAAGCGGTAGTTGTATTTCGTTGCTGAGTTTTTCATTATGTAAACAAAACTTGTAGAAAGGACTATCATAACCAACATTTAAAGTTTTACAAGTTTACAAGATGAAGAAAAAAAGGATAAACTCCGCAAATTTTGGAGGTAAAAGAAACAAAGGTAGGTTAAATCAAAATTTTCCTGTTGCTACAACGGCGCAGGGATAAATGAGCCGTTGAGCTCTGTTAACAGTTCATCGTTAATCCCTGAGCTATCCTGATACTTAAACTGAATCTTAAATGCTTCCCTGTTCCGAAGCAACTCTAACTACATTTTATATGAATCAAAGCACTGTTGTGCATTCTAACTTTAGCTAATAGTCAACTGGATAGCGACCCCGATTAAAACTCCTGTAAGGCTAAGCCGTACAGTAGATTTAGCTTTGCCAGCTGGTCAATGCGAATAAAAAAAGAATTGGCAATAGCAATGCTACAATGTAAATACGTATTTTTAAATAAAAGAATACAGCGAAGTAAATAGCAATAGTTTTGACAGCTGGACATTTTAGAATGGGAAATAGTTATACAATTTTTATCCATGCATTTTATGCAAACTTAAAAATCTTTCTCTAGATTATAAATAACAAAATAAATCAAGTAATTGTTTTTCCTATGCTGTGCTCAAAATAGCAGCTTTGTTGACTTTGGTTACTATTTGCTGTAAATGCAAAAGGATAAATGAAAATGCACTAGATATACAAGCAATATGTGATCTTGTTCAATGCAAAATTAGGATTAATTTTGTAGCGAGCATAGAACTGTGAACATTTTTCATTGCCACCATGTGAAATGGGAATATGAATTGCGAATTATATGCTGTGTCCTGTAGAATTGTAACAAAATCTGAAAAGATCTTAAAGAAATTGCCAATACCAATATGCATATTAATGTGTTAATAGTTTAGAACACACCACCTGTAGAATTATAGGGGAATGCCCATTTTACCACCTCAAAGGCAAACTAATGTAATGATTTTAAAAAGATTTTTTTTGTTGTAATTTTAGTATATTAAAAGTAAAATGCTCATATATTCTAGATTTGTTGATTTGTGTAACATGAAATCAAAGGCATTGGACTACGGTTTGGAAGATCTTATGTTCAAATCCCACAACCACCAAGTTGCCACTGTTGGGCCCTTGAGCAAGGCCCTTAACTCTCAACTGCGCGGATGTGTAATGAGATTTAAAAAAAAAGTAAGTCGCTCTGGATAAGAGCGTCTGCCAAATGCCTAAATGTAAATTTTTTTTTTTTTTCATTTTGTTTATTATGGCTACGGATCATAAATATTAAATATCCATTATTTCAAAATATTAATTTTAAAATTGTGATTGAGTAAATTACTATTCATAAAAATACTGTGTATGAATCTCTCAGTCTAGTTCAGTTCACACATAGGGACTGCTGACTTTGACGGTTGTCCAGAAGATGATAATTGACTTCTTCCACTGAATTCATTAAGTATAATGTTAACCAGCAGACACTTCATGCTCTAAAATCTGACAAGAATCTGACAAGAATTTTGGAGTTCCTATTGATTTTCTTTTCCAGTAAGATTTAGCACCTCCCCCCGTGCCAAAACTACCACTAACTGGTGTGCTGACCATGATATTACATTGTTGCCAAGTCGACTGACTTGAACCCCATAGCAAATATATGGGCTAACGTGATAAAGGAGATGAGAAACACCAATCCAGACAATGAATGCTGTTATCAAATCAATACGATGATGAAGGCTGCTTATTGCAACCCGGTCTTCGATAATACCTCCACAGTGCCACAGGCTGATCCCGCCTCCATGCCATGCCAATGTAATTGATGCAGTAATTTGTGGTAAAGGAGCACTGAATAAGTATTAAGCTGTATTGTAAATCCATTTTACAATTGATCTTAAGTAATATTCTGAAATAATTAATATTTTAAGATACTGACGTTGCAGTCATTGAAATAAAACTAAAAAGGATTGAAATATTTCACTTTACATGTAATGAAGCTATAATATATACACTACCGTTCAAAAGTTTGGGATCACTTGCAAATTTCTTTGTTTTTGTTTAGTGATATATTTTTTACATTCTACAACAATACTGGGAATTTTAAAACTATAAAATAACACATACGGAATTAGGTAATTACGTAACAACAACAAAAACAACAGTTAGTTGTTATTTTAAGACACAGAGGTCAGCCTTTCTGTAATAGTTCTTGCAAGAACAGTATTGTCAAGTGCATTTGGAAAATCCATCAAGCACCACAATGAAACTGGCTCTCACGAAGGCCATCCCAAGAGGACGAGACCAAAACTTACCTCTGCCGCAGACGAGAAGTTCATTTCCCTCTCGGCTCTTGACGAAGGCGGTCGCATCTGCTCTCCCTCCCTTATCTCTCCCCGCTTGCTTCTCTTGTCTGTCTTGTGAATACTATTCAGAGACTCTCCTCGTCTTGCTCTTGAAAATTAAAAAGGAATATGGATTTGATCAACTGGTCTCTGAATGCAATTGACACGATTTTCTTGATGAGAAATGTGGGTTCTGGGGAACCTACTTGTCCTGCTGGGACGTTTGCTGCTGGATACACGATGGACAGTTGGGAGAAGTGGCGCATTGTGTGCCTGGCCGCACTGTCTCTGGAGGATGTTGAAGATATCTACCTATTCGGAACTCTGATAACTGGGATTCTGCTGATTGGATTAAGTGGGATACTTGGATATCGAAAAATCTTAAAAGCAGTCAGTCTCAACCCCAAGAGACTGGCTGGCTGGGAAATAGTGGTGACGAGAGCTGTCGGTAATCAGACTGTGGTTTTGGACCGCAAATTGGATAACATCTTGGAGAGACTAGCAGCTATGCAACGTGATTTGGACAGACCTGCAGACCAGTGATGGACATTAAATATCTGTGAAATTGGCAGATATTGTTCGAAACCTGGAAAATATGATTTTCTTTTTCGGCTGCCCCTTTTTTCTTTCCAGCTACTGCATTTAAGGCCGTGGCTGGAGTCATAACAAACTCCCCGAAGACCAAGATAACGAGACGCTCTGGAATCCTACTCCCTCCCCCTTTAAGGACACCTGGCGCAGATTATTATGGGATGTTACAGGCTTACAAACTGATACGCACGCACTTACGCACACACATAACAGCTACAGATAGACACTCTACCTTCCCCATATCCAACGCCTTCGTGTGCTTATTCCCTTCAGTGTGGGCAGGCGGAATCGGGACCAGCGCTTTTTAGCTGCAGGGACTGGAGCTGTTTGCCTACATTGGACATTTCCTATCCCCTGTACCCTAATCGTTGCAATGTTTATGTCTTGTGTTTACATGTTTTTATGTGCTTGTTGCTGAGTTATTTTTATACCCCTGATTGCACACTGCCCTTTTCGAAGGACAGTCTGAGAGGGGATTTTTTACCCTCGTTATCCTAATGTATCTATTTCTTATCTTCTATGATGGCGCCGGTTAGGTGGCTGCCGTCGCGACTCTGTGGTCGCACAAAATCATTTCACTGCATATTGTACTCTGTATGATGGTGTATGTGACAAATAAAATTTGAATTTGAATTTGAATTTAGAGTTATCCACCTGAAAAATGACCAATTAACAGCACCTCAGATTAGAGGTGTTATGAAGTCTTTACAGAGCATAAGTAGCAGAAACATCTCAATATCAACTGTTCAAAGGAGATTAATGCATTTTTTGTACGCCTTCAGCATTCCTTTACAATGTAAAAAGAAATAAAAATCAGAAACGATCATGGAGTTAGAAAGTGACCCCAAACTTTTGAACGGTAGTGTAAATGTAAATTTTATTTTTTTAAAAAGGGTTTTAAAGTCTATGTGGCACTACAGACTTCAATACAGGCAATATAAAACTTGTGTTCCCACAGTACACATCATTGAATTAGTCCCCCCATCTCTAATATTACGTAGCATTTTTAAAAGTATTCGTATAATAAAAGTGTTTATATAAGTGTTTACAAAGCAAACGAATAAAACAAGACACAATAATCATGAAGTGCTATCAGATCTTAATTTTTTTCCAATTTGTGTCAACATTATTAAGAGTTTACCAGAAAGATGCATGAGTAAAACATCACTAAACAGAATAAAACATATGATTTGCATATAAAACAAACCTGTCAGTGCTATTGCTTTTTTTTCTCTCTAAAACTGAAGACGTTTTTTTTTTTTTGCCAGTTTTCAGTTTTGTGTCCCCTTCGACAAGTATTCCTCCTCTTGTGGAGGGTCATGTGCGATGTTTCCTTAGAGTCACAGTAAGCAGAGTGCTGTGGACAATAGCCAAGCCTCCTTCACACACTCTTATCCGATTACGATGGTGGGGTGAAACAACTGGAGGCACTGTGTTTTGTCCCAGGCATGGATCCCTAGATGTGAAGTCCACAACCAGGTTTCCAGTTCGATGTGGCCTGAAGCAGTTTACTTCATATTTAACAGGTAATGTCAACAGTCTTCAAATCTTTCATATTTTTTTCAATGACAGTAATGATTAACGAGATGTTATATTAAGGATGCCACACTATACATTTTAGACAATGTTGTGAGTAAAGTCAGGACCTTTAAAATATTGCATCATTAAGCCAGTCCTGATTAGACATAAAAAAGTTTATTGCTGTTATACATTATGCTTTCTATCTTTAGTGTGCTTCTAGTTTTTTTCTACTTTTTAAGTTTTGTCTTTTCATGTGCATTATTTTTATGTCCTTCACAGATATGGGCTTACTGGTTCTGGATGTTCTTATAAAGCCTGATCACTTACCCATAGCACAAGTTCAAATACTTGGCATTGCTGAATTGTCTCTGACTTATTCTATTAGTGGGTCTTTTCCCCTTGTGTCATCTGTGTCTGAAAAACTTGGTGAGCTACAGGTGAGTAATATAAAAAGTTCAATTTAGACAACCACTGCTGCATTGACTATATGGGCAAAAAGTATAGGGGTACCTGACCATTACACCCTTTACAAATCTATGGGTCTCTAGTTTTCTGGAAAGGCTTTCCATTCGATCTTAGAAAATGGCAGTGGTAATTTGTTTTAATTTTCCTGTAGCTGTATGAGCATTAGGGAGGTCCATGCACTAGTCAGGGAGGACTGGCACCATTAGTTTTTCATTTCATCCTAAAGGTATTTGGTGAGGTTATGATCAGGTCTCGTGAAGATCATTTGATTCTTCTACACCTGCCTCGGCAAACCATTTCTTCATGGGGACAGAATTTGCATGTTTGTTGTGCACAGCGGCATTGATATGCTTGAAGAGCTTTTACTCCTCTTAGGTTTACTAAATAAAAATCTTAATGTTATATCATACAAAGACCTACTAGACAATTGTGTGCTTCCAAGTTTGTGGCAAGATTGTGAGTCAAATTAATTTATAATCAGCAAAGTTGCTTTGCTTACGAATATAAATATATTTTTTTGATTCAAATTGAAATTACCACAGTAATTAATTAAATGTTGAAAGACGGAGAAAATGTAAAAATAAAATACAGAACGCAAAGAAGAGCCCCCAGTTTGTTACATTCCTATCCCAGTCTAGGGGTTGGGGAGGAAGCAACAATATTATTTTTGCTAACGAAAATAAAGATAAAAATAAAAAATTAATATGGCCCGTGAGCACAAACGGGCGAAATTAAACGCGGAGAAATCACCTTTCTCTTATCCCAAAACAACTTCACCACTATTTAAATTAACACCACTTAACACACGATTTAAATTCAAGCATGAAGTGTTTTTATTTTTTGTTGGCTTAGACAGGCCGGGTAATTATTATATACATTTATTAATAAACAAAAAAAAAACAATAACCCAATTCGTCAGGAGAGGGAAAATGCCAAAATAATAAACAAAACCAAATCTTCCAAAAGGGTTTAAAACAATATAATTTACCTACCCAAAAGAAAGCAAATAAAAGACAATTCTCTTACCTCTCTTTTGACTAACAAAAAAACAGGAGAAAACTGAAAGGGGGTAAAAACCCAAAATAAATAGGCTCCCGTCTCCTTACACGGGTTTACGTTTAAACTTTCAGTTTAGTTTATCACTTCTTATATACACCACTTGTTTACAATCTACACATTGTTGTCACTACAAAACGCTGGTTGGGATAAGTGAAGGGGATCTCACACTGGTCTCTGCTTTGCTGTCGTCTTATACACTGCCTGTTCCACGCTCCTAATTAGACTCAGCTGCTGATGATTTGAAGCGCTGCGTGGCAATAGAGAAAGAAAGAGCAAGAGAGACAAGCAACACAATTATCTTCACCCAATCACCATCCTTTTACGTCACGGGATGTAACATGGGTGTATGGGTCAGTTATCTACATACTTTTGGCTGTATAATGTATCCTTCTTTTACTAACAATGCATGGCAATATCCTTAAGAGCTTTGTGGCCTACATCTGCAGATTATGATTTCTATGATGTGATCATATACATTAAAAAAATGTTTTTACTCTGTTGTCCTACAATAGGCCACACTGGCTTTAGAGCCCCTTACAGAAACCAATGACAGCAGCAGCTCAGTGCCAACTGTAGACATGAGCATTGACACAGCAGTTTCCGCACCGAGATACATTTCTGACCAAAACATGCTGCTGCCATCTTCATCCCATTTTGGTTCAAAAATCAGTGGAAATGAATCAGATTCTGGAGGCAAACCAATGTGTGTTTTCATTTTATTTTTAAGTTTGAATAATGTTTGAGCTTAAATAATAAACCTTTTTTTTTTTCATTTTAATTTAATAAAAGTAATTGCATTTCTTGAATAAATTATTTAAACTATTGTTTTATTTTTTAGAGAAAAGGAACATTCATACTTTCAAGCGAGCAGAAAATCTCATGCTAAAATAGGCGCTTCTGTAAATACGAAATTACAGAAAGCTGATGAACCAAATGCCTGCATTACCTCAGCATCAGTGGACGTTCTTACTGGTACAGTTAAAAAGCAAGATTTTTCTTCATATTACAGTCTTTTGCATTTGGATAAAATTTCAATTATGGGCTTTTCCAATTTAATTAATGTAATGACCACTGTTTTGTTCCCTCCTAGTTCTTCTTGAGCGGGGTAGCAAGCTTAGAAATGCCATGGTGGTGTCTGCGTTGCAGGCTGATATTGATTCTGACATAGGTCTAAAGGACACGCCCCTGCATTTACCAACAGATAATACCGGAACCCATCCTTTGCTGTACGTTTTTTGTGTCTTCTTTAAAAAACTTTTAATATAAAATGCCCTCCAGTATTGTTGACAAAATAATTAAGTAAATAAAGTAAATAACTCAGTTTTTGAGCTCACAAAATACAGAGTATAAAGATGTTTGAAAATTAATGGCACCCTTACAGTTATTATTTTGTGAGCCATACACTGGGATCTTCCATGTAATACAGGACATTTGTTTGACTTGTCTTTTTTTTTTTTTTTTTCTTAATTTACATTTACATTTAGGCATTTGGCATTCAGTCATACTTTATATGAGCAACACTGGTCAGCCCCAAGCATCAATTATCAAACACCATATTAAACAGTGGATATCAATTGCTTTGGTCTGGTTGCAAAACCCTTTTTTGATTAAACACGCTGATGCTGTGAATGAGCATGGTTTTGAAGAAAATGTAATTTAGTTAATTTTAGTGATTATTCACATAGTTTCTGTGATTTTTTTTTTTTTGATGGGTGGCAATAATTATGCAGTACACACAGACTGTAGCTACTGTTTTTTAGATTACTATGAGTATTTTTTTCCAAGGCCCCCAGTTCCATCATCAGGGCAGCTGATGGAGGATATCCTCTACTCAGATATTCATCATCCCACTCAGGACCGTGAACTCCTCAAGCCAGACCCTCATGACACAGCTTTGGAGCAGATTCTGGGGAGGTAATAAAGATGTAATTTTTATCCTATATAAATTTTAATTTTTAACTAAAAAATACATTTATATGTAAATGTCACTGCACATTTCATGTATATTTTAAACTCAAGTGCTCCTGGGTTTCTTCTATACGTGGGGTTTTACAGCAAGTTAGATGCAGTACACAAAAAAATTATATATACACTCACCTAAAGGATTATTAGGAACTCCTGTTCAATTTCTCATTAATGCAATTATCTAATCAACCAATTACATGGCAGTTGCTTCACTGCATTTAGGGGTGTGGTCCTGGTCAAGACAATCTCCTGAACTCCAAACTGAATGTCAGAATGGGAAAGAAAGGTGATTTAAGCAATTTTGAGCATGGTTGTTGGTGCCAGACGGGCCGGTCTGAGTATTTCACAGTCTACTCAGTTACTAGGATTTTTACGCACAACCATTTCTAGGGTTTACAAATAATGGAGTGAAAAGGGAAAAACATCCAGTATGCTGCAGTCCTGTGGGCGAAAATGCCTTGTTGATGCTAGAGGTCAGAAGAGAATGTACCGACTGATTCATGCTGATAGAAGAGCAAGTTTGACTGAAATAACCACTCGTTACAACCGAGGTATGCAGCAAAGCATTTGTGAAGCCACAACACGCACAACCTTGAGGCGGATGGGCTACAACAGCAGAAGACCCCACCGGGTACCACTCATCTCCACTACAAATAGGAAAAAGAGGCTACAATTTGCACGAGCTCACCAAAATTGGACGGTTAAAAACTGGAAAAATGTTGCCTGTTCTGATAAGTCTGGATTTCTGTTGAGACATTGAAATAGAAGAGTCAGTATTTGGCGTAAACAGCAGTGTTGTTTTTGACAACCATCTTAGATTTAGTCTTAGTCTTAGTCTTTTGAACTAAAATGCTTATTAGTTTTAGTCAAATTTTAGTCACTTTTATATGTGATAGTTTTAGTCCAGGTTTAGTCAAAAAAAGGAAAAAAAGAAGTATAGTCTTTTAACCAATTAATTTAGGTCAATATGTATTGGAGATTGCTGCTGGGCAGTGTCACACATAAGTTGTGAAAATAGCACCAGATCTATAAGTTCAACACATTGTGAGCTTGCAGATCAGCTATTTTCACCAATAATTACAATAATAAAGGAATGGTTTCTGATCTAATAATTGTGCATTACACACAGATAAAGTGGTAACAGTGAAATCAATGTTCATTACTCCAAAAAAGCCAAAAACAAAAACATTCTACTTTAGCAATTGTGGCTTTATTTCTCAGAATTTGCTAAAGTACAATGAACATACACATGCCCAAAATATAAGTGATGGATGAGGAACACATATGCTCAACATGGCCTTGTCTGCCAGTGCAATTAAGATGCATATTATTTGTAAAAACAGACATCATACAACCCCATTCTATCTCTGTATACAACGCACACGTCCTGTAAAGGTTTACAGGTGAATACAAAACAATTAAATGTAGGTATACCATAAAAATACTAAAAATACTATGAGAAATACTCAAAATACTACCTTGTTAAGAAAATAGAATGGTCTTAACTCTCCATCTCTCTCTTAAGTCTCAAACAAGCAAAACAAAAATACATAGCTTATTAACTGACCCTGTACTAAAGCTTTCTGATCTTTCATTCTGAGCAGCAGCCAAATTATAACGTATCTGTACTGTGTGTGTGTGTGTGTGTGTGTGTGTGTGTGTGTGTGTGTGTGTGTGTCTAACTTTACTGTGAGCGCACAGGTCATGGTTAGGGCTGTAGATCGTCACTTTTGGCTTTTAGACTGAAGCTAGCAGACTCTACTTATAACAATAACTCGACCTGTTTAACATATCAAGTTACATGCTGACAGAACATAGACACACAAAGAGATGACCACACCGTCACTAAATGTAAACATGGCTAAACATGTTGCTAAAGTAACAAACACACAATGAACTGACTTTAGCGTAACAAAAGCTAACTTCAGCCTGAAGTTAGCAGCCCATTTGCGGCAGGAGTATGTAGAAAACTTACTAATTTATAAGCTTACTATGAAATTTATCACGAGCCGATTGTCGAGTAACATTGTAACGTTACGTAGGCTATACGATATGTTAACAGCACTTGTAACTTACCTTTGAAAAAATATCCTTGTGGTGAGCCTTCAGGTGCCGCTTAAGGTTGGTCGTATTTTTTGCCCTCCTTTGTGGCCACATTTGTCACCGTCTTTCTTCACAATACACTCTGTTTTATTATCTGCTGGGTTATATTTAAAATACACCCATATGTCGTCTCTACGTTTGCGACCACCAAGCCCCTGTTTTGAAACTGCCGCCATTGTGGTCCATTGTCTGTGATGAGTGACAACAGTGTGACGTGTTGAGCACGTTGTGCGCTGCATGCGTGGTGATGGGTGTAACCAAACAAGAATAGAATGCAGCAACAGATACTTTTGAGGTTTTAATTGGCACGCACAATAAGCAGAAATGTCATGCATTTTAAATGTCTGACAGACCACCCACTAACATTTTCGTCCATTCTCGTCTCGTCAACGAAAATTCACACAAGTCTCGTCTTGTTTTAGTCATCAAAGAGCAGTGTTTATCTCTTCACTGTCTCGTATCGCCATGAAAAAAAGTGGGGTCAACGAAATGATTTCGTCATCGTCATCGTTGATAAAAAAACAACACTGGTAAACAGAATGAGAACATGGATCCATCATGCCTTGTTACCACTGTGCAGGCTGGTGGTGGTGGTGTATTGGTGTGGGGGAATTTTTCTTGGCACACTTTAGGCCCCTTAGTGCCAATTGGGCATCGTTTAAATGCCACAGGCTACCTGAGCAGTGTTTCTGACAATGTCCATCCCTTTATGACCGCCATGTACCCATCCTTTGATGGCTGCTTCCAGCAGGATAATGCATCATGTCACAAAGCTCGAATCATTTCGAATTGGTTTCTTGAACATGACAATGAGTTCACTGTACTAAAATGGCCGTAACAGTCACCAGATTTCAACCCAATAGAGCATCTTTGGGATGTGGTGAAACGGGAGCTTTATGCCCTTTTATTCTCTATTATTTATTCTCTCCAAAAAAAAACATCAGGAACAGATTGATCTTCTGCATAAAGTATGGTGAATGGAATGCTGAGGACTGGGGTAAAGTCATATTCTCCGATGAAGCCTCTTTACGATTGTTTTGTGGCTTTTGGAAAAAGGCTTGTCCGGAGAAGTAAAGGTGAGCGCTACCACCAGTCCTGTGTCATGCCAACAGTAAAGCATCCTGGGACCATTTATGTGTGGGGTTGCTTCTCATCCAAGGGAGTGGGCTCACTCACAATTTTGCCCAAAAACACAGCCATGAATAAAGAAGGGTACCAAAACACCCTCCAACAGCAACTTCTTCCAACAATTCAACAACAGTTTGGTAAAGAACAATGCATTTTCCAGCACGATGGAGCACCGTGCCATAAGGCAAAAGTGATAACTAAGTGGCTTGGGGACCAAAACGTTGAAATTTTGGGTCTATGGCCTGGAAACTCCCCAGATCTTAATCCCATTAAGAACTTGTGGTCAATCCTTAAGAGGCGGGTGGACAAACAAAAACCCACTAATTCTGACAAACTCCAAGAAGTGATTATGAAAGATGAAAGAATGGTTTGCTATCAGTCAGGATTTGGCCCAGAAGTTGATTGAGAGCATGCCCAGTCGAATTGCAGAGGTCTTGAAAAAGAAGGGCCAACACTGCAATGCTAACTCTTGTCAAAAATGTCATGTAATTGTCGATAAAAGCCTTTGAAACGTATGAAGTGCTTGTAATTATATTTTAGTACATCACAGAAACAACTGAAACAAAGATCTAAAAGCAGTTTAGCAGAAAACTTTGTGAGAACTAATATTTGTCATTCTCAAAACTTTTTCTCATGACTATATACACTCGCCTAAAGGATTATTAGGAACACCTGTTCAATTTCTCATTAATGCAATTATCTAGTCAACCAATTACATAGCAGTTGCTTCAATGCATTTAGGGGTGTGGTCCTGGTCAAGACAATCTCCTGAACTCCAAACTGAATGTCAGAATGGGAAAGAAAGGTGACTTAAGCAATTTTGAGCGTGGCATGGTTGTCGGTGCCAGATGGGCCGGTCTGAGTATTTCACAATCTGCTCAGTTACTGGGATTTTTACGCACAACCATTTCCTTTCCAGTTTGTGGCAGTCCTGTGGGCAAAAATGCCTTGTTGATGCTAGAGGTCAGAGAAAAATGGGCTGACTGATTCAAGCTGATAAAAAAGGCAACTTTGACTGAAATAACCACTCGTTACAACCGTGGTATGCAGCAAAGCATTTGTGAAGCCACAACACCACAACCTTGAGGTGGATGGGCTACAACAGCAGAAGACCCCACCGGGTACCACTCATCTCTACTACAAATAGGAAAAAGAGGCTACAATTTGCATTCATTTCAAATTGGTTTCTTGTACATGACAATGAGTTCACTGTACTAAAATGGCCCCCACAGTCACCAGATCTCAAACCAATAGAGCATCTTAGTATCTTTTGTTAAGAAAAAAATGGAAAACTTGCTTTAAAACCTTACTAAGTTTAAAATATGCATGAAATGTGCAGTGACATTTATAAACTATGACTGTTATCATAACTATAGGACTAAAAAAAAAGTTTGCAATACTATGTGAATATTATGTACCATTACTAACACTTTCCTAAAAATTATTTTGGTATTCAGATGGGATCATACTCATTCAACTACTTTAATAATGTAGAGCATAAAAATCTTTTATTTTGCTGGAATGAGAATAATTGATTTCTTATATTCAGATCTTTTTTTCTAAATATATTTGTATGCTCCTTTTATTGTTTGAGGATACGTGTAAGTGTGCATACCCTTCTTTGATTTCTACAGACAAACCTGGTTTAGTGATTATGTAATGACACATGGTTAAATAGTAACAAGGTTAAAAAATACTGGAATACTGTAAGGTATAATCTGTCCTATTTGCAGTAGTTTTTCAGTTTTGGTTGTGGGTTAGTGGTAAGACATGTCAAAGTCTTTTAATTTGATGTCATATATAAATAATGTGAACACTGTACAAACAGTAGGTCTGTTGTAAACATTTTTTCAGTGTTAATGGATCTGTTCTTGTGCCGTGGGACAGAGAAGGTTCTCTTCCAGGCTCTTTCTCTGGCTGCAGCAGTGTTCTTATGGACAGTGAGCTGAGTGATCCCCAATATGACCAAAGTCTACTGGAGAGCTTGTTCTACAAACCTTCAGTAAGTTCTGTGTGGGCAGTGGGCAAGGCATTGGGGCTGGTGATCAGAAGGTTATTAGTTTAAATCCCAGGAGGACCAAGTTGCCTGCTAATTTGTATGCTGTCAGAGTTGGTAATTGCTATTTACTGTATAAAAGCGCCAGCCAAATCAATTTAAATGAGATAAATCAAAGTCTTACGTTTTGGTCTAGTTTTACATACAGTATGCAACGCCCTCCACAGTTATTGGCAGTTATTATTTTTTTTATATTTAATTTTTATTGCAGAGGCATAATCTCAAAATTAAAAAAATCTAACCATTTGTAAATAAATAAAAAACTGACTAAAATATATATTGTTTTTTATAAAATCACCTGTTCCGCAATTATTGGCGCTCTAGCAATTCTGATAAAATAAATGTAATTAAAGAATTTTTTTTTACTGTAATTTTTTAAGTTATTCAATGTATCTAGAAATTGCCCATATCTACAGTTAGAGGAATAATTAAGAAGTTTTAAAATAACTGGAACGGTGACAAACAAGGCTGGATTAGGACCCAAGTTTATCTTGCCACCACGCACAGGTAAGAGAGGTAAAAAAAAAATCTGAGTAGTGTCTAAGGTTTGCTTAGTGGTACTGGGACTTCAAGTGGGACCGTGTGCTGGGGTTAGATGAGACTAAGATAGACTGTTTGTTGCCAAAAAGCTCTAAGTGGGTCTGGCGTGAAACAAAAGGTGAGTATGTGGAAAAGCACGTCATGCCCACTAGGAAGTATGCTGGAGGATCTGTGATGCTGTGGTGTACTATCTATGTACAATCTCCATTTTAATTCAGGACTTGTTTTATGTGCTTTAGATAATGGATGGTTGTTTGGGTGTAGAGGAGGATGAACATGAGCAAGAAAAAAGCTTGAAAAAAAATGCCAGGTAAATATTTACATAACACGCATTTACTGTGTCAGTTAGCAAAATGCTCTGTGGTAAATGTTATTATTATTATTGTTATTATTATTATTATTACTATTATTATTTTATTGTTTTATTTTTCCTCCCCCAAACATGACATACTAATAATTTTCTTTTCATCTTTTAAAGGCCAGATTTGGATATCACACCACAGGGAGGATGCAAGAATTCATTCCTCGGGCTAAGCATGGATAGGATATTACTTCTTAGAAGCATCAGTTTAGCTAGAGTTATAGTCATTCAGTTATCAGTCCCCACAGAAAATACCCTTAATATACCAAAGAAGCATTCAGAAAAGGGAAAACCACCTCTATCTCTGACAACTAAGAAATGGTATTGCCCAAAGGACATTTTCTTAATGATGTGTGTAGTGATTAAAAAATAATCATGCTTGTAAACATTAACCAATATTTCATTGCATCTATTTTCTAGTTCATATTTTGTGGAATACCTGTTCCCGTTATCATCTGCTAATAATCTTAGTGAGAAGGCTATCCCAGTTGAGGTTGCACGAGTTGTCTCCAATAAAGTTGAAGGTGGAGGTGAGTGTTTTTTCTATTTATTAAGTTGCTATCAGAGTGGAGTGGGATAAAACGGTTCAGATAAGGATTTTGTTTGTTTGTTTGTTTTTTTCAGTGGTGAAATTTCAACATCAGAGTGTTTTTGCAGTGCATTTCAGTAGCCTCACTATCAAGCAATGGTGGGACACAAACCTTACCTTTACAGTTTACTTGAGGAAGGCTCATCAAAAGAAAGTAAATATTCCTTTCTGCAATCTTTCAATGTTTGTGGAATAAATAGTCAATTGGTTAAATATTTAAGGTGTCTCCCTCTTTATTTTTTAGCCTGTGCCAGTAGGGACGGCAGTATTTCCCTTGCGCACTTTGATTCAGAGTGATCAGCTAAGTGTCACCGTGTCACTTCCTGTTCAACAGTTTAACAGAGACCTCTTTAATCAGGATATTGGACCACTTAAGGTAATAAATTCTATCATTTGTTTTAGAGGATTTGTCCAGGAGTTTGTCACAGTGTAAAACTGCAGTTTGGTGTTAAAAAAATTACTAATGTTTACTTATGGTACAGGTAGTCCCCGACTTAGGAACATTATGATTACGAATTTTGGTCCAATTGCGGTTTAAACGAAAGTCAGGTGTATTGTATAAAAAAAAAAAAGTTACACAGTGCAGTGTACCAGAAACCGATATTTACAATTAAATACAATGTTTTTAATTTGTAAATGAATATATAAAATGTCTAAAGTTTGTTCGGGATATTGTAAGTGTGTGGGGTGCGAGATAAATGAATCGGCCCCACCGATTATAATGTATCAGTTCGGAAGCAAATTTTTGGAAATGGATGTAAATGACCTGTAAAGCTGTCCTGATGGTGAATAATTCTCAATTTAAAAATTTCTCAGCAAAACAGAGTTTTCAGTCCAATACAGTGAAAAACAGCTCTAAGACAAAATGGCGTCTTGATTCCTCTTGCAATTTAAAGGCGCAGAGACAACACTATTACATTTCCTTAGGCGCTATTATGGTTTTTGGCCACATGATTGGTCCTCATAGTGGGGAAAGATTTAGTCAAGTGGATTCGTGTCATAGGTGTATAAGACTTACTTTGTCTAACTTAAGAACAAATCAGACTTACCAACAGAGCTCATTCATAAGTCGGCAGTTTAACCCTTACCCTAACTGCCTGTAATTTTCACAACCTTAGGTATGCTCAAGTATGCTAAATCAAGGTTATTGTTGAAGTTGCATCTGTAGGTCTGTTTAGCCAGTATGTATACTTGTTAAACTGTTTGCACTTTATATGGTCCAAACTTTTTTTTATGCTTTTGAAGGTCTCATTTAAACTGGCTGCAAACAAGAAAGAAATCACTTCCAAAAGAAGATTAGGGAAAACAGCAACTAATGCAGGGACCTCTCGACTGAAGGCAGACATATCTATTGGACAGCAAGATGATGGAGATGCCTCAGATTTTTTACAAGTTGATAACAGTGCTCACCAGAGAGAGAACTCACCCCAGGCAGTTAATTCCTTCCCAAACATCCTAATGCCAGAGGCCTTGTCTTTTTTACCACAGCGACCCAAAATCTTTCCGCATCAACATGCTCAACAGACAGATGAGGAAGAGAATGAGATATTGTTCCACACTCTGCTCATGGTGCCAGATGGAAA
This sequence comes from Clarias gariepinus, assembly GCF_024256425.1. Taxonomy (NCBI): domain Eukaryota; kingdom Metazoa; phylum Chordata; class Actinopteri; order Siluriformes; family Clariidae; genus Clarias; species Clarias gariepinus. The sequence goes on from NC_071110.1 coordinate 20,363,618, forward strand.
AGATTTCATTTGTGCCCCTTTGCAGCCCAATGTCTACTTAAATTGTAGGCTCTTTGGATCTGAAGATATGACTCGGTCTATGGTCAGCTGGGGTCAGACACACCCAACATTCTGCTTGGTTCAAGTAAGTGTGCTGAGGTAGAGTCTGTATTTTGTAAAAAAAAAAAAAAAAAAAGATCAGACAATAATTAATTGTAAAATTAAGATGGTGTGCCAGTTTTCTGATGTATTTGTGTGTTTTCGGCAGGTGGCACCGGTACCTCTTACTTCCAGGCTATTAAAGAGGATGAGGAATAATGTGATGGTCATAGAGGTTTGGCTGAGAACAATCTCTGGACATAATGATAAACTCCTTGGGCTGGTTAAACTACCTCTACACCAGTTTTATATGTCATTCAGGTTGGCCTCAAATTTATTATTATATGTTTTAAGAAAGAAAAAAAAAACAGTGGTCGCTGAAATAACTTAAAACTGACAAAGAAATAAAAAAGACTACAGGTAGTCTTTGGCTTATGAACATTCGAGTTATAAATTTCCGCAGATACGAGTAGAACGTGGTCAATCCAGGTCAATCACGGAAATAGCTTACAGCTTTGAGACAAAATGGCATCCAGGATGCCACGCGAATTAAAGGTGTAGAGACAACACTTCAGATGAGATACATTTCCTTAGGAAGGGTTATGGTTTTGGGCCACATGATGGCAGTGCGGGGAAAGCGGACAGGGATTTAGACTCCGTCCACACGAAGCCGGTGCGTTCCCTATCCGATAATTTTTTTTCGTGAACCCGGCGTTGTCTCAAGAAATATCTGCGTACACACGAAACCACTGAAAACGGTGTAGTATATATGCCAGACCAGTATGTGGCGCTGTAATTCTGCCATAGAGATACACTATACACGGAGAAGAAGACTTTAAGCATGCGCATAACCTTGCGCGCTGTATACGAACCAAGATGGTGTTGTCCATTATCGCTTGTTGCTCATAACAGTTGCATAGAAGCAATAGATTTTGCTGTAATAAAGCTAGTAGGCTTTGTAGCAACACGAACACAATCATGTAGTCCGCCATTATCGTTGTTGCTGTTACGTGTGACGCAGCCGACACGTGATGTGATGACATCATCGTTTCACAAAATATGATCGTACTTCGTGTGTACGGATTGGCCGTATAGGGACAAGTTAAACTAAATTGTGTCCTGTAATTCATGTGTCTTTAAACTTGTAATCACTCAGTGCCTATTTGAAGGGTGTAAAGTAGTCTCTGTGCTAAGCATGGACCACAGAAAGCTGAGGAGAGAGCGATATTAGGAGCTAAGAAAAAAATGATGGACAAACATATTAAATCTAAAGGCAGCTTGTAGGTACAAGGTACAAGATCATCTCTAAGCAGCTTGATGTTCCTGTGACCACAGTTGCACATATTATTCAGAATCTGGAAGTTGAGTCATGCCAACTGGAACAGTTCTTAACCTGTCTTCTGTATTTTATGCCGCCCTTTCTTGGGACCCCCCTTACTCTTTCTCCCCTTACTCTTTCTTGGGACTCCCCTTACTCTGTCATTACACCATAACAACTCTTTATAATCTCTCTCTATTATCTTCCCAACAGCTCTATCCCCTCTACTCTCTAACAACCTTTTCTCCTATTCTCACCTTCTCTGTTGTTCACATAACAAGCCATTTCAGATAGGGGAGGACCCTTTGACCTTGGAGGACATAAATACAAGCAACTTTCCAATTCACTTTAGACTAAAGAAGCTATTTGGACGTTTCTACTAAACTAAAAAGTTGTCCAGTTGACATGACTCAATTTCCAGATAATCTCACCTCAGTGACTGAGAATCTTTACAGACATATTATTCAGGAGTTTAAGGTCCACAGGACTGTAGCCAATCTCCCTGGACATGGTCGCAAGAGGAACATTGATGACAAATTGAACATCAAGTTCAGAACAGCTTCCAAAGATATTAGAGGTGAACTCCAAGGTCAAAATACCTCAGTGTTAGATTGCATCACTCTTGAATTTGAATCATTTAAAAGCAAGACTGAAATTTGTTTCAGTGGGTCCTCCAACAGTATATGACCCAAAACACACAGGAAAAAACATCCCAGAAAACATTGACCTATTCTGAATTGGCCTTCTATGAGCCATAAATAAAATCCTCGAGGGAAATTGCTTATTCATGGTTACAGTTGCTTACAGTTGTTTTTTAGGAGGAACGTAAAAGAGTAATAATTTAGACTGGGTGTGGGGGGGGGGGGAGGTACAAAGTACCATATTGCATTCTATACAACATTTTCAAATACCTATTTGCAAACTAAACATAATTCAATATACAGATATTGCACCTGGTAGGAAAAAATAAAAAACGTATTACACAAATTAGACAGTTATCAGATATTGCACTTGAAAAGTGGCATGGCCCAAGAGCATTGGTTAAATATTGCACAGATTATACAGGTTATATAAGAATAAAAGTTCTTGCAGTGAATAAAAGTGTTTACAGTTTATGAACAATGATTTCAGGTTTGGCCTCCAGTATTTATTTTGCACTGTGACATCTATACACCAACCTTCATTTGTCTAGAAGCAAACTCTGCCGCCTTTTGTCCCAACCCCCCGATAGCTTTGTTAAGGATTATAAGATTTCCGTGTTGGTAAAAACTGGAGAAAAGTTGCCTGGAATGAACTGCTGGATGTTAAGCAGTTCTTTTCTTGTTTAGTTGGGTTAGAGAATCCAAACACTCAGACAATAAACAAAAACAAAGAATGTTCTAGAGAGCATTGTGCCAAGAGAGTCAAAAGTGTTCCTTACCGCATGCTGTTATATATGTCATTCATCGCCATGTAATCATTCTTTTTGCTTTCGCTCTTCTGATTGCTTTCAGTTTTCTCTTTCTGAACATATTGTTGTATGGTTTATAGCTATAGTACCCAGCACCCAAAATACTTTTAAAGTACTCCAACACAGCCTCCATATTTCATTAAAGATGGATAAAAAGGTGCACAGAAAAACAAAAACCTTGAAAAAATTATATACTACTCTACCAAATTACAGACATGCTGATTCACACGGGACTAATATCACAGGATTGCAGTGTTTGGCGAAATATGGTAGGCCATTTGAAGGCCAATTTTAACTTTGCAAATTATAGACATGGCCAATTTGCAAGGGAATAAGATCATAGATCACAAAGCCTCCGCTATTATCACAAATGACTAGAGGTCCCCAGATAATACTAATCCCATGTGAATAGGGCTGTTTTGGAATTATTCTTGTCTGTTTGTCCTGGAGGAGTCATTTGTCCATTGTTTTGGATAAGGAATACTGGATACTGATAATAATTTTTTTCTAACTTTCTTTTGATTTTGTAAAGCTGCTTTGAAACAACTTTTTTTTCTTTCTCAGTTTTGTACTGTTAGTTGTTATTGTTTTCTAGTTCATTGTAATATTCTGTTTGTTTTTTGGTTTTTTTCCTTTCTAACAGAGACCCCAAAATTTGCCAGTTACTTTTGCAAGCACAGTATCCAGTGGTGGCAGTGGACAGCTATAAGCCTGTAGTGGATATTTTCACTGGTGAAACACGTGGGAGTCTGAGGGTATTTTTGGCTATGGGCACGTCCCAGCAGATTACAACTCTGCAGCGCATTAGAGACAAGGAACTGAGCTCAGTGTCTCAGCTGTCCAGACCAGTTCACTTCCTTGACCACAGACCCATGGAAGACATAAAGGTCTGTTTTTTTAATCACAGTCTAATCCTAGGTAGAGTAAAAGAAAACATGATAAAGGCCCTAATGATTAATGTCCATACCAGTGCACGAAAAATTATGTATTGGTCTTGACATGACACGATTCAGCATTACTGATTTTATGCAGTGTTTGCTCAAATTCAAACTTGTATTGAAATACACTTCCATTGATGAAGAAATGGCTGCTACAGCTATGACCTTAATTTTAAATATAAATATTAAAGCCACTTACATATTTCTTTTTAAAAACAAGTTTAAACACAAAAGTGTCTCTTAATTTTCCAGCTGAAATAGAACTCGTGCATTCTAGCTATTTAATTTGTTTTTGTTTGACTGTTTTACAAGTCTATTTTCTTAGCCAGTCAAAATTTGTCACCCATTTTAAGCCTTTCCACCCATTTTTCAGACACAAAAAAGGAAAAACATAAGAAAGGACATAAATTAACATAAATGTAAAAGTTTTTCTTCTGTATTCTTTAATGCAGAATGTACACCAATCTGAATGTGTACAAAAAGCTAAATATCCATTTCATAATATTGCTCCTAAAGTGTACCCTTTCCCCAAAACAGGTAATTTTATCTGTGCATGGCCTATTTAAAAAATAATTCTTAGTCTAAAAATAAAAAAAAATAGTCTAAAAATAGATGGAGCCTGTGCAAGGGTTTACCAAGAATATTGTTAAGTATTCAATATTCTATAACACTTTTTGAACACCAAATAATTCTACATGGTGTTAAATGTCTTCATTAATATAGTACAAAAAATACTAAAATAGTGAAAGTCAGAAAAACCTTCTATGGTCAGATATTTCCAAAGCTTTGACTGATAACCTTTGATAACCTTGAAACATAAGTCATGGATTACTGGGCCCAAAGTCATTACATTGAGAACTATGATACTAATCATTTAATAATTTTTCTTTGTACAGGTGAATTCTCTTTCCACCCAGGATATGAATGAGCATTTGTTTGTAGTGCGGATTGAGGGAGTGAAGGGATTAACTCCACTACAATCTACTATCTGGGGAGAAGCAGATTGTTTTATCCAGTACTCATTTCCCACTCAGGAAGAGGCCTGGCAGGACGTCGACCCACATATCGTGGAAAGCCGTAAGCATTGTTTTGTCAGTTCTAAAGCATTCTAATGTATTCTACTCTGAATACCAGCTTGTAGAAGTTTCATTACATCTTACTAAGTAGGACTCAATGGCATTTAAGCTTGTTTTTTTGGAAACACTCTACAAATTGTGAATAAAAACAGAATGCAATGAAGTGGAAGTTTCAAATTTCAATATTCAATTCAGAATAGAATATAGATAACAAATGTTGATGCCAAATGTCATGCCAAATATTGGCTCATTTTGGATTTCATGAGAGCTACACATTGCAAAAAAGTTGGGAAAGGTAGCAATAAGAGGCCAGAAAAGTTAAATGTACATATAAGAACCAGCTGGAGGACCAATTTGCAACTTATTAGGTTAATTGGCAACATGATTAGGTATAAGAAGAGCCTCTCGGGGGATTTAGGGAATCTGGAACAATCTCTGTGCGTAAGGGTTAAGGCCGGAAGACCATACTGGGTGATCTTCGGACTCTTAGACGGCACTGCATCACATAGAGGAATGCTAGTGTAATGGAAATCACAACATGGGCTCAGGACTACTTCCAGAAAACAGGAAAGTGGCCGACAGTGGCAAGGAAAAACTCTGAGACGGCAATGCGAAGAAACCTTCAGAGGAACCGGACTCAATAGGGAACACTTCTTCATTTGGGTGAAACAGAGAGCAGGAATTGATCTGCATTCATACTGTGTGTTAGGTGGCAGACAGTTCACCTATAACAGTTGATGTTAATTGATGTTAATATGGAGTCCAGGTAGTTATTTGAGGTTCAGATAGACTCGTAGGAATTTCCAGTCCTGAACTATCGAGCAACTGCAGTCAAATCAAGTCCTCAAAGAAACAGCTGTCAACATCAGTCAAGGCCAGACCCGTCTTCATGGTAGAGTAAAACTGTCCCCAGACACCGGACGCCTGAGTGATTAATGAGAGTGGGGAAGACAGCATCTAAACGTACCAGTTTACCATAATACTCTACGTCCATGAGTCCCCCAAATCTGCTCCTTTACCTAAGGCAAATCTATTTACAAAAATACTTGATTAAATAAATAGGTTTTTAGCCTAGATTTAAACACTAAGACTGAGTCCTGAACACTATTTGGAGGGCTATTTAATAAAAGTTTGTTAAAAAAATCTTTGCCCCCTGCTGTAGTTTTAATAATATGCGGTACTGACAAGCAGCCTGCATCCTATGATCGAAGTAGGCGTGACGGATTGTAAGACACCTTCAGTTCACTCAGATACTGCAGCGCGAGACCATTTAATGCTTTATATTTCAAAAGTGGTATTTTAAAATCTTTAAATTTAAAATGAAGATAAGACGGGTGATGTGCTCGTATCTTCTGGTTCTAGTGAGGACTCTCACTAGCATTCTGAACCAACTAAGGCTTTTTTATGTGCCTAGTTGGAGAGATCTCTTACTGTTCCACTAGATAGAATTGAAAGGCCATCTAAAGTTACAGTGTGATTTAAAATCTTGCTTCAAGCTGCATGCAGTCCTATGACTAGAACTTCAGTCTTATCAGGATTAAGCAGAAGTAGTTAATTAGCATCCAGTCTTTTATATCCTATACACATTGCTCAACTTTAGCGAGCTGTTTTTTCTCATCTGGTTTTGCTGAAACATAGAACTGTGTGTCGTCAGCTTAAAAATGAAAACTAATACCATGCTTACGGATTATGTTGACCAAAGGAAGTGTGTAAAGGGAAAAAAGCAGTGGACCCAAAACTGAACCCTGTGGAACATCAAACTCCACTAGAGAACATGCAGAATAATTACCATTTAAATCTACATACTGATAACGATCAGTCAAATAGGAGTGCTGTTCCCTTGATTCCTACTTCATTTTCTAATCCGTGAAGAAGAACACTATGATCAATGGTGTCAAAAGCTGCACTGAGGTCGAGTAATACAAGCATAGTTACACAACCCTGATCAGAGGCCAATAGATCATTTACTACCTTAATGAGCGCTGTCTCTGTGCTGTGATGAGGCCTAGATCCTGACTGATACAGTTCATGTATGCTATTTCTATGTAGATATGAGCATAGCTGCTCTGCTACTATCTTTTCCAGAATCTTAGAGATAAAGGGGAGGTTTGATATCGGCCTGTAATTGGAAGGCTAACAGGGGTCGAGGACAGACTTAATTATCGTTTTAATAACTGCAAATTTAAAAGATTTTGGAACATACCCAATGCTAAGTGAAGAATTAATTATTCTCAACAGGAGTTCTGTTGTTTCTGGCACTATGTGTTTGCATCTGGAAAGGCACCATCAATGCTGAAAGGTATATTTAAATTCTAGAACAACATAGGCTCCCATCCAGAAGTCATCTCCTTCAGGAAAGGACTTGCATTTTCCAACATGACAATGCCAGACCACATATTGCATTAATTACAACTTCATAGCTGCGTAGGAAAAGGATCCGGGTACTAAAATGGCCAGCCTGCAGTCCAGATCTTTCAGCCATCGAAAAAAAATTAGCGCATCATAAAGAGGAAGATGCGACAAAGAAGACCTAAGGCAGTTGAATGACTATAAGCTTGTAAAGAATAGGACAACATTCTATTCCTAAACTTTTTATTCACAATTTGTACAGTGTCCCAACTTTCTTGGAATCGGGTGTGTATTAACTTTGTACTAGCTTTATTTTAAAAAGGAATTTTTTTGAAAAACAAGTTTATTTTTTCTTACTTAGATGTTCATCTGAAGTCATATTGTACTGCTACTACATTGTGCATACCTGATTTGGTTTTTGGCCACTGTAAGACACACGTGCTAGTGGCAGCTCCTGGTATTCCAGTGCAGAGACTGTTGCTCAGCTCTCTGGCCAGTCAGGGTTTCAGCAATGGAGGAGGAATCCAGTTTGAAGTGTGGTGCAGGTAAGGAGCTAAGCATTTTCTCATCTTAGTTAGTCCATAGAATGGCCAGGGAAAAGTACTTTACATCCGATTTTAAATGGAAAAAATCCATTTAAAGTATAAAGTGTTTTAAAAAGTCTGTCACCACTTCTTTGGATGCTGAAAAGACAATCGTGTTGAATGGGAGTATTTATTTTGGGCTTTAGAAAAATTCAATTTTGGTCCAAGTTTTATCACGTGGGTTAAATTATTATATTCAAGACCTATTGTCTCAGTTCTGACAAATGGCATACGTCCGTTATGCATATAAAAAGCCAATGGCAGTTCTTTCAGCCTTCAATAGTTAATTAAAATGCAACTGTGGTTTGATATAACTGTATTCCCCTACAGGGCTCTATCCTAAAGATAGTGAATTATTAATATGTCTGGCTGTCTGGATATATAATAGACACCTCAAAACTGTTCCCCGCTCATATTCCTCTGGGACATAAGGGTAAACCATATAAACACGTTGTGTGAGGTCTCAGGAGAATAGTGTAAATTGACCGATAGCGCCATCTGCTGTTTTGGAAGAGGAAGTTGCTCCATTGCATTTGTGAGAAAATACGTTGGGCGCATTTGTGAGTTGATTTTTTTCTTTGCAAAGCAGATTGTGTTTGGTTGTTAAATTTTGGCACATAATTAACTCCATACAGCAGTCTCAACCATTCAGCCATCAGCGGGGAACTCTTAGCTCGTTACTTTTTTCAACCTTGCCATTGAGCCACTAGCGATTGCATTCCGTAGTTGTAGACTTATACCAGGAATTTGGAGGCAGGGAGAAGAACATAACGTTTCCCACTATGCAGATGATCTTCTACTTTTTATATAAAATCCAATCTCCTCCCTTCCACATGTGCTGTCATTGCGTAGTGAATTTAGCTATTTGTTTAGGATATAAATGGAATTTGCACAAAAGTGAACTTTTTTTGCTAAATAATACAGCACTAACAACTGATATGCACAATTTTCCATTCAACATAGTGTAAAATCAGTTTACCTATCTTGGTATTACAATTACAAGGAAATATAAACTTTTTATTTATATTATTTATTAAGTTGTTGAACCAAACAAAAAAGGACTTGGGGCAATGGTCACCACTGTCCATTTTCCTGGTGGGCCGCATTAATGCCATTAGTTTTCTTTTTAATTTTTTATATATTTTTCAGTCTGTACCTGTTTTTATTCCCAAATCTTACTTTGGTGCTTAAGATTCAATTATATCTTCTTACCTTTGGAAAGGTTAGCATCCAAGAGTGAATAAATCCCTTCTTCAAAGATCTAAAAGAGACGGTGACATGGCTCTACTTAATTTTCGTTTTTACTACTGGGCAGCAAAACATCTTTAGGCATATTTTCATAACCAACCTAATCGGCCCTTTCTGTGTGGAAATGGAGATAAACTCTGTCAAAAATCTCTCTGTCGCTGCACTCCTTGGATCTGCACTCCCCATCTCCTCAATTAAATCTATCAATAATTCAGTTATTATGCATACCTTGAGAGTATGGGCTCAGTTCAGAAAGCACAGCAGTCTTCTGGGCTTTTCTCTTTCCAGTCCTATCGTCTCTAACCATCTCTTTCAACCTTCTTTATATGATTCAGTGTTTAAGGAATGGTACAATAAGGGCATCAAGCTTTGCAAAGATCTGTTTGCTGACTATAGGTTTGCATTGTTTGAACAGCTTTCTGAAAGGTTTAACCTACCAATTCTAATTTTTTCAGATATCTGTAAGTAAGACACTTCATTCGCTCTTTAATAGCAAATTCTAGATCATCTCTGTTATCCCCGCTGCGTAAAGGCCTAATATCCACTGTTTATGGTGGATTGATGGGTTCGAGTCACACCCTTTTAAGTAAAATTAAAACTGCTTGGGAGAAAAAATTTAATCTGTCACTGTCAGATGATACTTGGAATTCAATTCTTAAACTTGTTAACTCAACCTCCTTATGTGTCTGCCACTCTTTATTACAGTTTAAGGTTGTACACAGGTCTCATTTCTCCAAACTCAAACTTTCCCATTTTTACCCAGAAGTTGATCCTTGTTGTGATAAATGTAAAAGCGGAGAGGCGTCTCTTATTTATATGTACTGGACATGCCCAAATTTGGAAAAATTCTGGGGGGATGTTTTTTAAAACCTGATTGTACATATTGAAATGCAACCTTGAACCAGATCCTCTGATTGCTCTTTTTGGTATCACTGGAGAGGAAGACGTGCATCTAACTCCAGCTAAACAGTGTTTTTTATCTTTTGCGACACTCCTGGCCAGGCGTTCTCTTTTGTTTGGGTAGGGGGATGCTGCGTCGTTCACTCACGCCCAGTGGCTCGGAGATGTTGTGTCCTTTTTGTCCCTGGGGGGGATCCACTGCTCGGTTCGTTGTTCGGACTTGGGGTTTTGGCAGGTGCGGGGGCCCTTCGCTTTTTTTGTTTACATTTGTGGTTAGATCCCCTTCTTGTTTGATTGTTTGTTTGTTTGTTTTCTTTTCCCTTTTTTTTGTACTTAGAACCAAAAAACTTCCAGCTCCAGGTTCTTTTTTTCTCTATCTCTTTTTTTGTTATGCCTGGCATCTAGTCTTTTTTATACATGTTAAGCTGGCTTGGAGTTAGGGAGGGGTGGGGTGGGTGCTATAGGGGTTTATAAGGGGGTTATAAAATCTGTATTGAAACATTACATGTCTACCCTGTAATATCCCTGTTTAAAATCAATAAAAAATATTGTTGAGAAAGAAGTCTGTCACCACTGCCTTATTTATTAGTAATGCAGGACCGTCTTGTTTTCCTAAGGATTCTTTTATTTCCCACCCTTTTGGGCTTTTTGGGGGTTTTAACATGATCAAAAACTCATGGCTCAAGCTGATATCAGCGCTATTACGTCATATTGTCTATAGTGTGCAATGGTGCACCCGGGCAGCGATGGCTTTTTGTAGGTCTTAACACGCTCAAGAGACAAACAGGTTGTGTGGTGTGCCCTTGGTGGCGATGGCGCAGGGTCCTTGGGCCTGCTTATTAGGGCCCAAGCACTATAGGGTGCACAGGACCCTCTTGTTTTCCTAAGGATTATTAGGGCCGAAGAACTATAGGGGTTTCCTATGGATTGTAATTTTTTTCCCCACCTTTTTAGACGTTTTAGGATGCCTGAGAGTCACGTGGATCAGGGCCTCCAGGGGCCCCCACACGAGATTTTGCTGGATAGCTCATACCCACTTTCACTTAAACTTACACTGAAAAATGATTAATAACTTTCTGTGTGGCATTATATTTAGTGAGATCACATTCAGTAACATCATAGTGTGATGCTTTTTTTTTCCAGCATCTGTGGGCTATTGAACACACGTACACATCACAAATGTTAACCCTCACACACACAAGCACATCTCACACACATGTACACACACAAACACACATACTTTTTTATGGTCCTAACACACTATTAATGTATATACTGTATGTGTGTATATATATATATATATATATATATATATATATATGGAACCTTGGATTACGAGCATAATTCATACTCCCAAAATACTCATAAACCAAATTGAATTTTCCTATAAGAAATAATGGAAACTCAAATTATTCGTTTCACAGCACAAAAAATAAGTACTTAAAAATAATTAACACAAAATAAAAAGTAAAAATAAAACAAATTAACCTGCACTTTACTTTAAAAAGCAAAAATAATTCCCAACAGATAAGTGTTTCCGTTTGTGTGCGCAGGTGCTGTGTGTGTGTGTGTGTGTGTGTGTGTGTGTGTGTGTGAGGGAATCTAAAGTAAGCTCCCCTCTCCCCCTTTGTTTTACACACACGCACACAACGGAAACAACTTTTTTTATCGAAAAAATAAACAAGAAATCTTGCCAATGACACTTGATTTAGCCACACACTAACGGAATCACTGCTGTAAAGTAAAATTGCACTTTATCTTTGTGTGTGCGTCTGTGTCTGTGAAGGCGAAAGTAGGAGTGTGTGTGTGTGTGTGTGTGTGTGTGTGTGTGTGTATCCCTCTCATAAACACACACACATTAGCAAGTCGCATGTCTCAAACACACTAACACACACATCACAAATGTTAACACACAGACTCAATACCACACACACACGCACTCAACAAATATTTATGGCCCAAATATTTACTTTTTTTTTATTTCTTTGCAAATGCTCATTGGTGAAGTTACTACATACATAACATTTAAATGATAGAAACTTTAATAGAAACACTTGAACATCTGCTCATTCTTGCACTTATTCAATCAACTAATCATGTGCCAGCAGTGCAATGCAAAACTGCCCAGGACAGGCATGGAACATGATGTCCACAACTGCTGTTGTAGCCGACCTGTCTGCTCGAAGAGTTGTGCTGTTTGAGAAACTTTTCTGCTGAGCACAGTTGTATAACGTGACCTTTTTATCATCACCTTAAAGCAGTCTGATCACTCTCCATTTACCTCTCCCAACAATAGCATGGGTGTTGGTACCAGATGGTCTGGTGGATCTTTTGGGTAGAAGAGAGATGATGTGTGTCTGTGTGTGTGTCTGTGTGTGTGTCTGTGTGTGTGTGTGTGTGTCTGTGTGTGTGTGTGAGGGAGAGAGAGAGAGATGGAGAGACAAAGAGAGAAATTCCAAAGGAATGATCAGTTAATAAAATACTTCAGCACTTTTTACTTCAGGTACCAATATCCATTTCATTCTCTATACTGCTTATCCTGGAGAGGGTTGCCAGAAGGCAGATGCTCACACACACATACACCCCTACATGGAATTTGGCAATACTAATTAACCTACTCCTTGTGTCTTTGGAGTACAGGAAGATACCAGAGTACCCAGAGATTTTTTGTATAATAAAATTGTTGAGAATAGTGAGTGAATACTAAGCAAAAACTTAATAATAATTCTGACTGCGTGAAATGAAAGTGTATAAAAAATCACCAAAAATCACCCCTGCAATTACAAAAAAACACAACTATGAGCTTATTCCAATTCATCTATTTATCTGTTCATCGGCTTGAATACTTACACACGTTTTGACATTCGTCCTACCACCTGATGCTTTATATTTATTGCATATTGAATTTTATTCCTTAATAAAAAATTAACATATAGCTATAAAAGGAATGTCTTGGAGCGGCAGAGTCTTTTGGAAGTAAGGATGGGCAGAGGCTCTCCAATCTGTAAAACAATGCATAAAAAGTTTGTGGAATACTTTAAAAACAACATTCCTTAAAGTCAGTTTGCAAAGGCTTTGCAAATCTTATCATCTACAATGCGTTACATCATCAAAAGATTCTGAGAAATCTCTGTGTGTAAGGGACAGGGCAGAAGACCTTTGTTGGATGCCTCTGGTCTTTGGGCCTTTAGGCGGCCCTGCATTACTCATCGGCATGGTTGTGGGCTATAGATGGGCTGGAATACTTTCAGAAGCCACTGTTGGTAAACACAATGCGCTGTGCCATCTGCAGATAATAACTAAAGCTATATGTAAACACGTGAGCCAAGGCTCATTAAAAAAACAAGGCTGTTTAAAAAGTGGAAAAGTGTTTTATGGTTAGACGCGTCTAAATTTTACATTCCTGTTGGAAATCATGGACGCCGTGTCCTCCGGGGTGAAGAGGTGAAAAACATTCCAGCGTATCATCAGCGTTCAGTTTAAAAGCAAGCATCTCTGATGGTATGGGGGTGCAAAAGTGCATAAGGTATGGGCCGCTTGCATGTTTTGGAAGGCACTGTAAATGCTGAAATGTATTAAAGGTATTAGACATATTGTGTCATTCAGGGAAGACCTTGTGTATTTTAGCAGGACAATGCCAAACACATACTGCAGCTACTACAACAGCATGACATCATAGTAGAAGAGTTCGTGTGCTGAATTTACCTGCCTACAGTACAGATCTTTCAACTATAGAAAATATATGACGCATTTTTAGGCGAGAATGGCAGAGGTGGGTAGAGTAGCCAAAAAATGTACACAAGTAAGAGTAGCTGTACTTCAAAATAATATTACTTAAGTAGAAGTAAAAAGTAGTCATCCAAAATATTACTCAAGTTAGGGTAAAAAAAGAGTATTTGCTAAAAAGACTATTCAAGTACTGAAAAACTGTTTCATCATTGTGTCCGATTAATATTTTTAGACATTTTGTAAGCAGTTAGACAAATTTATAAAGTAATGTACAAATTGCAACATTTCCAAATAATACCAATTTGTACAAAAAATAAACTGTTATATATTGTATCTCTGTATCTGCTTACTGTTATTTAAGATCTGGGTTATTTCAGGTACTTTAAACACCCAACATTTTGACCCAACAACTACAGTGGTGTGAAAAACTATTTGCCCCCTTTCTGATTTCTTATTCTTTTGCATGTTTGTCACACTTAAATGTTTCTGCTCATCAAAAACCGTTAACTATTGGTCAAAGATAACATAATTGAACACAAAATGCAGTTTTTAAATGAAGGTTTATGTTATTAAGGGAGAAAGAAAACTCCAAATCTACATGGCCCTGTGTGAAAAAGTGATTGCCCCCCTTGTTAAAAAATAAATTAACTGTGGTTTATCACACCTGAGTTCAATTTCTGTAGTCACCCCCAGGCCTGATTACTGCCACACCTGTTTCAATCAAGAAATCACTTAAATAGGAGCTACCTGACACAGAGAAGTAGACCAAAAGCACCTCAAAAGATAGACATCATGCCAAGATCCAAAGAAATTCAGGAACAAATGAGAACAAAAGTAATTGAGATCTATCAGTCTGGTAAAGGTTATAAAGCCATTTCTAAAGCTTTGGGACTCCAGCGAACCACAGTGAGAGCCATTATCCACAAATGGCAAAAACATGGAACAGTGGTGAACCTTCCCAGGAGTGGCCGGCCGACCAAAATCACCCCAAGAGCGCAGAGATAACTCATCCGAGAGGCCACAAAAGACCCCAGGACAACATCTAAAGAACTGCGGGCCTCACTTGCCTCAATTAAGGTCAGTGTTCACAACTCCGCCATAAGAAAGAGACTGGGCAAAAATGGCCTGCATGGCAGATTTCCAAAGCGCAAACCACTTTTAAGCAAAAAGAACATTAAGGCTCGTCTCAATTTTGCTAAAAAAAACATCTCAATGATTGGCAAGACTTTTTGGGAAATACCTTGTGGACCGACGAGACAAAAGTTGAACTTTTTGAAAGGTGCGTGTCCCGTTACATCTGGCGTAAAAGTAACACAGCATTTCAGAAAAAGAACATCATACCAACAGTAAAATATGGTGGTGGTAGTGTGATGGTCTGGGGTTGTTTTGCTGCTTCAGGACCTGGAAGGCTTGCTGTGATAGATGGAACCATGAATTCTACTGTCTACCAAAAAATCCTGAACGAGAATGTCCGGCCATCTGTTCGTCAACTCAAGCTGAAGCGATCTTGGGTGCTGCAGCAGAACAATGACCCAAAACACACCAGCAAATTCACCTCTGAATGGCTGAAGAAAAACAAAATGAAGACTTTGGAGTGGCCTAGTCAAAGTCCTGACCTGAATCCTATTGAGATGTTGTGGCATGACCTTAAAAAGGCGGTTCTAGAAAACCCTCAAATAAAGCTGAATTACAACAATTCTGCAAAGATGAGTGGGCCAAAATTCCTCCAGAGCGCTGTAAAAGACTCGTTGCAAGTTATCGCAAACGCTTGATTGCAGTTATTGCTGCTAAGGGTGGCCCAACCAGTTATTAGGTTTAGGGGGCAATTACTTTTTCACACAGGGCCATGTAGGTTTGGATTTTTTTTCTCCCTAAATAATAAAAACCATCATTTAAAAAATGCATTTTGTGTTTACTTGTGTTATCTTTGACTAATAGTTAAATGTGTTTGATGATCAGAAACATTTTGTGTGACAAACATGCAAAAGAATAAGAAATCAGGAAGGGGGCAAATAGTTTTTCACACCACTGTAGTTTATTCATTATTTTCTCATTTCTAATATTCTCAAATATTACTGTTATTGTTTCACAAGTAGTTTTAAGAGTTGTTTAGGCAAGAATGCGTGTTTTTACAGCTCAACTCCTTTATCGTCTATTAAAGATAGCGTCTATTTAGAAAAAAATACCCCAACGATTTAATATTATAATAATATTCAGGGGCGTACTGGCCATCGGGAGCACCGGGACATTTCCCGGTGGCCTGACGGTCGTTCTGCCGCTGTGCAGACGATCAGTCTGGCATGTGATAGGCTGGTGTGCAACTACGAATTAATTGACGGTTCTCTCAATCTACGAATCAGGCAATGGAAAGGGAAGGGAAGATTAGGCAAGGCAAGTTTATTTGTATAGCACATTTCATACACAGTGGTAATTCAAAGTGCTTTACATAGAAGAAAATAAAATAAACATGAAATAAAATAAAAGATAATAGCAATAAGATATTTTAACAAAAACTTTTACATTTCATTTAAAATAAAAATAAATGCAGTTTGCAACAAAACTTTAAACTAATTAAAATTTAATTACAAAAAATAAATAAATAAAAGACTAATTAAAACTAATAAAAACATGATTTAAAATAAAAATAAAACAGTTTTAAAAAAAATAATTAAACATAAAATAGTACAGTCAGTTCGGACGTAGCACACTGCTCATTGAATAAATGCACAGCTGAACAGATGGGTTTTGAGTCTAGATTTAAATGTGACTAATGTTTTAGCACATCTGATCTCTTCTGGAAGCTGGTTCCAGCTGCGGGCAGCATAATGGCTAAAGGCGGACTCCCCTTGTTTTGTGTGAACCCTTGGTATTTCTAACTGACTCGATCCTAACGATCTGAGCGGTCTGTTAGGGTTATATTTAGTGAACATATCTGTAATGTATTTAGGTCCTAGGCTATTAAGTGACTTATAAACAAGTAAAAGTACTTTAAAATCTATCCTAAATGTTACAGGAAGCCAGTGTAAGGACCTGAGGACTGGTGTGATGTGCTCAGATTTTCTGGTTCTAGTCAGAATCCTGGCAGCAGCATTCTGGATGAGCTGCAGCTGTCTAATGGTCTTCTTGGGAAGGCCGGTGAGGAGACCATTACAATAATCCACCCTGCTGGTAATAAAGGCATGGACTAGTTTCTCCAAGTCTTGATTTGAGAGAAAAAAATCTAATTCTTGCAATGTTTTTGAAATGATAGTATGCTGATTTAGTTACTGCTTTGAAATGACTACTGAAACTAAGGTCTGTCTCCAGAATCACCCCAAGATTCTTGACTTGATTTTTTGTTATCTGACCCCTAGAGTGAAGGTATGCATTCACCTTCAGAGCTTCATCTTTGTTTCCAAATGCAATGACTTCAGTTTTCTCCTTGTTTAATTGAAGGAAATTCTGGCACATCCAACTGTTAATTTCATCAATGCATTTGCAGAGGGAGTCTATGGGGCTAAAATCATTTGGAGATAAGGCTAGGTAAAGCTGGGTATCATCAGCATAGCTGTGATAGGCAATTTGGTTCTTTCTCATTATCTGACTTAGAGGGAGCATATATAGGCTAAACAGGAGCGGTGCAAGAATTGAGCCTTGTGGGACTCCGCATGTCATGGACGTCCACTTGGACTTGTGCTCCCCTTAGAAGATCAGGAGAGAAAATTACACTCCCACATGACCCAACGTCAGCGACGCACTGCCTAATATCTGGCTATATCCAGAGACAGGGTATATCTGACTAAATCGTTCAAAAAATGGAGCATAAACGCAAAGGAGGAGCAGAAAGAGAGCGTATAAAAAGGAAAAAAGCCCTGACGCAAGAAGCTGCTGCAAAATCCCAGCCATGTTCGCCAGTAAGGGAACAGGTCGGTCAAGATTACATTTACATTATATTTATAATAATTTGGCAGACAAACACTTTCATCCAAATCACTTAAATAATCACAATCGATAAAACTAAACCAACAAACGAGCAACTATATGTAAGTGCTGCTGTGCTGTGTCAAGTCTCGTTTCGTATGAAAAGGTGACGAAGGAAGCAGCAGTAGCACTAGCACTGTAAATGCTCCTGCTGTTGAGCTAGAGGTGGTGGACAGTTCAGCGTTTGAGTCAGAGCAGGGACCTTCAGGTAAAGTTAAAGCAAAACTAAACATGCAGGCAGCAGGTTATACTTTTTAAACAACATGTGCTTTTTATGATTTATAAGATCAGTAGTAGGACTGTGATTTTGGGGACATACAACTGATGGCTGCACAATTATAAATACAGATTATTGAACACGCCTATTTCATATTGCAGAGCAACTACATGTGCAGAGTGAGAGAGAGAAGGATTCAGGGAAAGATGAAGGAGACAGTGAAAGCCTTGATATCTCTTTTGATTAGTTTGCCCGTCCACAGTCTAAGGATTTAGATTTTTTTTTTTTAAGTATCACCCAATTCAAACGCCTACTGGTGTACTAGTAGTGCTAATTACTTACTGTTTACTCTTACTGGTCTGTTCCACATAATGCCATAATTGAGTAAACATTGTTATCTGTTACATACGCTGTCATAGGTTTTGTTAAGTTTGTGTTTGTGTTTCTGATACATTTGATATACTAGAGTTAAGCACTGAAAATACATAAAATGCAAATATTTCAACATGTGAATGTGTCTCTTAATATCTCTTTTAAAAAGCCAATTTTCTATTTGTTATTGGTTTGGTAGTATAAATGGTGTATTCCTAGTGAGTTGTTAAGGGTTATTTTTTTATTCATTTATATTGCATCTGGTAGTCTACCTGTTACAATAATAGGGTTAGCCAACAAGTT
The DNA here is from genome assembly GCF_024256425.1 of Clarias gariepinus. NCBI lineage: Eukaryota > Metazoa > Chordata > Actinopteri > Siluriformes > Clariidae > Clarias > Clarias gariepinus. The sequence continues at coordinate 20,382,140 of NC_071110.1, forward strand.
TATCAGTCCAGTAGATTACATGAATAGGGTGGTGGTGACTGCAGCAGCAGAGGTGGCCTGGGAGTGGAGTCAAATTCCCGGCCTGAATTATTGTCTCAATCCGCCACTGATAATATTTATAATATTTGTTAATTTAATTTAAATAAGGTTTGGGCTTAGGATTTTGATTCGGCATCGTGATCCTTCTCTTTAATTTCCTACATAGTCTAATCAGCGCTCAACGGCATGCATAAAGTTTTCCAGAGTGCACGGCAGAAGTAGACTAATGATTATGAATGCGTCGGGAAAAACAGCAAGCAGACTAACTCTGACCATTTTAAAAATCCATTGATAAATTAGTGGTGTCTAAATGAGTGTCTTTGGTTTCGGCTGTAGTAATAAAGGTAATCATGTCATCCCGTCGTCTCCGCAGCAGTGAATGCGCCAAAAATCCACTTTTCATACGAATTACATAGTCTATTTTTTATTTTGCATTTAGGCAAGATTGCATGTGATATATACACTCACCTAAAGGATTATTAGGAACACCATACTAATACGGTGTTTGATCCACCACATCCCAAAGATGCTCTATTGGGTTGAGATCTGGTCACTGTGGGGGCCATTTTAGTACCGTGAACTCATTGTCGTGTTCAAGAAACGAATTTGAAATGATTCGAGTTTTGTGACATGGTGCATTATCCTGCTGAAAGTAGCCATCAGAGGATGGGTACATGGTGGTCATAAAGGAATGGACATGGTCACAAACAATGCTCAGGTAGCCCGTGGTATTTAAACAATGCCCAATTGGCACTAAGGAGCCTAAAATGTGCCAAGAAAACATCCCCCACACCATTACACTACCATCACCAGCCTGCAAAGTGGTCTTCCGCTGTTGTAGCCCATCCGCCTTAAGGTTGTGCGTGTTGTGGCTTCACAAATGCTTTGCTGCATACCTCGGTTGTAACGAGTGGTTATTTCAGTCAAACTTGCTCTTCTATCAGCTTGAATCAGTCGGTACATTCTCTTCTGACCTCTAGCATCAACAAGGCATTTTCGCCCACAGGACTGCAGCATACTGGATGTTTTTCCCTTTTCACTCCATTATTTGTAAACCCTAGAAATGGTTGTGCATGAAAAACCCAGTAATCGAGCAGATTGTGAAATACTCAGACCGTCCCGTCTGGCACCAACAACCATGCCACGCTCAAAATTGCTTAAATCACCTTTCTTTCCTATTCTGATATTCAGTTTGGAGTTCAGGAGATTGTCTTGACCAGGACCACACCCCTAAATGCATTAAAGCAACTGCCATGAGATTGGTTGATTAGATAATTGCATTAATGAGAAATTGAACAGGTGTTCCTAATAATCCTTTAGGTGAGTGTATATATATTTATTTATTAATTTATTTTTATTTATTTATTTTATGTCTGTGAAGCAAGTATACACAGTGTTTCGATTCATTTTCTTGTTCACCAAAAACAATACAGAACAGCGCACCCTGTTTGCTTTCAAACATTTACAAAATCATAATGTTTTTTTTTTTTTGTCAATGTAAGTAATAAAAGTAGGGTCTATTAAACGCTATGTAGTCTTATATAGTTTTATTATATAGTTTTTGCACATATGCAAACTTTTTCTGATGCACACCCAGAGTCAGTTTTCTAAAAGGCTAGATATAAAGTTATACATTTACTTTGCTTAAATTCGATGCAAATAAGAAACTCATATTTAATTTAAATTCTAAATTTGTACTGTAATTTTAGTACTGTGATTGTAAATTTAATTTAAGTTTAATGTTTCACTTGTATTTCATAAGGTTTTGCGGCGGTGGGGCAGCACAACAGGGGTGCTACTGGGATGTAAAAATGTAATTTGTTAAAATGTTTTCGTTATTTATTAAGGAAAATAATGATGATCATAATAGCCTACTGCATTAAATTATTTTTTATTTTTTTGTATTTGAGCTTCAGGAAAATTCTCAAGTGCTCTACGCATAACACCAGCCCAACAGAGCCTTACCTTTTAAAGAATTTCTGAAAACAACTGCTGGCTGTGATGTCTCTATAATGGTTAAAACAGCGGAGGTATTTTTTGGTATAATACGCTTATAGTATAATATATCGCGGCTGTGTGATGCATCCTGTACTCTGCGTTCCAGACTCTTTGGTGGAGGCTGTTGATGTGTGTTTTTTGAATGTTTTCTTGTCTTTGAACTACACAAAGCAGTTTCTTCCCACCTGGACGTTTCTCCAGCATTGATGGACATGAGTCCTCATCTGTTAAATTTTTGAGCACAAATGTAATCAACAAAATTTTAAAAAGTTTTACTGTTCTTGTTTTACCATTATTTTGAAGTAAATGAAACAGTTATAACTAAAATAGTAAAATAAATAGTTTAATGGGTTAAATAGTTAAAATATTAACAAGGGAAATCTTTGATGTCACGTGGGCATTCTAAGATTTGTAAGTGCAGAGGAATTTTGTTGTACTAAATAATATTTGTGCAGTATAATCAGGGCCTCTTATTCCTATTTATCCTGGGTTGTTGTTCTTTTAGTGTTACTGTGTGTGTTTTACAATGTCATACAACATTCAAATGCAAATAATTCACCCCTCCCCAGTTGTGAATCAGCTGTTCGTACTAAAAAGTATGGTGTGGGAAAACTACGCATAGAAGTACATTTTTTCAAAAAGTTACTTAAGTAAATGTAACAAAGTAAATGCAACTCTTTACTACCCACCTCTAAAAATGGGACCAAACACCAAAACTCCAGAAACTCATAGCCTCAATGCCCAGATGTCTTCAAACTGTTTTGACAGTGGAGTGGATGCTACACCATGGTAAACATGCCCCTATCCCAACTATTTTGAGAGCTGTAGCAGGCATTATACACTATAAAAAAGTGTTTATAAAAAATTGTCTCATGTGATTTAAAAGACTTTAATTTTAATTTTATTCAAGTTTTAAAAAAAGTCCCAACTTTTCCGGAATTCGGGTTGTGCATAAAATACAAACGTTTCTCTCCTTGAGTCACGCCCTAGGTGCAGTTATGGTGTGCTTCACAAAAGGGTTTTGTACATTTACACACAAAAAGTTATTTTGATTAATTTTGTTGGTTTATTGAACAAACAAACACAGTGATGTTGTTCTTGTGAAACAATGGCAGGTACTATTACCCAAATATGCGCGAGCAGCTGGTAGCCAGAGGACTGCTGCCCATAGCCAAGCTGTGTGCCATGGTGACAATGCAAAGGCAAATGGAAGCACAGCTTTTCTGTCTCCCACTAGTTCCATGTTCTGACAAGCATGCGAGTACCCAGACACAACCTTCAGGTATTTGTCATTAATTCATTTGTTAATATTCAGTCCTGCGTTAACCTTTAGGCAATTATTTAGGATCTTTAAATTCACACTAACTTTATTGCTTAATGTGTAAGCCTATATAATATAAGTTGCACTTGTTCTTAGGTCTCCTTCAAGTGAGTGTTCAGTACAAGACACGGTTGGCAAGGAGAAATAGTTTAAAGAGCGGGATTGTGCCATCCTACGTCGTGAATCTGGTCGTGCAGGTGCACAGAGCCACTGGCCTGCAGGCTGCAGCAAAGTGAGTTTTTTTTTATTTATTTTTTTAAGTTCTGTGAATTTGCTCTCCCCTTACAGCACCCTCACCAAAATATCAAAAATAAAAAAGAGAAGACTGTACTATATGTTAATCAGAATAGTTAATGTGACAAAATTTTATTGGAAGCTAGTGAGGATGGGTTATGTTTTACTTTATAGTACCTCTCTTGTGATGTTAAATACAATTATGTGTAAAAAAGTTAGTACCCTGTCTTTTTATGTTTTTTGTGTAAATCATCTGATCGTAACAGGTCTTAGTATTAGGCAAATACAACCTCAGTCAAACAATATAACTATTTGCAGTGCCATTATTTATTTAACAAAAATAAAGCCAGAAAGAGAAAAAATCATTTTAGGAATAATAAGTACCCTCCATGATTTAGTAGTGTGTGGATCTACGTTTAGCAGAAGTAACTTCCTGTAACATTTCCAGTAATTATTTATAATTATTTTTCATGTATGACTTTATTCAGTCTCTCACACCGTTGTGGAGTATTTTGGCCCATTGCTTCAGTTCACTTAGGTTTTTGGGAACTAGATTATACACAGCTCTTTTAAGGTCTTAACACAGCATTTCAATTATGTTGAGGTCTGGATTTTACTAGGTCATCCGAAAAGCTTTATTCTTTTATTTTTTAGTCGTTCTGATTTAGATTTACTGGTGTGCCTTGAATCATTGTTCTGTTGCATGATGCAATTTCAATCTAGCTTTAGCTGTCGAACAGATGGTTTCAGCTTTGCCTCTAGAATACTCTGGTATACAGGGAAGTTCATGGTCGACTTATTGGTTGTAAGGTGCTCAAGCGATGTGGCTGTAAGGACTTGTGCTTTGTTTAGATGCAATTTTGCTAACCTCAGTCATTCTTTAATGTTCTTTTTAAACAGAAGGGGCTTTCTAATGGACACTTTCAGTTAAAAACTCGTCAGATTGTTTAGTCTTCTTCTCATTTTGCTGTCATTTAACATGCCCAATGAGGCCTATAAGGTCTAAGGGATCCTGGGTCTTTTTGTATTTCTCTGAGCATTGCATCCTGGTCTGACCTTGGGTAAATGTGAATGTATTTATTTATTTATTTATTTTAGCCTTTATCTATCACATATACATTACTGTACAGTGAAATTCTTCATTCTTCGCATTTCCCAGCTTTTTTTCGTTAGTAGGCTGGGGTCAGAGTGCAGGGTCAGCCATTATATTCAGTTTGCTTCTCTAAGACCATTGCTAATGCCCTTCCCTCTTGGCATTGTGTTAACACACCTTTTACGCAAGAAACTAACTTTTACACATGACTATAAACGTGTTCTTCATGATCTTGATAAAATTCTAGAAATGGCGGTTCCCCAAGATCCATCAGATTTCTTCCTCCACACAGGGCCATAGGATTGCAGTACTACTCAGAGGTGGGGGTAAACTCATTCGTCACTTTGCAGCTCTCATTTCTGCCTGAGAAGGAGTGCAGCAGGACACGCATTGCAGCTAGGAGCTTTTGCCCAGAGTTTGAGCATCAAACTGAGTTTTGCTGTCCACTGCTAGTACAGAGGGACAGCAGAGAGAGTGTGAGTCTAGCTGAGGCTCTACAAGAAGCTGTGGCAGTTTTTACAGTTTATAACAGAGATCATTGCAAAGGTGAGTACAGAAATGGTACTGGGAAAACTACTGGGACTTCCGGTTAGCAGCCACATGGAGTAGATGTGGTAGATATATGCTCAGACAATTTTTTATTTTCTTACTTTTTTTGTCCCTGGATGTTAAATTTACTCTTTAGGGTATTATATTTTTATACTTCACCCCACAATCATTTATTTTTTACTTACAATTACTACTAGAAATGTTAAAGCTGTGAAAAAAAGATGACACTGCAGCAGCTCTAACGGTCAAGGTTATCTCCATGCTGTTAGACAAACACCGTGAAGCAGTCAAGGCTCGTTTACTGGAAACTAAACTTGAACGATTTAAATGCAAAATGAAGGACTATGGCCATCGCTTACCCTCATTAGGACTCGCTACGGATCAAAGTTAACAGGCAGTTGTAGTCCTAGAAGGCCGAAGCAGGAGACAAAATAGGCCTTCCAGAAACTACTGATGGTGGACTTGCTACCGAATTCTTTAAAAAAAAAATTTGTTAGGTGTTTGGGAGTGAAACATTTCAACCACGCCTGAGATTGACAGAGCTCACCAATACCTGCATCCAAACCTGCTTCAGGACGGAGACCTTGGTCTGTCATTCTCCCTATACAGATTAACGACCGTTAGATTCGGGAGGCACGGCTGAGAGGGAAGCTGGGATATCACGGTCAGCAGATTCGTATCGTGGATGACTACGCTCCATAAGTCAGCGAGCCGAATATAGAGATGTTATGACGGAATTATATAGCCGTGGACTCCGGCATTCTCTCCTGTATGCAGCCCGGCTCCGGATCACTCTCTCTACCGGAGAGAGTCTTTTTTTAGACATGTAAGGCTGGCTTGGAGTCAGGGATGGGTGGGTTTATAAGGGGTATATAAACATATATTCTAAAAGTGTGCATTGAAAAACTACAGTACATGTTTAATATGTTGTATCCCTGTTTAAAATCAATACAAATATGGTTGAAAAGAGAAATAGGAACTACTATTGATTCATCATATCAGTTGATCTTGCTGTCATTAAGGATAATAATCATTGATATATATAGAGAACATTGAATGCCACAGTCTATAATTAAGCATCTTACTAAAATTATTGTGTATGTTTGATGACTTTGATTAATTAAAGGAGCAGCTGAATTTTGGAGCCATTATGTACAATAATAAAATTGACAGGACTCCCCTATACTCCAATGAAATTGTTCTTCTTTGCTGAAAATGCTTCTTTTAGTTTCAGTTTCACATTTTTATGCATATCATTGATTTTTAAACAATTCTTCTCATTCAGTACCACATCCTTCAAGATCTGAAGACAGTATTCTGGGATCTGTGAAAATTCGCCTCGCTGACCTTCTTTATAAAAGAACAGGTAAAAGTGTGCTGAGTAACTAAGTTTAATATTTAAACTTCAACAATAACAGTAGTAAAACCTGATGTTCTTTTTAAGGTATATCTGGCTGGTATGGTCTCTCACTTCCTCCAAGTGTGCCTTTACCTCACAGCCTCACTTCAGTCGGAGGGCTTGAGCTTTCTATAAACTTCAGTCATTGCACAGACCGGGAACGTGTCCTCAGTTCAGCCCGGGTCCTGGGGTGGAAAATTGAAAGACACAGTGAGCAAGATGAAGAGGATGAAAGGAAAGGGGACACTTCTTCAGAAATAATGCGCACAATGACATTTTCTATCATTATGCCCAGGGCTTGGGTACCAGTCCAGTGTTTGCTGCTCCCAGGTCACAAAGAGGTCCAGAGATCTACCTATTGTTACTATAGATACAAACTTTATGACCAAGAGACCTTCTGCTCTGAGCTGAGACATTCGGCTCTGAAAGATGGTGAAAAGAGTGAGATCATGGCTACAATATCATTCACTGGCACTCAGGCTATAGATCTGAGAGTGGACCAGCCACTGCTTTGGTACCTGAGGGAGGAGAAACTAGAAGTGCAGCTATGGATTTCCTTCGGCAAAGAGAAACGGATGCGACCTCACAAGTTAGATCGTCTGGTCGGGTGCGCCTTTGTGGATCTTTCAGCTCTTGCAACAACTTCAAAGCACAAGCAGACAATAAGTGGTATAGTAATATTTACTTAGTATGTACATCCAGCTTCAAATTAAAATTTTATTTGTCACATACACAGTCATACACAGTACGATAGGCAGTGAAATGCTTATACGACCGCCCGTGATCTTGAAAATTTAAAAACAATTAACAAGAAATAAATAGTGGTATAAAATAGAGTAAGTTTACCTGAAACATAAGGAAATAGAACATATTTTTCAAAAAATATATAAGAAATATAAAAACTTATCTGTACAAAAGACAAAATAGCAAATTTAAATAGAAATAAAAAATGGAAATAAACAGGAAATGTCCAGGAATTGTGCAAATGTGCATGTATGTGCAAATGTGCAATGTCTTTGTCCAACTGTGCATAAGTAAACAGATGAATAATGTCAATAGGTATCAATTTCTGTGCGGTGTGCAAAAATGCACAGACGATTAGTCTTTTGTAGTGAACTGGTTTAGAGACCGTATTGCCTGCGGGAAGAAGCTCCTCCTCAGTCTCTCTGTATTGGCCCTCAGGGAGCGGAAGCGCTTTCCTGACCGCAACAAAGAGAACGGTCCATTTCTGGGGTGGATGAGGTCCTTCACGATCTTCCTGGCCTTGGTCCAGCATCGCTTGCTATAGATCAAGTGCAGGTCAGGGAGTTCGATGCGGATGGTGCGCTCAGCTGAACGCACCACCCTCTGTATTGTTCCTACTGGCCATTTTGTCAGGTGAACCTAGCATACTAACTAACTTTTACTTTTTGAAGCTAAATTGTATTCTTTTTTATTCAGGTGAACATAAAACCTGCTGCACAGCACAATATATATTGTGATATATGATATGATCGTTACTTCAGAAAAGTACAGCCTTGTGTGCTTGTTGTGTGCTGCCCATAAATTGTGAACTAGTGAACTCGATGTTTTATCTGGGTTATGAAAAATCAGTTGATGAAAAATAACCTCTGACCTCTGAAAAGGTCTTGAAATGCGCTTTTTGTAAAAATAGAATATATGATAATAGAACAGACTGAAATCATAATGTTTGTATGTTAAGAAATTGTATAATTATAAATACATTAATCTTGACATTAGATATTCAAGTCTGTATTAAGTCTATCATAGTTTGTTACATATCACCTATCGGCCATAGCATTAAAATCACTAACATTAAAAACACATTTTAGAACCCCCTGTGCCACCAGGGTGGCTCTGGCCCCTCTGGCTTTGACTCTTTGGGTGCTGAGGGTTCGGGGTGGGCAGTTTGTCCGGCGTTGGACTTTTTGCCTGCTGGGCCCCAAATGAAAAGGGGCTATAATAAACTGATTGGACCGGATTAGCATGTCTGGTTGAGTTGTAACAAAAATGTGCCAGTCATTAAGAAATAGGAAATAAAGACAAAATGATTCTCGCTGAATCAACAAGTTATGTATTACTTTATCCATATTTATAAAGCATGTTCATTATGAAGCTTTAAATCACACATGAGTATGGAATCTAGCGGTCAAACAGTGAAGTGCAGTGCTTAAGAGATGCCTGTGCATTCTAGTGCATTGAAAGTGTTTTTTATGTAAATATGTTGATTTGATTTTTATTTATTTAGTTATTTATTTTAACGCATCAATTTAATTACATATTCATCACACCCCGAATGCAGGTTATTAAAAGGTATTATCTATATACAAATAAATGTTTTGATTATTCAGCAGATGGCTCCCACCTATAAGATATACCTTTGTTTATCCCACAGTGAGGAAATTTCTTTCAATAACCGTGTATAAAAACATTTTTCTTGCCTAAAGTAGGGGTGTGATGATGTTGAAGGTATGCTGATGGTGAATAGATATACAACATGATAGACCACCAGTCAAAATTTTGGACAGACCTTCTAGTTACATGGTCTTTGCTGATTTTCCTTTCTTTCCACTTTTATTTCTACTTTCTGTTCTTGTAAATCAGGGTGCTTGATGGGTTTCACAAATGCACTTGCCAATCTTGTTCTTGCACGAGCTATTTCAAAACAGACCTGTTGTTGTTTTTACTTAATTACCTAATGCCATAGGTGTTATTTTAGGTATAATTTTGAAATAATTTTTTATTGTTATAGTATGCACCCATCTAATTCAGAACAGCTTACAAAAATGCTTAGGTTTCTGTCATTGGATAGATCCCTACACTGGGTTACTAGGTTACCAAATATGTACCAACAGTCAAACACTGTTGGGACGTTGTTTTTTCCTCAATCCTCAATTCCTGCCATTGCATCTCAAAAACATCATAGTGTTTTTCCCCTCTGACTGAGTAATTATGCACTGTAGCTTTATAAATGTACCACACACTTTATCTTTTTTGATTTATGAGCACAAGGTAGCACTGGCACACACATGCACTTTGTTATCGCCTTATTAATATGCATTCAAATGTGAAATATTTAAGTTTATCGAATTATAATTCAATTTTAGCCCCCCTGGGTAAAAAAATGAAATAAGTGGAAATAAACACAGGATATGTGTGATTATGTCTTATGCCTCTTTAGGTGTGTATCCTCTATTTAAGCGTTCCGCTGCTGACCTGGGTGGAGCTGCTCTTAGAGTCCATATGACTGTGACAGTAGGAACCATTTCACACATACCCCTGTCCCCACCATCCATGGAGGAAGAAATGCAGCTGAGCAGTTCAGGGGAGGAGGAGGATAGAGAACCCTTGTCTATACAATCCCCCACTCCTGTCAGTCAGTCCAGACAGTGTTTTGTATCAAATAGACAACAGACTAAATCGGTGCTAAGCTCAACAGTTTTCACCAACGACAACACCTTCACTGCAACTGTTAGTGTTGAACGAGCTATGCACCTGAGTATAAAAGGTAGGATGTTTATAGAAATAAAAATCTTACACACAGGAGGTAGGAATATGATATTCCTACTCACTGTATTTAAATATTAAAATATATTATCACTTCTTATTAATACAGCTGAGCAAAGTAACAGTCTCCACAGCTGCTGGGTGTCTTACATAACAGCTGCTGAACCTGCTATGGTTAGCACAGTTGCAGTACAGTACAGTGAGTCCCCAGTTTGGGACCATCAGCAGGAATGCAAGTAAGCTACATTCTTTGGCATGTACATTCACACACAAACATGTACAAAATTAAAGTGTCAATTAACTATATGGTATATGGCTAATCAACTTACATTTTTTCTCAGACTCTCTAAAGAGCTTCTTCTAGATCCACAGCAGTCTCTGGTGTTCAAAGTCTGGCACAAAGGGGGTACAGTCTGTGCATGTACTCTTATTTTAAATGATGATTAGCTTTTACTTGTGTGCTTTTAAATTGAGTAACCAGTGATATTGAAGGAAAAAATATAATTTACAATTATTGATTTTTTTCTATGCCCTTCTGTTAATCAGAAATAGAGCGTGTGATAGGATTTGCCTCAGTGGACCTGTCTCCACTTCTGTCTGGCTTTCAGTCCGTGTGTGGCTGGTACAACATTACAGACTTAAGCGGGCAGTGTCAGGGCCAGATCAAAGTGTCTGTGTCTCCTCTAAAGGGTGTGCATGAGCTCCGAGCCCAGAGACAGGCTGTGTGTGAGAACATAGCCGTGCAATTCAGTGTACGTATGTTACATGCTTCATTTATATCTATGTACTTGATTTACAGTTGTAGTCTAGTTCACAGTTCTGATTATCAATTGAAATTGGAATTAGTAAAAGTATTTTTAGGTAATTTTACATCAGAGTTCTCTCACCATGGCAAAACTTGGTGCTACTGATGGATATAGAGAAATATTCTTGTCTATTCCTGTTTATTCCAGCCTCTGTCTAGTGCTGTGCCAGTGTGTTATCAAACCACAGCTGTGTACAGCAGCTTCCCTAGTCACATCAGCAATTTTTCTGAGCAGAAGAGCAGCACTCCTGAAGACTCTGGCCGAATCCTTTTTAGAAGGTATGAACCTTAAAAAAGGTTTATTTTCTAAGATGGCCTATATAAGATAAGTGACTATCGGATGCATACAAATAAACTTTTCCACAAGTTTTCAAGGTCATTAGTAGTTTGGAAAATGTCCTAATCTGTCATATCTTGTTTCTGTTTTATGGTTGCATGTTGTAATCAATAAATTTGTTTTTAGACAAATAATTAATAGCCATATAATTTTATAGATGCCTTTGGTGAAAAATATAAATTGCCCTGTTTCCCCACATAATTACATTTTATTCATGGCAGATGACTAGCTTACATTAATTATTTAATAATATAAAGACAACAATAAGGTATTATGCCTTATAGGTAAAATGCCAAATATTTTAATTGCAGCATAATTTATTTAAATTGTTCATACAATTATAAAATATATTGCCTTTGTGTCAAATAACTAAAAAAAAAAGTGATTTCTCTAAAGACTTGAAGACTCAAGAAAAATGACAAGAGAATTGAAATTTCTTTTTAAGGGCATCTTATGCCTTCTGTTAGGTTAATTACAGCAGTAAAATCTCTCTTCCAGACAAAACAAAGCTGCTTATCTCTGATAAGGAAACATTCAGAATGACCAGTGATGAGATAAATGACAAGATAAATGTTGCTGACAAATGGTAGCACTGTTGTTTTTTTTTTTTTTTTGCCGCATCAGCATGTTTTGGTATAAATGTTTCTTCTGTTAATATGGAAGGGTTTAACTAAACCAATCTAAATTACTTTGAGAAGTTTATGTGCAACAATAGGATTTATTAGTACTGCTGAATTGATAATTGTTTTTTTAGGTCTAGCCTGGTTGATCATCATGATGAGCACATGGACAATGTTCGCCAGTTCCATAAGTTTCTGCAGGAAAAGGAAATTGCCATATTAAATAACTGTACTGAATATGTTCAGCCCTCTAGCTCAGCACTCTTTTCAGCCCTTAGGTATGAATCATCTTTTTGTTCCTATGAAGTTATAAAAGAATTGTGATAAATTTGAAGATCTAAATTTGTGCTTCAGAATATTTGAGAGATGGACTGGGGTGAAAAATATTTTTTCAGTCAGGTTTTATGGCCTTTCAGGAAAAACCTCAGTGAGCTTGATGATATTCGAAAGTACTTCAGTCACAAGTTGTCTGCACCTGTGTTCTCTGTACTGGAAGAGAGGAGTCAAAACTCTGTGGATAAGAAAGTGTCCAATGATTCAGAGAAAGACACGCAGCAGCTACTGCTCAAGTCCAACCAACTTGTGGGAGAAGTCAATGGCAAAAATAAAAGTAAGCCTGTTATCAGTGCTGCTGTTTGTTCAAATAGGTTTGCTAAAACCATGCATTAAAAATATGTTTATCTGCTTACAGATCTAAGAGAAGAACAAACCAAAGAATCATCCTCAGACACACACAGGAATCTCTTGACACCAGTTGAATCTGACATGTATGTTTTGTGTGTGGAAAATTCAAAGCTAATAGAGTCAGAGAATTGTGAGACAGAGGAATTAAATAAAAAATCCCTAGAGGCAAAGATAGAGGACGTTTTACCTCTCTCATCTCTAACTTCAGAAGACACTGATTCTAAGAATGAGGATGTCCACGAGGATGAGATGGACGAGAATAAAGAAGAGGACGAGGTGGAGAAAAGGGATATCAAGGGGTTTGAGGAGACATTGATAGAACCTCGACCACTCAACGAGATCACTTCAGCCACAGACTGGACAAGCCCTTGGACTACTGTGCTGTCTGATCTTGAGCTTGGCTCGCTCAAGAGTTTTGAGGCAACAGAAGTGTCTAAAGACCTTATGCACCAAAAGCATAAAGAAATTGCAACATCTCCACCAGTTAGTATCTCTAAACCTCAAAGAGATGCTACTGATTCAGATTATTCCGGTGGTTCTGAATCATGTGAGAATGCAAGAGGAGATGCAGAAGAAGATGCAGAAGAAGTGCACAATGTTTGTGATGAACATCTAGATAAAGAGGTATTTTTTATTGAAAATTCCGCCCGAGAAACAAGGCAGATTCTTGATCAGGATCAGCATGATAGCACTACAGATGGTGAGTCAACAGAGGATGACTCAACATTATCTTCTAGCTCCAGGTCTTGCACAAAGACAATCACTATAAGTGAAAAAAAGGAAAATAAAGTGAAACTGTATCCTTTCTACCTGCATTATTGTGTGTGAAATATCAGTAGGAAGTTGATTGGACATGGATTATAGTCATTAAAATTTATACAATATCTATGTGTGATTCATAGGGATGATTTTGAAAGCTAAATTGTAGGTTCAGAAGACATTGAAGCCTGAAGATGTGATATGGTATAAAAAGTTAGATACACCATATATGTATTTGTTTTAGGTAACACCCTCTTTAAAGGGACATTTGTGGCAAATGTAAATGTATATATCTTTTGTAAAATTCAGTTTTCCCCAAAACACTAACCTGAAAAACCTTGATGTCTGCATGTTTGATTAATGCAGCTCTTTAACAGGATTTGGTAAAGACATGCTAAGATTTGGACAATGAAATCTCTATAACTATAATCTCTGAATCCTATAATATCATAGAGCTGCCATTGGGCTTCTGTGTATGCCTTAATCAATGTTTTCCTAGCCCTGATGCTTCCAGAGAGATTCCAAACTTCTTTCTTCCATCTCACCATTTGGAGGCATCTATGAGAGCACTGCGTTTGGCTCCTGTTTTTCCCACAAACTTTTCTGACCCTGTAAGTGTTGCTATTGCATTTATTTTCTTTTTAACTTTATAGCAAATCTTATAAATATTTTCAAATTAAATAGATTTCACAGATGACCACAGAAAGGCATTTTACATTGGGGCAGTTGGAATTTAAAGCAGCCTCTATAAATATTTGGACAGTGACAGTATTTTGGGAATTTTTGTCCCAAAATGTATACCACACCAATGCATTTAAAGTGGATTAATCAATAGGTGATTGAAATCTAGACCTAAGTGATTAATTAAACAAAAAAATATTGGATTAACTGATTTTTAGCCATTTTAGCAATTAGCCATTTTTATTTTTTTTTTTACAAAGTCTCTTCATTTTCTGAGGTTAATTAATAATTGGACTATTGACTGGTAAGAAGTTTAAAGGCCATTTGTAATGCCTGTTAGTTATTTGATGAGAAATTAAGCAGATAAAAGATCTGTAGTTGATTTCAAATGTTGCAAGAAGCTGCATTTGGAAGAAATTTGTCAAAACTCTCAATATGTAGTCCAAAGAGGATGTTAAGTGGATGAAGAAAACCCCTTCACAATATTAAACCTAGTCCAATAGGTACATTATTGACGAAATCTGCAGAAGGGATCCTTTAAGATGCAAACCACTGATAACATTTATGGACAAAGTGTTTTTGCTAAAAATAAAATACAATTAAATTTAATGTCTCTGGATTTATTGCTAATGTAATTATTATTATTATTGTTGTTGTTGTTATTATTGTTATTATCCTTTAAGTTGGTTGCCTCTCCTACATCTTTAGCATGTGTATTTCCTGCATCCTTGGATGACAGATATTTACTGTTTGTGTTTTTCATTGTTCTTGTTCTAGGAAGTGATTTTTTTAATGCATTTATGCCACAGTTCTCCTTATGTTTTTGAAATAATCTGTTTTAGGCTTCTGAAAAATCTAAGTTTACAGATCAAAGAGTGACTCGTCCAAGGCCCAGGGTTACTCCATCATCAGAGCAAAGAGAAGAAACGAAAAGAATAGCAAAAATTTTTGCTTCCCATTTTACACAAGGAAATTAAGTTTGTAGATTTTTTGTTGATGTTTTATTATTTTGCCTTTTACAGCCTTTCTGTATAAGAGTTGGATGATTTTATTTATTGGATCTTATATGAATTACAGTAGATATTGCATAATGTGAGCAATACTATGTACTTCATAGTGGAAGTATTAATTTTTTTCTAAATAAAGACAATTGTTTTTCCAGATGTGTTTATTTAAGCAAATAGAAAATAGACCAAGTATGCTAAGAATTTGGCTGACAGATGAGAAAATTGCCCAATTTGAGTTGCAGGGAACAATGCTAGTCACTGACAGCGATGTAACTGAAGTCTTATCCAAGGGCAAACAGGCAAACAATGTCCCCACTCTCCCTCTTTGTGTTCCCTATATCTGCTCTAATTAGTTTACAAAAAGCTTGACCCCTGGCTGAACTTAACCTGCGCAGTGTAAGTGACATTTAAGTATTATTTGGGGAGGAAACCTGCTTAATGACATGTAATCAAATCCATTTAATAGCCACCAATTATTAATATGACTTAGTAACAACAACAATTGGCAGTTGGTCTGCAAGCCAGCTTTTACAAAATATTGTACTGTATGAGTACTGTATATAACTAAAGTGAATAACCTTATAAGTTTATGCATTTTTACTCTTAATATTAAAATTAAACTTAATTCAGCTGTATTAATTTGCTGCTTTTATCAACAGATGTTGGCCAAAAGTAAATTCTATTTTGCTTTTAATTTTAGGTTTATATCTTTAATGAGCAAGCCAGAGAAAACAGTGGCCAAAAAAATCTGTTAAAACCTTAAGAAGAAGAACAATCAAAAAGGAACACATCATCTACTGTTGGTTATTACATATTTGGTTTTATCTGAATTCTCATTTTAATACTTTCCCCTACTTTAAAGACTTTGCTGAAATACAATTTCATGGTGCATGGTCTACAGCAGTGGTTCTCAAAGTGGGGAATACAGACATGACAGGTGGGGCGCAATGAACGGGAGGGAATTAGTGGAAAATAATAGGAAAGTACCTATTCTAATTCATGCTTTTCTTTATTGATTTATTTAATCTTTATTTTCTTTATCAGACACTAGAAACTAAATAATGACACACAAAGAAATAGATCATTAATACAAGTAAATTAAAATAACATCAGAGAAAAAGTGGAACCATAGTGCAACAATAACGGTTTAACGTCGGCATGTTAATCGCAGAGAAACAATATACAAGGAAACATTCGGTATTATATATGTCATTTAATTTATTCCAATGTGTATGCTAATGTTTCTGTATTTTTGTTAAAAATTAATATTTTATCAGGCAGTACTAGTCTTGCATTTCTAGTTTCCAGTGTGGTAACAAAGTTGCAAAAGGGAAGATCAATATCGTTCTCCGCTTTTTGTTGGTGTGGGGCATTTTGCGATGATCCCTAAATCACTCGTTGCGCCGTAGAGAATAATGGTGTTTGTGCTTTTAAATTATGTATAATTTAAGTAGGATGTATCTTAAACACAATGTAGAGAGAAAATATATCTGGGTATCTTATTTGCGGGTTTATTTACGCAGCTATTGAATTCGGAGATGCGAATATCAAACTAACTTTACCGCGGACACAAACAGGTGTTATGCGCTAAAGTGCCCCCCTGCCACGGATTGCCCCCCTACATAATCTCTATCAATTATTATATTAGGACATGCATTCAAAGGTTTATTATTATCAAATATATTATTACTATTATAATTAACCCTAGGCACGTGACACTCGTCGAGACGATTAATACAAATCCCCAAAAATGATTATTTTATGGCACATTTATTTTCCAGGGGTTTGTCAATGTACAAATAACAAATTATTTATCACAAATTACACTAAATAAATATTGTTTGTGGTGAAAAATTACAAGAAACGATTTTTATTATAAAATAAGCAATATAAAAATATACATGTGGTATATAAAAAAATTATATATATATATATATATATATATATATATATAATATATATAATTTATATATTTTCCCCTATACAACCTTTTTTTTTTATATTGATTACTTTATAATTAAATTCATTTGTTATAATTTGTAATTTGTAAACCATAAACCTATGAATTTAGGTGGGCAATCTGTGGCCTAGGTCGGGGGCATTTTAGACCATAACACAGTAGCGTACTGTATATAGTGAGCATAATAACATCAATGGATACATTTGTTACATGGACAACAAAAAAGCAGGTGATTCAGCTCTATCAGCCTAATCAACCAAAAATCCAGCCGAAAGGAAAACATGATGAAGCCTATGTTGCGCTTGGATTCATGGTGGGGATGGTGGGGGCAGAGGAGAGACCTCTGTGTGTTTTGTGTCTTAAACCGCTGGCAGCAGACAGCATGAGACAAAGTAGGAAGACACTTAGAGACAACACACCCCAGCTCTAGATAAGTGACAAAGTAAGCCTGTTATAACAATTGCACGTGTATTTTATTTGTTTTGAACTTGGCGTTATTTGATCTTATTGGTTTAGAAATTGATTTTTCAATAAATAGTACACTTGGCCGTTTATGATTTTGTTGACAAGTGGGGCTTGAAAATTCGCCCACCCCCTTAAGTGGGGAATGAAAGAAAATGTTTGAGAACCACTGGTCTACAGTATGTTGCCACATATTCTTAAATTCTTATGAATGTTCTGCATTATTACTTAAATGCATCAAAATCAGTTTGTGCATAGTGATTAAGGCAAAGTAACTATGGTGGTTTAATAGAATAGTATGGCGTTAGTGAGTATGATACATGGATACATGCTGTAGAATGTATTGATTGCACCAGATGCATTTGAAAGAAGTTGTTTCTTTCTCCAGTTTCTTTTTTTTTTTGCATGTGGAAATTCTGCATTTTCTCCAACTGGACCAGATGAGTGTAGTAGAACATCTGAAGGTTTTAAAAAGACTCCACAAAATCTGTCAGCAACATTCTACTCTCCCCAAAGTTTTGCCCAAGACCCTAAAATGGTAGAAACAAATTATTAGCTCTTTCATTTGACATTTACATTTAATCATATACAAAAATTGGAAAACACGTACCTCAGATTCATCCTTAAAATGAGCAACCTTTTCTTTTAAAAGCTGGTGAGTTACCTTAAGGCTCAGTTGCCTATTTAACTTGTCTAGATGTTATAAAGTCAAAATTTTAGTAGAATGAATGCTAAGCTGTTCTGGACCTGTGCCCATAAGATTTTAGTGCACTAGCTTAATAAAGTCAGTGCTTACCCAGTTCCTTCTTTTTGTGTCTTACTGTGGTGATAAGCTGGCCAAGAAGTTGGTACCTTTCAGCTGGTACCACTTTGTTGTAATTCAGATATGGCTGATAGGATAGCTTTTGCTCTGCAAGCTTACATACTGAGATACACAATACCTCCTTTTGTTTCTAAAGCTCCTGGAACTGAGCACAATAACACAAAATGAAAAAATAAAATAATATGACTAATAGGTTTAATGTTTCGACAATGTGCAGGTGAAGCGCAGAGACAATACTACAACTAATAATAACGGGTATCTGTAGTTTAATTATCTTTACAAAATAAGCTCATACAGGAGCTTTTTGCTCATATAGCAATATTGTTTTAAATCTTACACATTTTTGTTTACTTTATTGATTTATTATTGTTTTACTATAATCTGTGAAAACTTACCTTTGGGGTATTCCTGGCAATGCACTGCAAAGTCTCATCATCTCCCAAAAGATCCCACAACTCCCTTTTTATTAAATACTTGAGGCATTCCGTATAAATGTTGGGGCCCCATTTATGGTACATTTCTATGTTAATAGGTTGGTATGCTGTAAAAAAAAATACGAAAAAAATAACACTCTGAAGCTTACCTCACGAGTTTGTTAGGGTTGTACGTTAACATGCTTGTTGT
Organism: Clarias gariepinus; assembly: GCF_024256425.1. Classification (NCBI taxonomy): domain Eukaryota; kingdom Metazoa; phylum Chordata; class Actinopteri; order Siluriformes; family Clariidae; genus Clarias; species Clarias gariepinus. Next base: position 20,401,042 of record NC_071110.1, read on the forward strand.
CTGTCCTGCGTTTTTGTTCCATTTTTTGGTTCTTGTTCAATTTTAATTTTAAAGGGAAAACACTGTTAATCTGTTAAAATAAAACTGTTAAAATAAAATCTAATTTAATGAAATTAAATCAATAATTAATAACATGGCACAAGTGCTTTGTAATCCAGTTTGATGCTTCCAGTTCAATTGTTCTTTAAATTCTGCAGTCTTACTACAGTAAGTCACCATTATATTTACCCTTTAAAGTGCTTGGCATTTAAAAAAAAAAACAAAAAAAAAAAAGTAATAAGTCAAAAAGAGTGTGTCAGGAAAAGGAGATGGTTAAAATTTAGCAGTATCCAGTATTTATATATATATATATATTAATAAAAGGACAAATACACTATATGCACTTGCTACATTGTAGACACTTTAATCTGGAATATAATTTTAATTCTGACAAGTGTTCCTTAGTCCTTGGCCCAGTTCTTGTGGCATACATTCCACAAGATGTCCATGTTGATCATTCCATAATAGGTGCATCGTCTTTACATCTATACGGCGTCTATACAACGTATCTTTATCATCCGAAATTTGCTGGTACTGTACTGTATGTGGACGGGAAATATATATATAAACAATCTGGAAATAGAGTGGAGAAACACCAAAGGAGAATCAACCAGAAGGTGGCGGTAGTGCAACACTTACGGATGCAAGCCGCCGTTAAACTCCAAAGAAGAAGAAGAGTTTGTTGAGAAGGAGACAGGGGTACAGTAGTTGCAGCTCGGAGTAATGGGCGTGTCGAAAGGTAGGGGGCTTGCCGAAAGCTCTTCATGATTGGTTGCACAAGTTGCCTGTTTAAAGGCTATGTTACGACCTCTATCGGAATTATAACAGGCTAATATTAAACGCTATTGTTCTTTCTAATGCGTTTAAGTAATGCAGCCAGCATAATCCTTCATATTAAAATTCCATTCTTTTCCTGTAAAATATCAATATTACAAATATTCCTTTCTAAACATTTTACTGCGTTGCCACGGGTTACTGACGTCATCCTCGCTCGTTTGAGTCATGGTCGTGGCTAAAAGGGATATACAGCTCCGACCGGAAACTAACAATGAAATGAATTGTTATACCTATTGTATCATTTTTCACGTCTAAAACTAATCTTTTCTGTAATACAAAAAGTTTTATTGTTGTATAGTGAGAGAAAAAAAAATGTTAGATTGATGTGCGCATGCCCAATAGAGCTCGAGCTGTATTCCTTCTAGCCTTAACTGTATTAAACCCATAATCAAAATCAAATTACAATTATTTAAAAGAATATAGTACCACAAGCTGTTCATAAAATTTTTAATGTAATTTTAATATTTTTGGAATACTATTAACTTTGTATTGGTTAAACAAGACCAAAAAAAGTTACAGAATTAGTCATTCAGAATGTTTTGAACTGAGTTGTTTTTCTGTAGTTTTACTAAAACTGCATAAAAACTAAAAACATTCTTGTTTATACTGTTTTGTTCACCGTTTTTTATACTGTTTACACTTTACTCAACTAAAATAAGCACACCATTTTCCACCATATCAGCCTTCTGTGTGGTAAACTGTCACTTTTTGCAGAACAGTAACTCAATTATCTTACCTCGGTTGTTCTCCAAGTTCTCCAGTGTTAAATTTAAGTTTTTTATTTAGGTTTATTTAAGTTTTTTTCAGTGTTATTTGTAACAAGGGTTGAAAGAAATGTAATTTCAATTCTCTATATGTATGCACTGTACATGTAGCAAAATTGACAATAACGTTGACCTTGACATTGCCTGATAAGGACAAATATTAGATTAGATTAGATTAGATTAGATTAGATTAGATTAGATTTAACTTTGTCATTACACATGTACAAGTACAAGGCAACGAAATGCAGTTTAGGTCTAACCAGAAGTGCAATTAGCAGAAAGTGCAGGATAAAGGTATAAAGTCCAAGTACACTTAAGAGGGATATGTGCAGGGAGAAGCTATGGGTAACTATTACAGAAGGATATTATACAGATTGCTGGTAACCATACTTATAAATTTACAATGGATCAGCCGTATATACAGGTTGTTATTAACTGTAGTCAGAAATTTGCAAATAGATATGAACATAATGTGCAGGATATTATGTAAGCATAGTATACATATTGCAAGTAACTATAATTATAAATTTACAGTGGGTGGTCAATATATACAAGTTGTTAGTAACTGTAGACAGGAATTTACAAATAGATATGAGCGTAATGTATAATGTAATAGTTCATAAAACACCACAATAAAGAGGAGGGTGGGTACAGTTTAGTAACCTTTGAAGTGGCACTTATTCAGTAAACAGTAAACAGACAATTTTAGCCAATAAAACATTTTATTTAGAGGCAGAGCTGCTCCGTTTTAGAGTGTACTCCACCCAACCTGTACACTCAATCTCATTCATTTATTTATGCTGTAGTAGCAGTCCTTTGTCTTTCGGCTGTTCCCTTTCAGAGCTCGCCACAGCGAATCATCTGCCTCCATCTAACCCTATCCTCTGCATCCTCTTCTCTCACACCAACTAACTTCATGTCCTCTCTCACTGCATCCATAAATCTCCTCTTTGGTCTTCCTCTAGACCTCCTGCCTGGCAGTTCCAACCTCAGCATCCTTCTACTAATATATTCACAATCTCTCCTCTGAACATGTCCAAACCACCTCAATCTGGCCTCTCTGACTTTATCTCCAAAACATCTAACGTGGGTTGTCCCTCTGATAAACTCATTCTTAATCCTATCCATCCTTGTCACTCCCAAAGAGAACCTCAACATCTTCAGCTCTGCTACCTCCAACTCTGCCTCCTGTCTTTTCTTCAGCGCCACTGTCTCTAAGCCGTAGAGCATCGCTGGTCTCACCACTGTCCTGTACACCTTTCCCTTCATTCTCGCTGATACTCTTTTATCGCACAACACACCTGACACTTTTCTCCACCCATTCCAACCTGCCTGTACCCGCCTCTTCACCTCCTTTTCACACTCTCCGTTGCTCTGGACCGTTGACCCCAAGTACTTAAAATCCTGCACCTTCTTTACCTCTGCTCCCTGTAGCCTCACCGATCCTCCTGGGTCCCTCTCATTTACACACATGTATTCCGTCTTGCTGCGGCTAAACTTCATTCCTCTGCTTTCCAGAGCATACCTCCACCTCTCCAAATTTTCCTCCACCTGTTCCCTGCTCTCGCTACAGAGCACAATGTCATCTGCAAACATCATAGTCCATGGGAACTCCTGTCTTACCTCATCTGTCATCCTGTCCATCACCAGAGCAAACAAAAAGGGGCTTAGAGCCGATCCTTGATGCAGACCCACCTTCACCTTGAACTCTTCTGTCCATGAAACAGAATCCTTCAAACTCTCGGTCAGAATAAAATGATGAGGCCTAAACCATTTCACGAGGCCTAAAAACATCTGTAGCGCAAAACGGACACCGATACAAACTGCCAACCCTTACTTTGAGGGAAAACCTGTCTGTGTTTCGTCTCACAGTAATATGTGTCTGTCGACAACAATTAAACGAAAAAAATATATATATATATTTATATTGACTAACCACACCAAGCTTTACCGCCGCCATGTTCTTTCATGCTAAAATAAAGGTACTTACATATAAATAGGATTACCGCTGATTGGCCAACGCAGAAGCTCCTCTACCAATGAGAAAGCTTTCGACACGCCCCCTACCTTTCGGCACGCTGATTGGTCAACGCAGAAGCTCTATTCACCAATGAGAAACCTTTCGGCACACCCCTACCTTTCGACACGCCCCCTACCTTTTGACACGCGACAAATTTTAGACAAACCCTTTGACCCCTACCTTTCGGCACGCTGATTGGCCAACGCAAAAGCTCCATTCACCTACCAGTTTCTTTTGACATGCACTCTACCCTTCGGCACGCCTTATTGCTTCAGCCTGCAGTTATCCCTACTTGTTGAGAAGACAAACGTTTGCCGGGCGTGTGGAAAAGGTAAGCAGGAATTAATTTCCATCTTTTTAAATAGAAACGAATGAAATGTTACCTGCTGTTTAGCGATGTTTAGTCACGTTATTTTGGTTTAAGCTATGTCTTGTATTTTTAATCACAATGCAGACAGGACACTTTTCAGTCACATACTGCTGTGAAAAAATATAGAGATAGATTCAATAGCTTCACAACTCATGAGAACAGACTGAAACCAGAACCGAACCGCAGATTAAGCACACGCATATAACCGTCGGTATTTTAAGTGTGATTAAAAATACAAGAAATAGCTTAAACCTAAATAACGTGACTAAACATCGCTACTATCTGCTATCTCTTTAGCAGACGTCTCCGCGACGTACCTGTGCTATCTAGGCCCCTAAACTTTTAGTCTCAGAGACCCCAAGTTGATGAAATGTATTATGTTAAAAGAATCTTTACAATAACTTGTTACAATAATTTGTGCATTCACAAAAATAAAATTAAGACCAAAAACAGACAGGGAACATAAAAAACCTATAATAGATAATAACTAGAAAAAAAAATAAGAGGAAAAACAAAAAGGAAAAATGTAAACGTAACCGTTATACAATTCATTTAGTTTTGATTTAGTAAGTTTACTAAGTAACCGATGAGGCACTTTTGATAACTAACGATAGGCTATAATATAACCTTAGAACAATGACCATAAAAGCACAGTTAGCCTCAGCTGAAACCATTGTACAACCAGGGGTAAATGATCAGAAGACCTGAGACTTGGGAAATGTATATTAATACCCCTATCTCACCTACGCGGTTTCGCCCGGTGGCTGTAAGTACGGTTCATCATGATTCACCGCGAGTTTTTTGGCGCTGTGAGTACGTTTCCATCTTTCCGCGTTAAAACATGTTGAATTCTTTTTGACGGTCCTCGCGGAAGCTTGCGGATCTTACAGAACTTCGTGGAACGTCGGCAGGCAATCACGACGACTCACGGTGCCTAACTCCGCATCTCACCGTGAGTCAAACCGCATAGGTGAGATAGGGGTATAAGAGTGCCAATCCACAATATAGTGGGATCCAGTTTTGGGGAAAGACTCAGTGAAATTCAGATCCAAAATCATGCTAATTGGTGTCTTAGACTAATTGTTTTCCTTACTCTACTCCAGGGCTGTTTTGAGTTTACTGAATCGTACATGTTCAGGAAGACTGCAACAAATGGAGACTCCACAAACTTGGATGAGTTCACGGCGTCAGTGACTAACTACATCAGTAAGTGCATGAATAACATCTGTGTCTACAGATTATTTCTAGATGCTGCAACCATGTGGATGACTGCAGAGGTGCATTTACAGTGCATTTGGAAAGTATTCACAGCGGTTCACTTTTTCCACATTTTGTTATGTTTTAAATTCATTATTTTCCTCAAAATTCTACAAACAATACCCCATAATGACAATGTGAAAAAGTTTGTTTGAATTCTTTGCAAATTTATTAAAAAGTTAAAAGAAAAAAAAATTGCATGTTCATAAGTATTCACAGTCTTAACACAGCCATAACACTCAAAATTGAGCTCAGATGTGTCCTGTTTCCACAACTTGATTGGAGTCCACCAGTGGTAAATTAAGTTGATTGGACATGATTTTGCAAGGAACACGCATCTATACACATGTGGACAAAATTGTCTGACCCTTCGGTCAATATATGAAAAACTCACAATGGTCACAGAAATAACTTTTATCTGACAAAAGTAATAATAAATAAAAAACTTTGAATGTTAACCAATGAAAGTCAGACATTGCTTTTCAACCATGCTTCAACTGAATTATTTAAATAAATAAACTCATGGAACAGGCCTACGTAGACAAAAATTTTGGTACCCCCAGAAAACACTGAAAATAATGTGACCAAAGGAACATGTTAATGCAAGGTGTGACCACTAATTAGTATCACAGGTGTCTACAATCTTGTAATCAGTCAGTGGGCCGATACGTATATATAGGGCTCCAGGTAGTCTGTGACATGGTGTGTACCACACTCAACATGAACCAAAGGAACCAAAAGAAAGGGTTGTCTCAGGAGATTCTAAAGAAAATGATAGACAAGCATGTTTAAAGTAAAAGCTCTAAGACCATCTCGAAGCAGCTAGATGTTCCTGTGACTAAGGGCCTGTCCACACAGAGACGCGTTTCGCTGTTTACGTATACATTTTTTATCGTATTGGCGTTTCGTCCACACGGATCCGGCGTTTTAGGAGACGGAAACCGCTATTTTTTTAAACTGGGTCCCAAAGTGGATAAATCTGAAAACGACACCCTTGCATCTTCATGTGTGCGGCCAATCCGTATATTTTGTGAAACGATGATGTCATCACATCACGTGTCGGCTGCGTCACACGTAACAGCAACAACAATAATGGCGGACTACATGATTGTGTTCGTGTTGCTACAAAGCCTACTAGCTTTATTACAGCAAAATCTATTGCTTCTATGCAACTGTTATGAGCAAAAAGCGATAATGGACAACACCATCTTGGTTTGTATACAGCGCGCAAGGTTATGCACATGCTTAAAGTCTTCTTCTCCGTGTATAGTGTATCTCTATGGCAGAATTACAGCACCCCATACTGGTCTGGCATATATACTACACTGTTTTCAGTGGTTTCGTATGTACGCAGATATTTCTTGAGACGACGCAGTGTTCACGAAAATAAATTATCGGATAGGGAACGCACCGGCTTCGTGTGGACGGAGTCTAAGGTTGCACATATTCAAAAATTTAAGATCCATGGGATCTCCCTGGACGTGGCAGCAGGAGGAAAGTTGATGACAAATCAAAGAGACAGATAATCCAAATGGTAGCAAAAGAGCCCAGAAAGACTTCTAAACATCAGTGTCAGATCGCACCATCCGTCGTTGTTGGAGCCAAAGTGGACTACATGGGAGACAACCAAGGAGGACACCATTACTGAAAAACAAATCATGAAAAGCCAGACTGGAATATTTCAAACAACATGTTGACAAACCACAAAGCTTCTGGGAGAATGTCCTATGGACAGATGAGACAAAAATAGAACTTTTTTGCCAAGGCACATCAGCTCTATGTTCACAGATGGAAAAATGAAACACATCAAGAAAAGAACACGGTCCCTACTGTGAAGCATGGAGGAGAAAGTGTTTATATTGAAAGTGAGTATCGTTGACAGTTACAGGAATCGTTTGATTGCAGTGATTGCCTCAAAAGGTTGTGCAACAAACTATTAAATTAGGGGTTTAAATTTAAGGGAAAAACTTTCTAATGACATGGAGAAGCTGAAATAACAGCTATGTATAATATAAGTTTACCTCATAAGACTCTTGTCTGTTACAGGGCTGCTCTCTATTACTTTATCATACTTACAAGCTCTATTTGCACTATACAGTATGTCTGCATTTGCACTCTCTGCCATGTGTCCTTACTTGTATATTGTATTTTTTTTATATTATATATATAATTGTATTTATTCATATTTTTCTTTGTATTTTTTAAATTCTACTTTATGTATTTAATGCAATCTGTTATCCACCAAGGGTCTGAAAGTGACACAATTTTAATTCTCTGTATGTCCTGTACATGTGGCAGAATTGACAAAGTTCTTATATAGTATATAATATACAGTATACATATATTCTGATATAATATGGATGTTTTGCAAATACGATGCACGTCAGTAACGTTAATCCGTGGGAGATCCTGGATACAGCTGGTGTAGAACGTAGCCATTGTTAAACTGAAACTGACTGATTCCTATTGAAAAGAATGCGGAACTAGGTGTGCAAGTAGCACATTGAGCATCTTTGGAATGAGCTGAAACATGCTGTCTGGAAAAGGCGCCCTTCAAACCGGAAACAACTGGAGCCGTTCATGAGGAGTGGGCCAAAAAACCTGCTGAGAGGTACAGAAGTCTCGTTGACAGTTACAGGAATCGTTTGATTGCAGTGATGGCCTCAAAAGGTTGTGCCACAAACTATTAAATTAGGGGTACCATCTTTTTTGTCTAGGCCTGTTTCATGAGTTTTTTTTCTTTATAATTTTGTTGGAGAATGGTTGAAAAGCAATGTCTGACTTTCATTGTTTAACATTCCTAAAATTTTAATTTATTATTACTTTTGTCAGATTAAAGTTATTTCTGTGACTATTGTGAGTTTTTTTTTCACTGACCGAAGGGTACCAACAATTTTGTCCACATTAAATCAAATCAAATTAAAATTTTATTTGTCACATACACAGTCATACACAGTACGATATGCGGTGAAATGCTTATACAACTGCCAGTGACCTAAGCTTATACATAAGAAATAAATATGAATAAAAGAAATACGCTAGAAATAAATTAACTAGTAAAATATACTGTACAAAGTAAAAATATACTGTAATAAAAGAAATAAGTTAGAAAACTTAGACTTAAAGTGTCTTAGTAAAGTGATTTGTGCAGTGGTCCATAGATAAAAATTATAAATATTATAAATAATATAAATATAGAGTGCAAGTGTGCACAAATGTGTCCAAGGTGGCCATGAATGCCCAGTCAGTGTTAGATGTTACAAAAAGATGGTATTAGTGTTGTGTGTGGTTGAGAGACCTTATCACCTGCGGGAAGAAGCTCCTACTCAGTCTTTCTGTGTTGGCCTTCAGGGAGAGGAATCGCTTTCCAGACTGCAACAGAGAGAACAGTCCATTGTTGGGATGGCTAAGGACCTTCACAATCTTCCTGGCCTTGGTCCAGCACCGCTTGCTGTAGATCGAGTGCAGGTCAGGGAGCTCGGTGCGGATGATGTGCTCCGCTGAACGCACCACCCTCTGTAGAGCTTGTCTGTCCTGCATGGTGCTGTTTCCAAACCAGGTCGTGATGTTTCCCATCAGGATGCTCCCTATGGTGCAGCTTGAAGGGCAGTCTGAAGTCTTTCAAGTGGTTGTATATAAGGTTTCACAGTTAACCGTGCATGTCAGATTTGAAAACAAGCCATGAAGTCTAAGGAATTGTCTGTAGACCTCCAAGACAGAATTGTATCGAGGCACAGATCTGGGGAAGGGTACAAAAAAAATTTCTGCAGCAGTTTTAATGTGCACATTAACTACATGGTTATATGACTATCATTGCTGTCATGTTCACTGAGTGCATGAATGTACATTTCTTCTTTGTCTTTCGGCTGTTCCCTGTCAGGGGTCACCACAGCGAATCATCTGCCTCTATCTAACCCTATCTTCTGGATCATGTTCTGTCACACCAACTAACTTCATGTCCTCTTTTACTACATTCATACATCTCCTCTTAGGTCTTCTTCTACACCTCCTGCCTGACGGTTCCAACCTTAACATCCTTCTTCTAATATATATACACAATCTCTCCTCTAAACCATATAAATCTGGCCTTTTTATCTCCAAAACATCTAACATGGGTTGTCCCTCTGATGGACTCATTCTTAATCCTATCTATTCTTGTCACTCCCAAAGAGAACCTCAACAACTGAATCTCTGCTGTGTTCAGCTCTGCCTCCGGCATTTTTTTCAGTGCCACTGTTTTATAGAGCATTGCTGGTCTCCCTACCCTTTTGAATACCTTTCTTTTCATTCTTGCTGATACTCTTTTATCACACAACACACATGACACTTTTCTCCACCCATTCCAACATACCTCAATCTCTCTAGATTTTCCTCCACCTGTTCCTTGCTCTTGTTAAAAAGCACAATGTCAACTGTCAACTGCCAACTTCATTGTCCATGGAGACTTCTGTCTAACTGAATTTGTCATCCTGTCCATCACAAGACCAAACAAGAAGGGGCAAAGAGCCGATCCTTGATGCAGACCTACCTCCACCTTTTGTCACACCTACAGCACATCTCACCAGCTTTTTCTAAATCTACAAAGACACAGTGCAACTTTATATTACCTTCTCTGTACTTTTCCATCAGCATTCTCAAAGCAAATACTGCATCTGTTGTAATCTTTCTAGGCATGAACCATATTGCTGCTCACAAATGCCAATTTCACTGGTGTTCTTAATAAAGTACAAGTTTTTATTTTAGAAATCCTGAAATTTTTTATCCTGGCAATTGAGCAAAGGTCAAGTTACAAAACCTTGTCCGGTATATTTGACCTGCATTACAAGTACAAACACACAGGTAATCAAATGACTCTAGTTAAAGTACTCCATAGAGCTTTCTATTTAAGTAAAAGTAAGATATTTTATCTTGGTAGGACATGTTTAGTACAGCAGTATGAGTCAACTTTATTGTCGATTCTGCTACGTGTACAGTGCATACACATAGAGTATTGAAATTGCGTATTGAAAAAAGCACAAAAAACCTTAAATAACACAAACTAAGACTAATGCAGTGGTATTGACTAACTGTCCTGCAAAAAGGGACAGATAGCATAACAGAAGGCTGATATGGTGCAAAGTGGAACAGTTCAAATAAGTGTTGTGCAAATGAGCTTTTTTTTTTTTTTGGTTTAAAGTGACATAAGTTAACAGTTCCTTCATTGCTGGGTTGAGGTACTGAACAGTCCAATGCTGCACAAGTGACAGGTGCAGGTGTATGTAAAAATGATCCAATGCTGCACCATATTATTTGGCCTATTATTTCAGCACAGCGCTGGATGATATGGCAATGTGATCTGGCAACTTACATTTGCACGAAAGCATGGGTGAGAGAGAGAATTTGAGTAAGTGCCAGTTTAATTATTTGGTGACCATGTAAAGGAGATTGAGTTAAAATACACTTAGTGTGCCAAAAAAAGATTTAGGCCCATAAGCTTAATTCATATGAGTGCTAATGTTTTGTAAGTTTTGTAATGTTTTGTCTGTTTTTACTCAGTAGTAAATCTAGGGCACCAAAATATCCAGTGACAGATGTCCATTTACAGAAGTCATTAAAGACTGAAGTCAAAATTATCTGTATTATTCATAAAACTTACTTTTTCCCATTATCATGCATAAATCCCATTTTAAATAGCAGGGAAAGGGTTAAGGAGTTAATGCTGCTCACCTGCACAAGGAAATGGGCCCTATATGGTTTTAATTGTCCCAAAAGACCAGTGTTGGTCACAGGGTTAAGCTCTCGCGAGCATGCGCGAGAGAGCCCGGAGCGGCGTCGGGTCAAGTGTGCCGGTATAAAACCGGAACGACGCGGAGAGATGAGATTCACAGTGCTGTTGTTTAAGAGAGAGAGAGAGAGTTTGTTTGTTTGGCGGATCCAAAGGATTGCTTTTCCCGGGCGGATTAATCCCATTGGACACTCACAATTTACCTCTCGTTCCGTTTCCTCGAGCTCCCGGATTCGACATCTTTACCGGTGAGGCCGAGCCGTCTCTCCCGTGCATCATTTCACACACTGCAATATCATTGACTCTGGACAATCATACACACACCCGCATACGACACACACACTGTTTATATTTGTATATATTGGTTTGTGGTGCACCCTGTTTGTTTATTTATTGGTTTGTTTTGTATAATACACTTGACTTAGGTCTGGTTTAGTAATTGTTTTTGTGTCGCGTCTTATATTGTCCCGCCTCGATTGCGCAATACCGGAAGTGCTGTTTACAAGCCCATATTTTGATTCTCGACCCCGTTGCATAGTAACTTGACATGCACACTGCAATAGTGTAACATTCTAGTTCGCAGGGTGCACCTCAGCTTCTATTTTGGGTTAAACTGCATGGCTTTGGCATTATGGATTTTTTCTTTCTTTCTTTTAATCTTCACATTTTTCTTAATCTAATTAATTTTACAAACACATTTTAGATTTTACTGGGTCACAGCAGCACCATCCCCTGTAAAAGGGGTCTAGTGATACCCATGTTGTCAGGGATGATTATGGGAAACAGGATGCACCTGAGCGCAATTTTGCAAAGGCTGTGAATAATTATGTACATGTGCTTTCCCAATTTTCTTTTCTTTTTAATAAATTTGCAAAAAAAAGTAAACTTTTTCATGTTGTCATTATAGAGTGTTGTGTGTGAAATTCTGAGAAAAAAAGATTTTAATCTATTTTAGAATCAGGCTATGACATAACAAAATGTGGAAAAAGTGATGCGCTGTGAATACTTTCCAGATGCACTGTATAATGCTTTATATGTCAAAAGTAGTATTTTAAAATCAATGCGAAATTTCATGCATTGAAGTGAAGCCAATGAAGTGAAGATGAGATTGGGGTGATGATTCTTCTGGTTCTAGTGAGGACTCTTGCTGCTGCATTCTGGACTAGCTGAATCTTGTTTATGCACCTAGATGAACAACCAGACAGTAAAATTAAATTTTACTCAAATTCAAAAGCAGTTCAGAATTGTTGTCAGGACATTCAGCATTTCTGACACCCTTTTCTTTTTTTTTTTTTTTTTTTTTTTTTTTTAATTGTAAGATAGGAAAGGTTAAATAATGTTGGGCATGCAAGCTATTGTAAATTATTTAACTAATACATTTCATGTTTATTTCCAGGCTTGCATATTTGTCATTTCACAGCTTAGGATGAGTATGGTCACTCCATAAAAAAATCCACTTATTTTTATTCCTAGTGCAGCTGAGACACTATTATTTTAAACAGTTAACACACTTCTTAATTACTTACTGTGTAGCCCTGTATTAATGTGCTGCAGAGTAAGCTGGTTAGGCAAGTTATCATATATCTAATTATCTTTAATACTATAATGAATAATTTAGTAAATACTTAGAATGGCCAATCATTTTCTTAAATAAAAAATTTAATATTTATGTATGCATGCTACCAATGACTTCAGACTGTGGCATGTAATTTGTATCCTTATAAGGTACTTGAGGTGTACAGTACTTCAAAACCGGTGCTTCTTTTATTCCTTCTTTTTTCATTAGTCATCTGTCTAGGCAAGAAAGAATGTCTCGGGTTAAAGCAAGTCTTTTTAAAAGGGTGTCATCAGCATGGGTAACACATTTGCCACATCTCCCAACATGCGCTAGGTGCATGTTGCATGTACCCCACCATGTGCATGGCCATCGCAGCTCTAGACCAATAAGTATGCACCAGTAAAGTATGCATACAGCAGAGTAAAATGCATGGTAGTGATGTTTAAAGACTATTGTACATATTCTTTAGACAACACTGTTTATGTAGTTCATGTCTGTGAAAAATGTATTCTTATTCTATATTCTTTTTTGCATTTTTCATTAATTTTATTTGTCTGTAGAGTTAACGTTTATATGAAGTTAGCTTAAACTTACTTTTTATTTGAAACAAATGGGACCTGCATTTTAAGTAATCATGTGGCAGACACTACACTGCCTAAAATTATGCAAATAATGGAAAGGGCTTAATATGTACATCAACTATTAAAATGGGGAAAGATTCGATCTTTGTAACTTTTATCGTGGCCTGTTTTTTGTTGCTCGTAACTCTTGCAGGTTGTTTACAGGATGTTTTTGTTTATGGTTATTAGCTATGTTTATGTATGCACGTGTGCACTAAAATGACTCCTTATAGTAGAATGCCCCCTGGTGGCAGTAGCTGGCTTGCTGTTTTACTCATTTAATAGATGTGTTGTATTTTACTGTGCACACATTATTTTCCACATGGAAGATGTCTTTATTTATTCTTTGTAACAGTACAATTATTTGTTTATTCTGTTTGTGTCATTATTGGTGTACTATCATATTGCCCTTTTTATTCCAGAAACTCTGAACTTGTGTGCACTGAAGCCTCAAATTTCTGTATCTTGTTTCTCTCCAGGAGCCTGGCTTGTGGAAAGTAGTGTCAATTCAATTCAATGTAATTCATCGGACGTGGAAGTTATCTGTTGATTTACAAGGATTAAAGGCATCCCCTGAATGTTAACAGAAGTGACAGTGGGTCCAAGTCACGTCAACCAGGATCGCCTTTCATTTACATGCAGCCTTCTTTAATATGTTTGCACCATTCACATGTTTTTTTTTTTTTTGTTTTTTTTTGTTTTTTTGTGGTTGACACTCATCATCGCACTGTGGGTGAGGTCATCTGCAAATGTCAATCAGTGTTTATTTATGATAAATTTTATTACCAAGTTCCGTGGCAGCATCATGCTCTCTAAACAATCCAAATATTGTTTTTTACTTTGTCATTGTTCAGTATTGTTTGAGGTATTGTCCATTTTAAGATGTGGAAAAAAATAACTTTTTGTTGAGACACATATAGTAAAGGGGCTACTGTGTAGAACAACTTTCACACACACCACACACAAACAGAATCATTGAAGACTCTGGAAACTGGAATCTTTAACAAAAAACCTCTCTTATGGCACTTGCTTTGGCCTCCTTGTGAGAATTTAATTACTTAAGAACTGTCACTACACTTAGACACACAATTTTTAAAAATGCTTTATGTCCGCACACACACACACACACACACACAAATATCACAATGTTATATTTCTATATTCCACATTTTCAAGATTCAAATAACTTTATTAATCCCAGGGAAAATGGTTATGCTCGGTTAAGGTGCTCACAGTTGTTACTATCAGAATATAACTCAAGGCCACTTGTAAGCATTGCACAGTAATCTAGTATTGATTATGTAATATTGTATTATTATTATATGTAATCTTGTATTACATATTTTATCGGGAAGTAGTATTGCAGTAATCATATTATTAATATGGTAAGTGATGATGTTCTGTTGTGTAACAGTTAGTGAAAAATCCACATACATGTGTGTATGAGTTACTGGAAAGAGTTGTAAATTTTTTTATGGCTGTTGGGAGAAAGGATCTCCTGTGGCGCTCTGGAACACTTGATAGTAATCAGTCTCTGGTTGAAATTGCTCCTCGAAGCGAAGACACTGTAAAGCGGGTGAGAAGGATTGTTCAAAATGGATTGTACTTTGGATAGAATCCTCCTCTTTCCTTCTACATCCACAGAGTCAAGCTCAATGCCTGGCACAGATCCGGCCTTTTTAATTGACTTGTCCAGTTTGTTCTTATCAGACACCTTAATGTTACCACCCCAACAGACCACAGCATAAAAAATGACACTCGCCACAACGGTTTCATAGAACATCCGCAGAATGGTGTTACAGACGTTAAAAGACCTGAGCCTTCGAAGAAAGTACAACCAACTCCAGCTGCAGTGCTGCAGATCAAAGTCTGCGGCGGGGTGCTGCAGCACTGTAAGCACCTTTAACATTAGCATACAGCAGGTCTAGTGTGCTCTCCCCCCTAGTGTGCCGATCCACATATTGAGTGAATAGATGGTCTTCAGGACTTAGTCATGTCTCCACCGGTACCGCCCTTCTCCAAGTGCCATGCTGCAGCAGCTGAGTATGTGCTCTAAGGTGCATCTCTTGGAACACAAAGGGCATGCTGGTGTTTCGGCTATGCCACATGTGTGTAGATTAGACGGACTTGGAAGCACATCATACACTGCCTGAATAAGTAATTTAATGCGGGGAGGCTCCCCTCTTACCTCCTCTTGAACAAGGCGCCGCCTTCCTTTCCCTCTGGTGTTTATTTGGGAAGTTAGAAAGGATCCTAAGCCAGCTCTGCCTTTTGAGACCACTCCCACCAGGCTCCTATGCCGTAGCCTTGCCTCGCCTCAGCCTCCTGGACTGCCTCCTCTGCCCTCCACTTCCTGACTGTCCTCACTTGGATCCCAGCTTTAGCCACCTTTGGATCACTAGAGTCCCTAGACTATCACCCTGTAGCCCCCACCTCAGTAGTGATGAATTGCTTTGAGCGGCTGGTCAAGGACTTCATCATTTCTTCATTACCAGACACATTAGACCCACTACAGTTCGCTTACCATCCAAATCGTTCTACTGATGATGCCATCTCTCATCTTCTTCACACATCACTTACTCACTTGGACACTAGATTTAAATCTTATACCACCTGAGGAACTGTTTTCACAAGACACTAAGCATAAAACTGAATATGTTACAAATTAATTGAGAAGTGTTTTCTTTTTTTGTTAAAACTGTGATTTCATCCTCAAATGCTGATTTGTTTAAAGAAAAGAGAGTAAACAAAGGGTGATATAAGTGTCAATATTTCATTTAAATGTAAAGTGAAAAAAGGAAATATAAGAAATTACAATGTTGAGACCCCAGTAAAAAAAAAAAAAAGTTTGTGAATCCTGGCAAAAAAAAGTGTAACAGCAAAATTGAGAAGTGACAATTCTAATTGTGAATCTGTTATTCCTTTTTTTTATCTAATATTAAGAAATCTCAACCCTCAATTGCTTAGTGTCCTGTAAAAACAGTTCCTTAGATAGTATGTAGAGAGATTTAAATGTCTCTTGTGTTATTTTGAATGTTATACATCAAATACACTCAAATACACATGTATTCAGACAAATAATTCTTGAGTCATTTTACGGTTGTTTACTGCTCTTTCTCAGCAGGAAATCTATTCTTCTGGCACGCTGTTTCACAAATTGGCATTATAACCCTTTTTATACTGTAAGTTATTAGCTGAGAGAAAACGCTACACATGCAGAATAGTTACCATTTAAATTTACAAATTGATATTGATCAGTCAAATAGTATCTGAGCCAGGAGAGGGCCGTTTCTCTAATTCCTACTACATTATTTAATCTATGAAAAAGATTACTATGATTAATGTTATCAAAAGCTGCACTAAGGGGGCCTCCGAATAAAGCGCTCGCCCTATCATCCAGAGATCGCTGGTTCGAACCCCGGGTGATGCTGTTTTCCTCTCACAGCCGGAGGTACAGAGAGAGCTGATTGGCCGAGCTCTCTCAGGGGGGAGGGATGAGAGGTACTTGTGCTCCCACATCAATCACGGCTCTACGGACAATCTGTGAGCTCGCGCACACAGCAGGAGCGGCTAGCGCTTTCCTCCGAGTGTGTTACTCCGCCCCTAACGGTGCGTGAGCGAGCAGTTCGAAAAGATGCGGTCGGCTCGCGTCACGTGGTTCGGAGGAAACACGGGATAGCTTTCGTCCTCCCGACTGAGTGGTGGTAGTAGCCTTAATGTGTGTGGGAGCCTCCTAGTGATGGGGAGGAATTGGCCACGACTAGATTGGGGAGAAAATCAGGGAAAAAAAAAAAAAGCTGCACTAAGGTCAAGTAACACAAGAAGAAAGAACCCTGATTACTACATTAACAAGTGCTGTCTCTGTGCTGTGATGAGGCTCAAATCCTGACCCATACAGTTTGTGTATGCTATTCCTATGTACTGTAGATATAAACATAGCTGCTGTGTTACAAACTTTTACTGGATCTTTACTATAAAGGGGAGATTTGATATCGGCCCTGTAGATGGACAGCTGACAGGGGTCAAGGTCAGGTTTCTTAATTAAGGGTTTAATAACTCCTTATTTGAAAGAGTTTTTTCTGATACTATTTGTTTGAGAAAATGTGTCGGTATAGGATTTAGTTCACAAGTTGATTATAAAGGTGAGTGAAATTAGTTCATTCTTTTGAACAGGAGTAAAATATAAGTAGGTGCTGATCCGATATGGTTAGCTTACTTCTGCATCAATGTTTATTTAATTGTCTTCAAAAGAATTAGCTTAAACCTATGGGCATGAGTTAACCTTGGGTGCCCATATATATGGGTGCCCATATAATTTTATATATATATATATATATATATATATATATATATATATATAATTTTACACAGTAAAACACAGATTATCCTTGCACAGCTGGGTGTGTTACTGAATGAGTCTGCCACTCTACACTAGGCCGATTTTGTAGTGGTTACACATGTATGCCTGTGTTGTTTTACATATGTGATAACAGTCCTGTATTGTCTGTCTGATAGATGAGACAGAGTATTTTCTTGGTTCCATTGGAAAACATTTCATGTGAGTAGAGCTAGGGAGTGGCATTGGCAAATAATTTTTTTTGTAGTAATTATATTTCTAATAATCTTATATTAATAATTGATTTTGCGTACAATTTAAACTTATGACGAGGACCAAAATGGCTCTGTAAACGCACCCTAAATTTATTGGTCGTCGCTCACTACGTAGGCTCCCTATGCAGGCAGCCCCCCCTTCTGCAGTTGGACAAAGTGGGCAAATTCACATTAATGGACCTCGGGCTTTCTCGCATTATAAAGGCAAAGCGCGGAGTTTAGTCCAGGATCCGGCAAAGATTCGCACGGTGGATTTATTAAAGAGAGTGGCACACGAGCAGGGCGATGTTACGCGCCCCAGAGACTTTAAAGGCGAGACCGAAATGCCACACTTGGATCTCCGCGAGAAGGACTGCGCATAAAAGAACTGCACGAGCTCCTGCAGCACCTTCACTTATGCGTAGAGCCACCGAAAAAGAAAAGGTCGCAGAGAGAACTGCCTTAAGGCTCCTGATTCCAGCTGGGAAAGCCGCCAAGCCGTCGGACATCCAAGGAAAGACTTCCACCCAAAATGAGCTGAAAGGGGCGGTGCAAGAGCGCTGCCTCCGCGTGCTCCAGTCTGCCAAACTGTCCATCGCCGCCTTTCGCTAGCCGTATGCGTGCATGCCAGCTGGGCACTGTCTCCGGACCTGCACATGCACACCTTTATTCATTCTATTCTATTCTAATCCATCATCCCTCTTTTAACCCTGCACAGAGGGTCGAACCCGTTACATTTCCACAGGGGCGCTGTAAAGGGGGGGTAAACGATGACGATTCTCGGGGCCCATGACTGAGAGGGGCCCCAGAGAAGCTCCCAATAAAATTGTGGTGCTGATAGTAAAAATTATTAACTTAAAAATATTCTATTTGCTGTTTCCTGGTGTCAAAAAATGTGTTTGGTCAGGAAACACAAACGTCCGTGAGCCCCTCTCCCCCTCTCGATTATCATAAATTGGTTCAGTCCGCCCATATTGTATCCTGTCAACAGCTTGACTCATTTTGACATCTCGGCACTTATAGCGCCGGCAGAAGTGAAAATGCCTCAAAAATCTGGAAGCCAAAAACGAAAAGAGAAAAAAAATAAGACAAGTGAAAGAGGCAAAGGGTCGACAGTATGTCACCCAATATTTCAGAAGAAAAGGTGGGTTTGTAAGTAGGACTAAATTGTTAGTGGACCGCCCGTGTGACAATGATCGTAGCCTATGGTTTAAATATTTATTTACACAAATATTTAAACAAGTTTTAATGAAAATTCATGTAGTTTTAGGAAAAGTTAGGGAGCAGCAAGGCTTTGTAATTTATCTAGACAAAGTTATTGAATATGCAAATTTCAAAACGGGCAAAATGACGCCTTGTTCGTTCTAGTGTTAAAGATAATTACCCTAAGTTAAAAAGTGCATGATTAGGGAACTCAATTTTCTCCCCATGTTAGAAAAAATTACAATACAGTTTTAGTTAAACGTTCAATGCAGTCAAACACACTTTGTGAAAATCATGTCTCGTTCCAAACAGAGTCAAATGAACCAGCAGCAGCAACTGGTCCGGCTGTCTCCCAACTTCTAACTTCAGCATCCCCTGAATCAGCCCCTGGGCTTCCACATGAAGAAGAAGGTGAGCGGCTATTAGTATTAGTTTAATGTGCAGTATTACAGAGGACAAATTATGGGTGTGGACATGGGATGGAGTTTGATTGACTTAAATATATGAGAATGATAGTCAAAATACCATAAAAGCGCATAATTTTATGTAAATTAATATGAAAACAGTCTCAGCTGTGTTGGGGGCCCTGTCAAGATTCTTTTCATGGGGCCCAAAATCCTTAGCAGCGCCCCTGCATTTCCATACAGGGCTTTTTATTCAAATAATAATTCTCCTCAAATACAGGCTTCTAGCATGTAAAAAGCATGCAGAAACCTGCCTATGGTTCTTCTTAATATTATAAAGATGTAACCATATGGTTTAGGTTAAGTAATAAAGCTTTGCTTTAGCATGGAATATAAATACAGGGTTGTCAAAGAAACAAAACAACATGCAACATGCACATTGTGGTAATCCATTATATCTTATATAATATGATATTCGTTATACAGTATGCTTCAGAGCAATGTCCTTCACTACACATGACCAACATAGAGGCAATGCATCTATGACCACTTGTTCTTTATTTATTTACTTTTTCATTATTTTGGCTCTTGTGCAACTGCTACATAATTATTCACATTCAAGATAAGTGTCACCCAGGAGACAGCTGAAAGTTAAAAAAAAAAAAAAGGAAACAAAAGTAAATATATGAAAGAAAAAAATAACACTGCCAAATACAATTTATGGTCCATGTTCTGATTTTGTCACAGAAACACTGATTCTGATACTCCACTGTAGCTTAAACCATACATGTTGCATTGTGCGTAACATGACAAAAAAGCACTTAATTTGCTGAGAGCAGAAACATTGTTAAACAATGTCATAATATAGTTTACTGAGGAAAAACACATGCACAGTTAAGTGATTAGGAGTGTTTTTCAAATTTCAGTCTAGCTATAGAAATAAAACATATTTCATGTCACAACAGCAACGCCCATAACAGATCGATTTATTCACACAATCACAATTTTTAAATTAGCAAAATAAATAAATAAATGAATAAATAAATAAGAAGTAACCAATATAATGTGTTTTTACTTCTCAATCATAGGAACACATAACATCCAAGTTATAAGTTAATAAAGTCAAGCTATTGTATAAATACATCACCAGCATGCACAATATTGAATCATTGATAGTATCATCATCTTACACTGACAAAACAGTATAGTTGGCAAGTGCAAAAATAAATTAAACACAGAAGTAAACCACAAACTTTGAAGCTGCAAGATTTTCTTATTTTATAAATATTTTTTTAATCGCTGCCTCTTATCACGTGACCTTTCAAAATAACCTGTGGCTCCAGTAATAAAATATGGAATAAGACCATCATAATATTTTAGTTTTTACTGTATATCTGATTATTTAGGAAATCAAAACATTAAACTATTCTGATAAATATGCTGTATTTAATTACCACAACTGCTAAACTCACAAATTTGCCTTATACTGTATATGTTAATCTTTTTTGTGACTAATACTGGAACCATTCAAGGCGATTTTGCAAACGTTAATTTAAGAGATTTTTTGTTTTTAGCTCACCCTCTTTTTTTAATGCTTTTCTACTACCCAGAAACAAAAATGAGCAGCATCTCTTTATCTCTTTGAACCACTTCAGTCCATATGCTAGTGCGTTGCTGCTATTTCAAACCAACGAGGACCCCTTCCTGCCTGACTGACTGACATTTTCAGTGGTTTGGCTAACTTCATAGAGAACCGAGACAAAGTAGGCTCATACAGCTATTATAGATATCGGTTTATCCTCAAACTAAGACTTCAGCCCACCCTGTTTTAACTGCCCTCAATATTTTTTTTTTCTTTTTGAATTCATGGAAAAATAAAGAACTGCCGCTGCAGAGGAAACCATGGCGAAAGCTGCTTGCCAAAGTCCACCAGCCGTACATCTTAAATAATTTTTTCTGCACAGGGTAGGATCACTACCACTTAGTTGTTGCCCTCACCCCCCTCGTCATCCTGCTGATCGCTCGTCCACAGTGTCAAGTTGTCTCGCAGCAGCTGCATGATGAGCGTGGAGTCCTTGTAGGAGTCCTCGTTGAGGGTGTCAAGCTCAGCAATGGCGTCATCAAATGCTGTTTTGGCCAGGTGACATGCCTGCTCCGGTGCATTTTGGATCTCATAGTAGAAAACTGAGTAATTAAGTGCCAGGCCCAGGCGGATGGGGTGTGTGGGCTGCATGTGTTCTTTGCTGATCTCATGCGCCTCATTATATGCCTTTTCAGAAGACTCTACCACTGTAGATCGCTTCTCACCTGTAGCTACCTCTGCGAGGTAGCGGTAGTAGTCACCCTTCATCTTTAGGTAGAACACCTTGCTTTCATGCTGTGCGTCACTGCAGTTTTTAATCAGATAGTTGTTGAGCAGGCCGAGCACATCTTGGCAAACAGCCTCAAGCTCTTTCTCAATTTTCTCACGGTAGGCTCGTACCATCTCAATTTTCTTTTCATTGCCGTCGGCTGAGGTCTTCTGCTCAATGCTAGAGATCACCCTCCAGGAGGAGCGGCGTGCACCTACCACATTCTTATATGCAACAGAAAGCAGGTTCCTCTCCTCATTAGACAAGGCTTCATTCAACTCTGTTACCTACAAAACAAACAAGATAATTTCAGATGAATAGAATAATAGGGAAAATGCAATTCTGTCGATTCTTCTTGTTTGGATAAGTGATGGAGTTTTCCTACAGTGCTTGGCACAACCTATTTTGTCTTTCATTTAAAGTTGGTTCATGTTTAATTCCATGTAGCTATAGTAAAATTACTATCAGTGGCACTTTAATAAAAACTGCACAAACACCACACTTATTTCACTGAGCAAAGAAACCTCCCATCCAATTCTGACAGATTATAGATTTAAGAAGCATTAGGGTTTTTAAAAAGTTACTGTCCAAACAGAAGAGAATGAACTGTCCGCTGACCTTTAGTGTGTTAGGCCATTAGAAGCTATGGTGGTCTCTAAGCTCTCCTCCTCGAACAACCATATCATAGAGAATTCTGCACTTTAAGCAGATGTATCAGGTAGCATCAATCCTTTTAAATCAAGCCCCTTTTAAATATCAAAACTGTTTAAAGATAAACTACATTCTTTCATGTTCTACATGTTTTAAACATTTTTCATTTCATTTTAAAGTAGTAAAATAATTTAGAATAGTACATTGGCTGCTGGAGCTGTGTTTCCCTTTTAATTTAGTGTTTAGGGACTTAACCTGCAGTTTAACAGCTAACTACTTATAATTTATAATAATTTATTGTTTTAACATTTTAAAACCTCATGCTAAAATTGACCACTAAGAAAAGTTCAAATAAATATTTTCTATTTGCAATTCGGGATTTCATCTCCTAATTTTGGTAGTAAAAAAATAACAGTCGACAAAATGTGTCCTTTGTCAAATCACTCCTTGCTGTTTGGTCATTTACCCTGCTTTACTAAATTAATATAAACCATTAATTAAAAAGATTTTAGTGAAATATAATAAACTTTATATACATTATATGGACAAAAGTATGTCACCCTTTTGCAGATACACCAGCCTTCTTGGAAGGCTGTTCGCAAGATTTTGGAATGTTTCTGTGGGGATTCATGCCAATTCATTTTGTGGAGCATGTATGAGATCAGGCACTGATGTTAGGCACTAATGTTGGACAGAAGGGCCTGGCTTGAAATCTCCTGCAATCTTCTCGCAAAGGCCTGGCTCGCTCATCCCAAAGGTGCTTGATGACATTGAGATCAGGGCTCTGTGTGTCCAGTCATGGTATTCCACACAGAACTCATCAAACCATGTTTTTATAGTCCTTGCTTTGTGCACTGGGGTACAGCCATGTTGGAATGGAAAAGGGCCTTCCCCAAACTGTTGAACAAAGTTAGAATCATAACATTGTCCAAAATGATTGCCTTTTACTGGGATTAAGGGGCCTATTTAACACCTAAGTAAAGCTAGTCAGGACAGGGAAGCAAAAAGTGCTCTAAAACTTCCTGGCCTCACCAGCAGATGACATGGCTCCCCAAACCACCACTGACTGCAAACTTTATACTGGATCTCAAGCAACTTGCAATCTGTGGCTCTTCTCTCTTCCTACGGACTCTGGGACCTTAATATCCAAATAAATGGAAAATTTACTTTCATTTAAAAAGAGGACTTTGGCCCACTAAGCAACAGTCCAGTCCTTTTTGTTCGTAGCCCCGGGTAAGATGATGATGTCTCTGGTTCAAGAGTGGCTTGAGACAAGTAATGCGACAATGGATATGTCTGTGAGTTGTGGCTTTTAAAACATTGACTCCAACTGCAGTCCGCTCCTTGTGAATCTACCACAAATTCCTGAATGGGCTTCCCTTCACAATCCTATTCAGGCTGCGGCTATCCCTGTTGCTTGTGCACCTTTTTCAACCACAGTTTTTCCCCTAATGTTCTTAATGTTCAATGTAATTTGAATTAAATTTTATGTGTACAATGTGAAAAATGTATACATACATATATGTATATATATATATATATATATATATATATATATATATATATATATCAAAGTGATCGGATTCTGATAATCAGATTCTGTTTCTGATGAGCAAGCTGAGGGCGATGGTGGCAGGGAAAAAACTCAGGTGGCAATAAGAAGAATCCTTGAGAGGTACCAGACTTGACTCAAGAATCCATCCTCATTTGGGTAAAAACAGATAGCAGGAATTGTTTTCAGTTATAATGTGTTCTGTGACTGAAAGTTCAATATAACAGATGATGTGTTTAAATTAACATGGAGTCCAGTTTGATATTGGAGACTTGAAAATGTAGGAAATTCCAGACCTGACGATTGAGCAACTGCAGTTACAAAGTCTCAGAGAACAGCTGTCTGCATTACCTAAGACAGGACCATCTTAATGGTATAGTGGAACGTCCCCAGTCACCAAACACAGCCCAAGCTGACCACACGAGGCCTCCAATCATTAAAATTAAAAGAAATAAACACTTGAAATAAATCAGTCTGTGTGTAATAAATCTATAGAAGTTTCACTTTTTCAATTGAATTATAGAAATGAATCAACTTTTTGATATTCTAATTTATTGACATGAACAGGTGTATGCAAAGGGGCCCAAAAAAATTACACACATGTCTACACATTCAACATATGCTGAGGACTCTGCAGTTGCTCTAAGCCTGCAAAGTGCCATTTGGAAAGAACAAAATCATATTGCATGTACAATTGTGACCTTTGTGTTTGTGTGCATGCACGTAAAACAAAAGCCTTTTCTGTCAGAAAGCAGTGATTCTCTGTGTCATTGGAGAGGTTCCTTGTTAAAGAAGTTTTTTTAAAAGAATTCTGACAGAGCAGTGTTTCTATTGTGTGTGTCTGTGTGTTTGTGCATACACAGCACACACAAACACACTAATGGAAACACTGCTTTGTCAGAATTCTTTTCAAAGGTTAATCTTTTTAATTTTTACTTTATATATTTTATTAATTATTTTTATATGAATATATTTGTATTGTGGAACGAATCATCAGAGTTTCCATTATTTCTTATGGGAAAATTCACTCTGATATATGAGTATTTTAATATACAAGTATGCTTATGACACAAATTATGCTCACTATCAAAGGTTTAACAGTATTTATTTTAAACTATGGATGTTATGGATAAAGTAAACTTTTTTACACCAAAATGTACACCGTCATTTTATTAGAAATTTAGTAAAGACCCACCTTTGCCTGTAATAATATTTTGTGAAATCAGTTGTACTATAACCCTGCCTTATATATTCAATAGTATACACTATGTGAGTACAAAATAAATCAGCTTTACCCAGATTTTAAATATGACAGTTCGACCTAGGAAAACACATGCACACTATTTTCATTCAGATTATAAATGAGGCCCAATGTCACCAAATTTCTATTTTCATTTGAGAAGCAACAAGCCATAACTCCTTGGTTGCATAACAGTTATAGTCACACTATGCTCCATGAATGCGACTTCACAGGCACAGAGATGAGCAAGAGCTTATGCAGTTTCCAGTTTCCATGGCAATCTTTTACTTTTGTATATCAGCGAATCTGCTTTGTGAAGCTGCAAAGAACTACTACCGAGTATGGGGAGCAAAACTGATTATGGGGATGTGTGTGTTTGTGTGTGTGTGCTGTGGGTGGGTGGGGATGGGGGGTTAGAGATAGAAAGACAGACAGACAAAATGTTCTCACGAAAAGTCCTGCACAGCTGCACTGTAATTTAAGATGGGGAGTACATGTTAGGTCACCTGTTACACTGGCCTTTTCCGTGACCTCTTATAAACCATGTCAGGAGCACAGTATTTCCACTACTGATTTAAAATAGTATAAAAGTCATACACAAATATTTATAATTTTAATCACTCTGCATGTCAGTACCTCTGCAAAACAAATTTTCAACCACATTAGGCAAAAACCAGCAGTGTTTGTGTTTTTGTGGCTCCTCCAAAATTATTTCTGTATAGTATAAATCGGATCAGAACATGAAATTCATGGACATTAAAATATTCAGGATATGTTCATTGGGCAGAACAGGGTAAACACATGGGAACAGCAAATGTAAAGCTATTTCTTAAATAAAATTTATTGAGATAAGTATCAAAGAAGCAGAGTTTTAAAAAGCAATAATGTCTGATGGTTGTTTTCTCATGGGCTATAAGCACTGCGTTAATAACCAAATAATATGCTATTTGTGGGAAGTTGTATAGATAAAAGAGCTTTTATCTTTGGGCATGACACCCTCTTACAATTTTAAGATGTTCCTCAATAAGCACCTAATCAATTACAAATGTTTGGAATATATAATGATTAAACATTACTGGTACCAATTTTACAATGCACTAATGCATGTATAAAAACACAGAGCTCTCACAAAATACAGGTATTCACAAAATAGATACAATTTGCAAAATTAGTATTTTCTGAATTTGTTTACCTAAATAAAAGTGAGAAAAAGTAAAAACATGACCAACCAATAGATTAAATTGCAAAAGTGATTAGACTCCACTGATCTAGGAACCTAAGAGCTAAATAACTTTAAGACGAGCTGACCAAGTAGCGTAAACATTTTTGTATAATCATAATGATTAATGATTAACCAATGATGGCCAGCAAAGACACAAAACTTGCTTTTCAATACGTATAAGAATGATTAATCAAATAGTGGAGTAAGCATGGCTAGTCCTAACTGACCATTTAGCACCTTCATAAGATATGCCATCTAAGGGCTTCAGAGACTGTAGGAGGTATACCCACTTAATAGACATACAACATTTCATGTTATTTGTGCTGTCCCGGACTTTAATATTTCACATGCTCAGTGAGGCCTGTATGGTCTAAAATGTATCTCTTGGGTCGTCTTGTATTTCTCTGAGCATTGCACGGCCTGACCTTGGGGTGAATGTGCTGGGATTGTCCACTCCTGGGAGAATTGGCAACTGTCCTAAATGATTTTCACTTGTGAATATTAGGGTAATCTATATTAGGATACTATATAGGGTATATTTTATAAACCTTTCCAGATTGATGTGCAGCAACAATTGCTTCTCTAAAACCAGGTATTGTGTTAACACACCTGTATGCTGCAGACCAGCAAACTACCTGCTTTTACAGAGGTCTTCACACCTGCTGATGTTCAATTAACCAAGGGCTGATGATTAGCAGCACCTGACTGCAACTTACCCTTTTAAATCCTCTAGAAGCAGTAAGGGATAACCTATTATTGCTGACAATTTCTTTTGCTCTTTTTCTTTTGCTTAATTTTTTGTTAAATAAATATGAGCACGAGTCAAAAAAGTTATATGCGGTTGTTTGTCTAAGGTTGTTTGCCTAATACTTAGACCCGCTACGATCAGATGATGTTTATTATGTTTTTACCCGAAAAACATACAATTAAACGTGGGGACACTAACTTTTACACATGACTGTAAGTACAGTGCCGTGTATCACAATGATAATGCACCAATACACACAGCAAGACTGGTGACAGAGTGGTTTAATGAATGATTAATCAGATAGTGGAGTAAGCATGGCAAAAAAGTGAACATCTCCCATGACCTGCACCAGATCACCAGATCTAAATATTATTGAACACTTTGAGGTGTTTTGAAGGAGCAAGTCAAGAAACGTTTTCCTTCACCAGCACCATGTAGTGACCTGGCCAGTATTTTGCAAGAAAAATGGCTCAAAATCCCTTTGGGCCACTGAGCAGGTCTTGTATTTGTCATTCCCAAGACGAATTGATGCTGTATTGGAGGAGTCCCTATACCATATTAATGAATTATTGTGGTCTTAAACCAGGCGTTTCAGTTTCATTGTCCAACCCCTGTATGTATGTACAGTATGTATGCACTACTTTACCCAGAATTTACCTATTGCTCCACAGTCCAATGTTTATGCTTTTTTGCAAAATGAAGCATTTGTTCTGATTAGTCTCACTTTCAAGTGGTTTTCTTTTGGCCTTACAGATGTTTAAACATTTAACATAGCTGTGATTGCTACTGTGAAAACTGTCAGAAGCTTCACCAAATATTTAAGTGATTTTCAATCATGATTTGAGTGATTTTTCTTGATTTTTTTTCTGACCACAGTGAACGTTTCAGCACTATTCTTCCAGGTTTTACAGGTTGTACAATATGACAATTTCACACCCTGTGTATAGCATGAGACAGCAGTATTCCATTTATTTGATTAACTATCTTTTTTAAATTTAGCTTTTTTTTTTTAAACATTAAATGCAAAAAAGTAATTATAATTTCAAACAAGGGTCAAGCGATTTATTTCAATTGAGCAAATAAACAAATGGGCAGTTACTACTGGACATGCTAACGTTGTAACTTAAATTTAATAAGTAAAACAGGATCAAAGTATATTGTCCTATTGCTAAAATAATTTCAAAAACTTTTTACAACATAGTTATACCTACATAGGTACCTTTTACATCATAGTTATAGCTTTGTTTGGCGGAACGTCGGCTGCATGGTAGTTTTGCGTCCATGATGGACTTAAGTCGATTTAAGGTAGTTAATGGGAGGGTAGAATTTGACTGGCTACCAGTGTTACTCTACTGGAAAAAACAGCAAGCTTGGAAAACAAATATGTCTGTAGAAATCTAAAAAAATTAGCAGCTGAGATAGATATTGCAGTACAAGCTTCATCATCCTTCAATATCTTCCTGCCTAAAATATTTTTATTTATTGTAATTATTATTGAATGATTGTACTTACGCTTTAGGAAATGATACAAAGCAACACAGAATTGAGACATACTAACTTACCTGGAAATATGTTAAAAAAAAAAAAAAAAAACATGGCCTAGAACAACCTAAAGGTGTTCATGCAAATATATGTGATTCAAATACAACTAAAATTGTTTAAAGTTAATTCTGTTTACAAATGAAATACTTAATTATATATAAAATATGTTAAATGGCACAGGCACACACCAAAAGCAGATATTGTTATCACTCAGTGAACTTGAACAAATATTCTTGCTTTTAAATAAAAAGTACATCATAAAACTAGATTTGATTCATAATTACAGCTGGTTAACAGACACGTTAATATGCTAAATCAAAAGAAGGAAGAAGGAACACACTATGGCTAAAAAGACATGATGTCAACTGTATAAGGTAGAGGTGGGGAGGGTTGTCTCTTTGCGTGTGCAATGAAACAGTCGTGTTTTTCTCTTTTTTTGCCTAAACAGAACTGGCACAAGGCTCTGACAAATGCAGATCACACCACCTCAATTCTCCTTTTGTAAAAATTACTTAATTAACTATTTGTGTAAAAAAAAAACAGTCTCTAATAATTCTAGTTGTTTCTTTATACAAATAATCATAAACTGTACTATTTACAGAATATCATGGAATATATAAAAATTTTATATGTATAAAATACTATAATAAAATATATATGAGAATATACTGACAGAATAATTACTACAGCTGAAATGTGAACAAGTAAGGGTGTGAATAAAGAGAAAGCAATGCTGGGCCCCACTGCAATATGACAGCAGTGGAAGCTTCGAGAAGAATTTCTACCGCCTCTGACATTGGCTTAGAAAGAAAAGGCACATTTATGGGAAAATGCAGCACACATAGATACACAAAGACAAAAATACAACATTGGTGAAGATATTTATTATGACAGTGCCAATTTAGTCACAATAATATAGATGAAAATGTGTATAAGATTTGTCTTTGCGTATTTTGTCTTCTTCAGATGTATAGACTTCAATGAAAATGAATGAATGAACGTGCAATCAGTCAGGACGCAGGGTCAAGCGGTTTATATGGTGAATCACTGTCCTTTTTCAAAGGTTTAAGATGTCTCTGGAGGACATTTGGTTGCATTTTGTGTCCCTGTGTTTCTTCGTTCATTTCACAGTAAGCTAGAAGACACGAGGCACCGCCCAAGCAGCAGATATAATACACCCTGATATAACACACCCTGATACACACCACCCCGCGCTACTGCTCTAAAAATCATATGAAAACACGATACAGAAAGACAAACATTTATGCGACAATCCTTGGAAATGTCATATCCTATAGACGGGGTCTTGACAGCAGTATTTTCTATCAATTTTGTAGCTATGCATCGCACAGATATTCTTGCAGCGTTTACATGCGGCAGGGTTATGTATTTGACGATTTAAAAAAGAACAGAAAAGGCAAATGGTCGGTGCTATTAGAAATTAAAACAGGGAGACTCACCGACTTCATGGCTGCTGCCATATCGTCATATCTCTCCGCCTGCTCAGCTAGTCGAGCTTTTTGAACCAGCTGTTCACGGTCAACCATGTTTAATGCGGTTGGTTTAATTTACGACACGAGTGAAAATTTAAATACGCTGAGGGTTTTCTCTACTCGCTGTAAACTGGGTGAAGGAGCACCGAACCGGTCTGCAGCTGTTCCTCGCAGTCTGCGCTGCTGCCGACAGGGGCCCCTTTAGCCCCCTCCCATTCTCCTCTCCCCCGCCCCGCTTCAGCCCTCCTTCTCGCGCGCTCTGCGGCTTTACGTCAGCGTCTAAACCTGGCGCGATCCTCGCGCGTGATGTAACGTTCCTTATTAGAAGGCCAAAAAGATGGTAAATTATTGCGCCGATTTACCAATCAGAGCTGTTTATTTTTTTTTAAATAAAGATCAGGGCTGGACTGGGACAAAAAATCGGCCCGGGCATTTTGACTAGAGACCGGCCCACTAGGTATTATTGGCAAAGCCATAAAGCCTTTAAATGAAAACAAACGCTGTTCTGACAGCGATGTACACTATCCTGTTGGTATATATGTATCAATCTAATAAACTTAAACCTACACCATCCTCCCTATTCTGGTATTCTAAACAGTACTTACCGGAAAACAAAAGACTGCTTGGTCGAGTTAACCTCCTGAACTATCTACAACACATGGTGGAAACCTAAAATTAAGACAGAGAAGACTAGAGGTGAGACATGATCATTAATGAGTATTAAAATTAATAAGTTACAGATTTAGTAATATTTTCATAAACTATTTATTTACGTAATCAACAAACAGCATGGAAGCACAAAATATTTTTTTTAAACATGGCAACCTTCAAAAAGTGAAAGGAGACAGAGAAAGAAAGTTGAGAAAGAATAACACTTAATTGAATTTTTGATGCCATTTTACACACAGTACATGGCACAAGAACTGACAACACAACAAAACACAGAGATCACGATCGCTGGAGTGTCATCCAGAGACCTGGGCTGCCACAACCAACTAAATCGTAACACAAATGCACAGAAATCAATTATTTTTCTACAATAATTAAATAGATTCAACATCTTTCTTCAACATAATTTCAGACTGCACAGATGGTAAGCTTACTGGGCTTACAGAGACTTATTTTTAGACTTAATATTTACTATAAACGATAATGGATTTCTATACATTTAACATCAAATGACCACTTTGGTTGTAAGATTCAGATAATTATTTAAAAGCTAGACATTTAAAATGAGAATAAGAAAAAAAAGTATTTCTTTGTGCCCCCCTTTCCTTGTTAATGCCCTACCTGGCCCCCTGGCAAAACTTTGCTAGACCTGCCCCTGCACAGTTACCAGCTGTCAGCTATGTAGAAAAGGATCCTGGTGTTATTTGTCTCTCAGAAACAGTTCATAACTTCCCTTCAACTCATTCATGTCACCTAAAAGATAAGCCTGTTTCTCCATCACCTGTTCAACTCTGATGATTCAATAAGGACATCTCCTGGTTTCACCTTTATGTTTCTCTCTCACATATCCAAACCGATCATGACTAGCAGCTTTTATGGCTGTGGCTCCAGCAAACAGCTGATAAACCGATCAGCTGATCACCAGGAGAAGGAGCGGGATAGAATGAGAGAAGCCGAGGCAGCTGCGCAGCGTAAAGACACAGGATAACTCCTGCTTTGTGGTTTTTTGTATTGTTTGTTTGTTTTTTCATTCTAGCTAAAATACAGGACAAATTGCGTTCCTTTTCACCTCAATACGTAACGCGTAATATTTTCTCTGAATACGGGACGATTACGTTTTTTACGTTTGGAAACCCATACTAACTAACCTTACCAATAATTCACTCTCAGTAACATCATAGCACCAGCATAGAAACTCTGTCATCATGCTAACTAGTACACAGTAGGAGTTATTGTAACTGACTGTAAAAAGTTAGCAAGCACAACGAAAATAAGCTACACCTACTTGGTTTATACGGGTTTTTTTATGGTTTAACTTGGGCTACCTCAAGTTCAGTTCTGCTTTTCGGACCGGCGGCCGCCTCGGGTCTCTCCTCATCCTGCCTCCACTTTCCCTCTTCAACCTGCGGCTGCTGGCCTCCATCACTTGCTAATTTTACTGAAGTGGAAGCTCCACTATAGCCACCAAACAACTGTGATATTTTAGCACATTTGGCAGCATCTGTCTGAAGGGCTAGTTTCTTTTTGGCCCTAATTTTTTCGGCTCCTTTGCGTTTTTTGTTCTCCATTTTTGTTCAGCAATGATATGTGATTGCTGAGCCGTTGCAAGGGGGAGGGTGCATCTGACCTCCTCGGCTGTAATTGGTCCAGCCCAGAGTCGATCATGAACAATTGGCCAATCCGCCACCTTTAATAGTTTATGACGTTACAAAAAAAAAAAAAAAAAAAAACATCGGCGGCCAACCCACAAAAGACGAAAATCACCATCGGCCCACCGGGCAAATGCCCGGTATGCCCTATGGCCAGTCCAGCCATGATAAAGATACTCGGTTTCTGTTTTAACCGTTATGTACTGTACATTCTGAGATGCTTTTAAGCTTACCAGGATTATAAAGAGTGGCTTTATAATCCTGGTAACCTTAAAAGCTTCTCAGAATAAATTGGGTGCAGCTTGTCAAAATATATGCAGAAAATTGAGGAGAGAGATATCTATAGGTGGCGGTAATGTAACCTGTGGAACTCCTACTACAGATGCTGAGTCGTACTAAAAGAAAAAAATTCAAGAATAAAAAGTGTGCGGAAGTACTGAATAAAGCAGACAAAGAGTTCAAGACACAGAACAAGTCAAGACAAGATCAGTGAAGGATGCGTAAGACGTTTTACGGAAGGCTGGTCTGGAAAATCAGCTTTAGGAGGAGGAAAAATGAGGGAAAATGAGCAGTTGTTATTAATGTAAAGATTTAGGCCTCATCACAGTACAGAGACAGCACTCGTTAAAGTAGTAAATGACATCCTATTGGCCTCTGATCAGGGGTGTGTAACTATGCTTGTAATACTTGACCTCAGTGCAGCTTTTGACACCGTTGATCACGCTATTCTTCTTCACAGATTAGAAAATGTAGTAGGAATTAAGGGTACAGCCCTCTCCTGGCTTAGATCCTATCTGACCCATCGTTATCAGTATGTAGACTTAAATGGTGATTATTCTGTGTTCTCTAGTGGAGTTTGGCGTTCTGCAGGGTTCAGTTTTAGGTCCACTGCTTTTTTCCCTTTACATGCTTCCTCTGGGCAACATAATCCGTAAGCATGGTATTAGTTTTTGATTGTTATGCTGACGATACACAGTTATATGTCTCAGCAAAACCTGATGAGAAAAAACAGCTTACTAAAATTGTGCAGTGTGTGCAGGACATAAGAAATTGGATGCTAATTAACTTCCTTCTGCTAAATCCGGATAAGACAGAAGTTCTAGTCATAGGACCGCATACAGCTAGGAGTAAAATTTTAGATCACACCGTACCTTTAGATGGCCTTTCTGTTCCATTAAATGCAACAGTAAAAGACCTTCGTGTGATTATTGATTCCAGCCTTTCATTTGAAGCTCATGTAGATAAAATAACCAGGATAGCATTCTTTCACCTCAGAAATATTGCCAGGATAAGAAATTTATTGTCGCTAAACGATGCAAAAAAACTAGTTCATGCTTTTATCACCTCTAGGTTGGACTATTGTAATGCCTTACTGTCTGGTTGTTCAGCTAGATGCATAAATAAGCTTCAGCTAGTCCAGAATGCAGCAGCGAGAGTCCTCACTAAAACCAGAAGATATGAGCACATCGCCCCTATCTTATCTTCACTCCATTGGCTCCCTGTGAAATTTCGCATTAATTTTAAAATACTACTCTTGACATATAAAGCATTAAATGGTCTCGCGCCGCAGTACCTGAGCGAACTGCTAGTGTCTTACGATCCGCCACGCCTACTTTGATCAAAGGATGCAGGCTGCTTGTCAGTACCGCGTATTATGAAAAGAGCTTTTTCTTACAAAGCCCCAAAATTATGGAATAGTCTTCCAAATAGTATTCGGGACTCAGACACAGTCTCATTGTTTAAGTCCAGGCTAAAAACCTATTTATTTAGCCAAGCATTTTTATAAATAGATTTGCCATAGGTAAAGGAGCAGATCTGGGGGACTCATGGACGTAGAGTATTATGGTGAACTGGTATGTTTGGATGCTGTCTTCCTCACTCTCATTGATCACTCAGGTTTGCTGACGGTGAGGTGATTGTTTGCTTTACATGTCAGGAAGCCCTTATGTTTGTGTTTCCTTCTGGCTCTCCCTTTTAGTTATGCTGTCATAGTTAGTCCTGCCGGAGTCTCTGCTTGCACTCTACAGGTAATATACATTCACATTATACATTGTGTGACTGTGACCATACCTAACTGCCATCTCTCCTCTTCTTCTCTTTCCCCCGCTCGTTCTCTTTCCTCTCTCCTCCTGTCTCCCCCTTTCACTTTTTTTCTCTCTCTGTCGAGCTACACATATCGTTCCTGAGCTGCCAGTGATCCAGACTCCCTCTGCCCTCCGGACCTGTCTGACCCATCCTGGTGCCCCGCTTCTGGCTGAAGATCTCGTCACATGGATGCCCCGTGTGTCTCTTTTGGGATGCGTCTGGTGTCTGGGGATGATTCTCTCTACCTAGAAAATGGTTCTGGCCTCGACTGGTGTTGGCATCTGTTTCTCTGGGGACTTGACAGTTCGATAGTTCAGGACTGGAACTTCTTACAAGTCTACATGGGTGTTCAATAACTACCTGGACTCCATATTAACAACAATTAACATCAGCTATTATAGCTGAACTGCCTCCCACCCTACACACTGTATAAATGCAGATAATTTACTGCTTTCTGTTTCACCCAAATGAGGATGGGTTCCCTGTTGAGTCTGGTTCCTCTCAAGGTTTCTTCCTATTACCATCTCAGGAAATTTTTTCCTTGCCACTGTCGCCCTCGGCTTGCTCACCAGGGACAAACTGACCATTTTGTTTCATACAAATTCACATTTCATACAAACTTAAATAATTCTTTTGACTGTGTAAAGCTGCTTTGTGGCAATGAAAATTGCTAAAAGCGCTATACATATAAATTTGAATTAAATTGAATTAATTAACCTACTGTATTCCAATATATGCCGGAAGGGCTAGATATAAAGATACGATATCCAATAACAGAGGTGTGGACTCGAGTAATGTGACTTGGACTCGAGTCAGACTCGAGTCATAAATTTGATGACTTTAGACTCGACTTGACAAAATATAAAAAGACTTGCAACTCGACTTGGACTTTAACATAAATAACTCGGACTTTCACTTGGACTTGCGCCTATTGACTTGTAAAGACTTGCTACTTCCCATTAAAAGCCCAAAGATAAAAAGTATGTTAACACGGTCAGCTCTATCTCTGTTTATGTGTCTGTGCGCGTGTGTGTGACAGAGCGCATGCGCGCATTCGGCACGACGTCCAATCAAAGTACCGTAGATTCTTTTGATTCGACAGCGTCCAACACGTGACAACAACGTGAACGCGCCAGTTCGCGAAATGATACCGAAGGTAGCTTCGTTTGGCTATAAAAATTGGCTATATGCGCGGACCACTGAGCTTCTACAGAATGCAGTAAAGGCCAAAAAGGAAATTGTTAGCGTTTTTTTAATCCTCTGACGAACTCTAGCCATCAGGATGTGTTTCCCTTGTTATCTTGGACATATTTAGAATGATGAACCTCGGCTGAGTCACTTGTAGGCTGTAAACATGTCAGTACATGCGTTGTATTGTTTATATTTAATCACTGGTATACACTACCCATGATTTGCTAATTTCTTTTATATGCAGTTTGGGTTTATTCAAATAATGTGACCTAGTGAATTGACATCACGCGGATAAAATGCAAATTATCTCACATAATATTATTATTATTATTATTATTATATAATATTTAATAATAATAATAATTATTATTATTATAATTATTATTATTAATATTATAATATATAATATTTAATTATAATATAATAATATTAATTATTATTAATATTAATTTATATATAATAATTATTATTATTACTATTATTATTAATGTCTTGAGACTGTATCTGATGGGTCTCTATTTTGGCATTATAGTTTTGCTGAAAAGGCATATTTGATATGAAATATCAGACAAAATACTGACATGTTTACAGCCTACAAGTGACTCAGCCGAGGTTCATCATTCTAAATATTTCCAAGATAACAAGGGAAACACATCCTGTTGGCTAAAGTTCATCAGGGATTAAAAAACACTAACTGTCCTTTTTATTCTTTACCGCGCTCCGTAGAATCTCAGTGGTCCGCGCATAACCCTTCGCGAGCAAGCCTTCTCCTAAATGCACGTTCCCTGTGGCCTTTTCACGGGGGTGGGGCTAAAAAAATGCATCCTGATGGGGGAACCAACTTCGACACAGCACCAGATTGTTTGTATGAGGTAGCCTACGTGAGTGTATCAAACAAGGTAGGGAGCAAAGTTCTTTAATGTTATGTGAAGAAAACAACGTTATTGTTTGTATGAAGTAGCCTACTTCATTGAGAATATGTGCTACCATTTTACATTGCTACTAGCATTTACTAACATTTGTATTTTTATGTATCTGAGCAATGTTCTTTCATTAAAAAAAGTTTGTTTAATAAATACAGATCTTACAACCATACATAATCTGTATACATTTTATTTTTCTGCTAAAAAGACTTGAAAAGACTCGAAAGTCAAACCGTAGGACTTTGGACTTGACTTGAGACTTGTTGGCTTTGACTTGGGACTTGACTCTGGACTTGCCTGTCTTGACTCGGAACTTGACTCGGGACTTGAGGGCAATGAATTGAGACTTACTTGTGACTTGCCAAACAATGTCTTTGTCCCACCTCTGTCCAATAACTAGGGAAAGTAGAAAGCAATGTAAGAGTCATTTAGAATGGTGAGTCACTGATCAGGGAAGGAAGCATTTATTGTTTTTGAGGAACACTGGACTGAAAAGTCAACTTTAAAGAACGGGGAAGATAAGGAGAGAGATCTATAGGTGGCAGTGATGCAACCTACAGAACTCCAACTTGATGCTGGTACTGAGAGGAAACGTGTCAAGAAGAAAAATTATGTTGAGGGACCGGATAAAGCAGACGATGAGTTCAAGACACAGAACAAGTCAAGTAAGGATTTATTAGACGTTTTAAAGGGAAGGATTTATTAGACGTTTTAAAAGAGGCTGGTCTGGAAAATCGACATTAAGAGGCCGGGAAGATGAGGGAAAATGAAACCGCAGTTAAACAACAACAAAGAAGAAAAAGAAAACTACTTATGGCCAGTAAGGGGCTCTCAAGTATGGAAGCAAATAAGCATTATAATTATTTGAATTATATCAGGCTTTAAAATACACATTTTAAAATTTAATTACTAATAAATTGTTAGTTTTGAAATGTAAATACTACTGAAATATTTTACTTGCAATATCTTTAAATTTTTGTGCTCTGAATGTCATAAATTCTCAATAGTCCATTTCAAGCCACGAAATCTCAAAGTCTTAAAAAAATGACTAAACAAAGTTTAACTAAACAAAGTTTAGTTAAAGTTAAGCTAGCTAGCTAGCTTGAGACCCAGACTGATGTTTGTTACACACACACAAGAGAGAGAGAGAGAGAGAGAGAGAGAGATACACAATGGTGGGCAAAAGTATTAAGATATCATAAGCCATGTATTAGTTCTCCCTGTGCACAGAATA
This sequence comes from Clarias gariepinus, assembly GCF_024256425.1. Taxonomy (NCBI): domain Eukaryota; kingdom Metazoa; phylum Chordata; class Actinopteri; order Siluriformes; family Clariidae; genus Clarias; species Clarias gariepinus. Next base: position 20,439,018 of record NC_071110.1, read on the forward strand.
GTTGACATCACCGATTAGTTCAGGTGTGGGTGTAGATTCAAGGTAATTAGGGTAGCTCAATGGTTAAGGTTATTGGTTAAAGTAGAACTACCAGGTTTTCTGACCCCTCCAGCCATACCAGAGGTCGGCCAAATTGGTTTTAAACAAACAACTTAATCACCGACAATTGACTCCCATTCATTTAAGTAAGTAATTAAGTAAGTAATTGCCACATTTACAGAACAAAGACAACTGTTCACTTGTGATTAAGGATATTAGGTAAAACAACCGGGCCAAATGGCCCCTCTCTGGTAGAGCTAGGGGGATAGGGCCAGATGGCCCCTCTCTGGTAGTCCTAGTGTTAAACATTCCCCATGTTGCGCCCTTGAGTAAGGTCCTTAACCCTCAAATGTATAAAGAGATAAAATTAAGTCGCTCTGGATAAGGGCGTCTGCCAATTGCCTAAATGTAAATAAAAATAAATAAAATCAGCTACTTTAGTTAATTGATGGAACCAATAAGTGGCAGCTTTCTGAAGCTGTGGTGTCCACCTCTGCACAAAATCTTCAGGTTTAGAAAAAAATGAATTCATACTAAATACTGATAGTTGTATGGCAGTTTATTTGCATAAAAATAATGAGTTATTTTATTTTGTATAATTTTTTTTCAATATTTAAATGTTTAAGATTGTCATGAAAACGGTGATTTTCGCTTTTGTCTGTATACTTTTGGCCACCATTGTATATATTGTGGCGTGGGTGGGGCGGCGGCTGACGACCAGCATGCCTTGCAACATCTCTCCAACATCCTTCACGCCAGCTACAATATTTATTATAAAGGTAGATATTAGGGATGCACCGAAATGAAAATTCTGGGCCGAAAACGAAACCGAAATTTTTGGATGCACTTGGCCGAAAACCGATACCGAAACCGAAAATGGCTTCATTAAAAAACATGTTTAAAATATTTTCTTTTTGTTTGTATTAAAAAAATGTTGCATATTGCAACTTTGCTGTCCTCATCTGAAACTTTGAAGTGCTTCCAAACCGCCGACATACTCCGTGTTTGATGCGTAATGACAGCGCGAACGAGACGGGAGGATGGGAGAGGCGTGGCGACAATTTCGGCTTTTATTTTCGGCGCTTTCTAACGTTTCGGCCGAAACCGATAATGCTATTTCAGCCGAAAATTTTCGGCGGCCGAAATTCCGGTGCATCCCTAGTAGATATAATGATGCTGAACTAATGTATTTGTGTAAATAATACCTCAGAGCATTGTGATTTAGTCACTGATCTTTTTGTTTCTAATATCGGTTTTCCAGTGCATCATCTGGCCTCATCACAGATAAGGATAACATTTGTTTACTTGCTCCGGACATCCTACTATGAGGGGCTGGCGTCACGCATAAAGGCCGAGCTTCGGCAACTTCATTGACTCCACTTATGCCAAAGAAATGGGGGTAAAGATCGAGGCGTTATCCCAGCCAGTGCAAATCACTTCTGTCGACGGTCGGCCCCTGTCGTCCAGCCCCATCACCCACCAGACTCAGACCATCACCCTCATCATCAATCAACACCACGAACCCATTCAATTCCACCTCACCTCCATTTCCTCACCTCCCATCATTCTCGGATACCCCTGACTGCTACAGCATGACCCTCTCATTTCCTGGACTAGAAATAGAATCCTCCAATGGGGGCCGACCTGCACTGAGCTGTGCCTACGGGACCCAGCTGGGACGTGTTCCACGAAGTCCGAGGCCCCCGATGTCGACACCAATGCCATTCCTTCTGCCTACTGTGAACTGGCTGCAGTTTTTTGTAAACGGAGAGCCACTTACCTTCCACCACACCGCCCTTACGACCTGCCGATAGAGCTGCAGCCAGGCTCTGTTCCCCCCATGGCCATTTGTACTCGCTGTCGGCTGCTGAGACACAGGCGATGGAGGAATACGTCGCCAGTGCCCTTCGCCATGGAACCATCCGGCCCTCCTCGTCGCCAGCGGCCGCTGGCTTCTTCTTCATAAAGAAGAAAGGGGGTGAACTTTGTCCATGTGTCGACTATCAGGGGTTAAATAAAATCACTATCAAAAACCGACATCCGTTGCCGCTCACCAACTCAGCCCTGGACGCCCTCTCTGGTGCCACCGTGTTCACAAAGTTGGACCTCCGGAGCGCCTACAACTTGGTGCGCATCAGAGAGGGCGATGAGTGGAAAACGGCCTTCATCACTCCCACGGGACATTACGAGAGCCTGGTCATCCCCTTTGAACTATGCAACGCACCCTCGGCTTTCCAACAATTTATAAACGATGTCCTGAGAGACATGTTAGGCCGATGGGTGTTTGTATACTTGGACGACATCCTCATCTACTCTCGCACCACCGAAGAACGTATCCAACATGTACGGGCAGTTCTTAAGAGATTGCTCGCTCACCAACTGTACTGTAAGTTGGAAAAGTGTGCCTTTCACCAGCACTCCACCACGTTCCTGGGTTTTGTCATCTCGTCCCAGAGTGTGCCCATGGATCCGCAGAAACTGGAAGCTGTTCGTCATTGGCCCCTACCCAGGACTCTCAAACAGCTTCAACAGTTTCTTCTAATCGGCGAACTTCTATCGTCACTTTATCCGGGGCTACAGTACAGTTGCAGCACCACTAACCAGTCTGACCAGGCCCTCCTCTCGTCTCTTCCATCTCACTCCTGAAGCCACCTCCGCCTTTCAAGAACTCTGTTACCGCTTCACCACTGCACCCATTTTTCTTCACCCAGATGCCAACCAACCGTTCGTTGTAGAGGTGGACGCGTCAGATGTGGGCGCTGGCGCTGTTCTCTCTCAGCGAGGTCCAGACCAGAAGCTACACCCCTGTGGCTTCTTCTCCAAGAAATTTGACCCCACTCAGCAGCAATACGGGGTAGGGGACAGCGAGCTGTTGGCCATAAAGTGGGCCTTGGAGGAATGGCGTCACTGGCTCCAGGGCGCCAGAGAGCCGTTCATGGTTTGGACGGATCATCAGAACCTCATCACCATCCGGAATTTAAAACAACTCAATACACGACAGGTACGGTGGGCATTGTTTTTTGAACACTTCAATTTCCATCTGTCATACCGCCCGGAGTCCAAGAACACCAAGGCCGACCCCTCTCCCGCCAAACAAGAAGAGGAGATGCCCTGGGCGGACCCCGTGCCTGTCATCCCCACCTCACAGATCATCGCACCCCTCCACTGGGACATAGAAACAAGGGTTCGCCAGGCACAGGCTGTGGAGACTGGGCCGGCAGGTGCCGGTCCTGGACAGGGGGGTACTGTCATGCACACTCAATCGGCGATCGGCACTAGGACCCGGAAGTAAAGCAGGTGCGAATCAGGAAGTATAAGAGGAGTAAACAAACCACGATTCAACGCTCAGTCATTGAGTTCAGCCCATGTTGGTTCTGGTTGTCCATCCGATCGAGTACTCACTTTATTGGGTTTCGCTTTCTGATATTGAGTGTGTGTTTATAGGACGCGGGTTAAATTTGTGTTTTTCCCTTGCTCCCCTTTTGTGAGAGTCCTTAGACTAAAACGCGTGGTTATCCTACCTACTCGCCTTCTTCCGCGTTTGGGTTCACCATCCACGCTACATTGGGCTAATCGCTAAAGCTAAGTCATCTGGTCGCCTAGGTTAGTTCATCCTGACATATGGTGTCCAACTTAAAAAAAATTGTGAAACAACTGCATTTTACAGGCCAAAAACACAATTGACTTGCTTTGTCACCAGAGCATGTATTTATACTTAACTAGTCTAGGTTATTCGTCATGTTCAAGCAGTAGTTATATTTCATGAGGAGAAATTTCTCTAATCGCTTGTCTGACTGTTGCTCCTTGGATTCAGCTCTTTAATTCAATTAAATTTTATTTGTATAGGACTTTTATGAGTCCTTAGAGAACAGCTGTCAGCATCAACCGGCCGGGACCGTCTTCATGGAAAAGTGGAGCCGTCCCCAGTCATCACATTGTTGGGAACTTTTTCAGAGACCAGGAGATGTTGGGATATTATTTAAGAAGTTTGCTTTTTATGGAGAACTCGCCGAGCAATGCTGTACCCCAGTGAAAAAAAAAATACACTTTAGTGTATTACAAATATATTGAAATCCTCAATAGTACATTGCAAATACAAAATTGTACCATGAGTTAATATATAAAAAGTATACAAACATCATGCTTTTACCAAATTTTACCAAAGTGACACTGCAGCAGTGTGATATCTTTGTATCTATTTCAGCCAAGTATATACTAGTATTCGGCGCCCCACCAGTCAATCAGAGATTGTAGGCGGGCAGATTCGGAAAGTCCGCTCTCTGATTGGCTCCCCAGTCCTCCACTTCTAGTTTGAATTAACGGCTGGAAGCTGCATCATCGCGTGCGTTAGTTCGTATCGGTATTATTTTATTTTTATCGGCATAAGGTAAATTTAACGGTTTTTGTTAGGTAATTTGTAATTAACCATATACTTTAAACTATAGAATGTATTGTCTAATGTGTTGTTGCTAAATCTCATGTACTTTGCTTGTGGTATAATGGCGCTGTAGCTCTCGGCCTGTTTTCAGTCTCTGTGTAACAGAATCAACACACCAGGTTTAAACTAATACTGTACCTGTATACTCTAATACTAATGTCTGTCTGTGTTCAGACTACAGTTTAAATTTTAGTTTGTGTGTTTGTTAAATACAAATAAACTATAGGACAGTTTTTTGTAACCTTGTGCAAATTAAATCTGTTGAACCCATAAATAAAATCTCCCTCATAATTACTAGTAGTATTAATAGTAATGTGTTTCAAAAACATGTTATAGTGTAGAAAATACATTCAGCATTTGTAAATTATCCTAAACACCTTTAGTGTACTGGTAATACATTTGCAATACTGTAATATAAAAGGTTTTATGTACCGTATGATACAATAAAGTATATTTGTATTAACCACAAACTGTACTTTTTTAGTATTTGTAATTGACCAGAAGTATAACAGCTACTGCTGTAATAAAAATATATACTCATAGTATATTAATCATGTATTTGTAACACAGTAAAAATAGCTGTTATGTACTTATAATATATTAAATATATACTTAAATTGTATTAATTACTGTCAGGTATGTACGTTAGTACACACACAGGCATATACTTTAAGTGTACTAAGTATACTTAAAGTTGTTCCACTTTAGCACACAAAAGTATACTTAATACACTTCAAATTGTACTTTTGTACAATTTAATTACAACTTAAATACACTTAGTACAAAATTAGTTGTTCCAAAATAGCAAACTTCAAGTATACTAGTCATTAGTCTGGCTGCAAGTACATTTAAGTATGCTTTGGCATGCTAGGATTTAATATACTTAGTATACTTTTTTTTTTACTAGGGTAGTCATCCAAGTCTGACTAAAAACTCAGCTCTGGAGAGTTTATACTTTACAAGAGGGAGTGATGCAAAGAGGTGGAGACAATTCAAACAAAGCATAGTCTAGTACAGGAGTTAGCCTGGTAATGGAAGTTCCCCAGCCCTGATCTCATCAGCATAACAGTGGCTTTCAAATGCATAGGTGCTAATCTAATCAGCCTGGCCGTATCACCCAAATCTTTACATTCTCATAGAGAACAGACAGAGGCACAGCCTGGCCTTGAGATTAGCATTCACATTGACTTTGGCACCCTACCCAGTGTTCAGGAAGTACATAAAGACAAATGGTTAATGTCTCTGACACCTGGGGTTCAAGACTTGATCTTCTTAGAGTGTCACCATCTTTACCTTAAATCAATGGACATTACTGTAATCCTACAACATGCATCCCAGGCAGACCACAAGGGGCATGTGACGAGATCTCCAACCAGACAAGTCCAGGCAGAGGGCAGCTTTTTACTGCTCGGGCATGCTTCTCCACAAGTGAACGACTGATTTCCATAGATATCAACTTTTCTGCTTGTCTCAGGATCTCCATCTGACTTTAAATATTCAGTCATCACAGTGTCAAATTTGAGAGAAGTTGTATTCTTATTATCTAAAGCAAGCAAGTCATTCTCACTGCTGAAGTGCTGCAACCTGCAGCTCATTTTGGTGGGGAAAATCAATTTAGCAAGTAGTCATCAAAGTAGTCAGCAAAGTAGTAATCAAAGATGGCGCCGGACAGGACACAGGACTCGGGGAAGTCAAGGGGAGGCGGCGTGTGTTTAATTGTAAACAGCAGCTGGTGCTACAGCGCGAGCGTTGTTCCTCTCACACGCTCCTGCACACCAAATCTGGAACTACTGTCCATCATGTGTCGTCCTTTTTATCTACCTCGGGAGTTTACATCGGTCATAATCAGTGCCGTTTATATTCCACCACAAGCGGACACGGACACTGCCTTATGCGAGCTGCATGAGGCACTTACACAGTACCAAACACAACACCAGGATGCTGCGCTTATTGTGGCGGGGACTTTAACAGTGCCAACCTCAAACGCGCAGCGCCGAACTTTTATCAGCATATCACTTGCCCCACCAGGGGCGAAAGGACACTGGACCACTGCTATACAACTGTCAAGGACGGCTACAAGGCACAATCTCGTCCACCGTTTGGTAAATCCGACCACGCCGCCATCTTCCTCATGCCAAAATACAAACAAAGGCTGAAACAGGAAGTTCCGGTTCAGAGGGAGGTCGCGCGCTGGACGGACCAATCGGTGGCCGCGTTACAGGACGCACTCGATGACGCAGACTGGGACATGTTCAGAAACAGCTCTGATGACATCAGCGTGTTTACGGAAGCGGTTGTGGGATTAATCGGGAAACTAGCGGATGATACTGTGGAAAAAAAGACTATTAGAACGTTTCCCAACCAGAAGCCGTGGGTGGATAAAACCATCCGCGACGCTCTGAGATCTCGCACCGCTGTCTACAACATGGGACTCGCATCGGGGAACATGGAACCGTACAAGGCTGCGTTATACAGCGTCCGGAAGGCGGTGAAAGAGGCGAAGCAGCGCTACGGGAGGAAACTAGAGTCACAGCTCCAACAGAGTGACTCTAGGAGCCTGTGGCAGAGACTAAGGACAATTACGGATTATAAAGCAACAACATCCGGTATGACGAACGCGGACATGACTCTGGCAGACGAGCTGAACACTTTCTATGCTCGCTTCGAGGCTGCAGCTAAAGACGCTAGCGATGCTAATGCTAGCGGCGCTAACGGCTGTGGACAGGAAGTCACTGCCAGCACCGGAAGCGCCTTCATCATCACCAAGCATGACGTGAGGAGAGCCTTCAAGAGAGTGAACACCAGGAAAGCAGCAGGACCAGACGGCATCTCAGGTCGTATTCTCAGAGCCTGCGCAGACCAGCTAGCACCTGTGTTCACTGAGATATTCAACATCTCTTTATCTCAGTCGGTGATCCCCACATGCTTCAAAGAGTCCATTATTGTTCCTATCCCAAAGAAACCACATCCTGCTTCTCTTAATGACTATCGCCCTGTAGCCCTCACTTCAGTAGTGATGAAGTGCTTTGAACGCCTGGTCAGGGACTTCATTATTTCTTTACTACCAGACACACTGGACCCACTACAGTTTGCTACCGTCCAAACCGTTACACGGACGATGCAATCTCACATCTCCTCCATACATCTCTCACTCACCTGGACACTCGGAGGGGGAATTATGTGAAAATGCTCTTCATCGACTACAGCTCTGCATTTAATACCATAATTCCCTCCACACTCACCACCAAGCTGGAGCACCTGGGACTCATCCATGTGTCAGTGGATCTCCAATTTTCTGACTGGCAGACCACAGGCAGTAAGGATGGGCGGACATGTCTCAGCCTCCATGACTCTCAGTACTGGAGCCCCCCAGGGTTGTGTTCTGAGCCCCCTGCTGTACTCTCTGTACACCTCTGACTGCATGGCCACTACCAACTCCACCACCGTCATCAAGTTTGCTGACGACACTGTCGTGGTGGGCCTGATCACCAACAACGATGAGACGGCCTACCTGGAGGAGGTTGGAAATCTGGAGAACTGGTGCCAGAGAAACAATCTTCTCCTGAACGTCAGCAAGACAAAGGAGCTGATGGTGGACTTCAGTACAAAGCAGGTGAGTAACTACCAGACCCCCATCATCAACAGGAGCCCAGTGGAGAGTGGACAGCTTCAGATACCTCGGTGTTCACATCACGCAGGACCTGGCATGGTCCTGTCACATCAACAATGTGGTGAAAAAGGCCCGGCAGCGTCTGTACCAATTCAGACGCTTGAGAGACTTTAGACTGCCCTCCAAGGTGCTCAGGAATTTCTACTCCTGCACCATAGAGAGCATCCTGACGGGAAACATCACGACCTGGTTCGGGAACAGCACCATGCAGGACAGACGAGCTCTACAGAGGGTGGTGCGATCAGCTGAGCGCATCATCCGCACCGAGCTCCCTGACCTGCACTCAATCTACACCAAGCGGTGCTGGACCAAGGCCAGGAAGGTCGTGAAGGACCTCAGCCACCCCAACAATGGACTGTTCACTCTGTTGCGGTCTGGGAAGCGATTCCGCTCCCTGAGGGCCAACACAGAGAGACTGAGGAGGAGCTTCCTCCCGCAGGCGATAAGGTCTCTCAACCACACCACTATGCAAAACCAACACAATATTTTCACAATTAATCTTTATACATCCATGGACACTATGGACAACTCCACGCACATCACATTTACACTACACTTACGTTTACATTCTGGACCATTGCACAAAGACACTTTAATAACCATTGCACAAAGTCACTTTTTCTATGCATATTTGCACACCATTATAGTTTTATTTGTACAGTATATTTCTATTTTCAGTTTCTATTTTTAGTTCTATTTTTTCTAGTTAAATTTTATTTTATTTTTTAATATTTTATCATATTTCTTCTATTGATATTTATTACTTATTATAAGCTTGAATTCTCTTTTTAAGGTCACTGGCGGTCGTGTAAGCATTTCACTACATTTCGTACTGTGTATGACTGTGTATGTGACAAATAAAATTTGAATTTGAATTTTAGTCAGTAGAGACCATTATGCAGATAAATAAAGAAATTAAAGTTCCTTGATAAGTAATGCAATGTAAATATCGAATTTAGGAGAAGTAATGCATTAAAATTACTTCATTACAAATAAATATACAATTAATTACAGTAATGTACTACTTTATAATATATTACCCCAACACTGCTTGCATTTGTAAAAATGATATCTTGAAACCAGATGTAAAGTAAGTGTAGTAAATATACAGATTATATATGGGAAGGATGAGACAGTGCTTAGTTATGGTTAAAATCCTGTATTTATTCTATTTACATACAGTATTTGTGAGCAATAATTAATTCTAGAACTGACCAGGGATGCTAGAGCATTAAATATTTTCTGTCAACAAAGCCTTTTTCAACTCTGTCGACGAAGGTTTTTTCAACTCACGCAGCTATTCACATACAAGTTAGATAAGATGCTTTGCCAGACTACTGCAGTTTGTTTGTGGTAGTAATGGGAAGTTTGGATCATTTTAGTGACTTGATTCTTTGAATCTCGTTCATCAAAATGAACAAATCAAATTTTTAAATCATTCATTCTTTTATCACATGAATCCCACAGATGCTATGCAGTGCATTACAGAGGAAACAGAATTGATCGGTTCTTCTAATAAGTCTTCTAGTCCGAGTCATTTATTCTTTTGAATCTATTGCACTGCATAGCATCTATGGAATTCAGACCAAAAGACTTGAGTGCGTAACTACTCATTTCTGTTTCCTGTAAATAACCTACGGAGGTTTTGCGATGCTCCTTGCATGCACGGCCAGTAGAAAACAAACGAATCACTCAACATCGTTCAAAAAGAGTGGACCATTCATGAATGCCACATCACTAGTTTGTGCGCCGTCCTGCCTTCAGTAATTGTCTTCTCTTTTCACTTTTATTTACTTGCTTATTTATGCTACATGTGGCCATGTCACTTGTCAGCCATTTGTTCTATTATTTATGAGCCCCAACCCAACTTTTGTGACAGTTTTTAATTAATTACCACAAGTGCTATCAATTTACCAGTGACTTTTGGTATTACTGAGCATAGTTTGACTGTCCCTTAAATACTTGCATAGCCCTATTCATTTGGAGGTGACTTATTTTAGAATTATCACTTTGATAAATTATTATCCTGGACATTTTAAATGAAATAATGCTTGTATGTCACACCCTAGACTAACAATTTCCTCAGTGGAATAGTTCCTTTTAAAACACAGTAGTATAAAAGGTTTCAGGCACTTTAGTAGCAGATTCTCCATTTATGACCTTTTTCAGCTGCTGTTTCAATTACTTTTCCATGAATTAAAAGGTAGGGAAGATTTGTCAGGATCCCAGATAGCACAGGTACGTCGCAGAGACGTCTGCTAAAGAGCATATTCTCTGGTAAACATTGCGTTAGTTTTTTTATAGTCGTATTTTGATCATCTGTAGATCACCTGTTTGAGCTGTTAAAAGATACATCATCTTTACATCTATACGACGTCTATAGGACGTATCTTTATCATCCAAAATTTGCTGGTATGTGGCGCTACAGGGAGACAGGAAGGGCAGCTGATCATCCTCGCAATGGAAGACCACGTGTAACAACACCTGCACAGGATCGGTACATCCGAATATCACACCTGCGTGACAGGTACAGGATGGCCACAACAACTGCCCGAGTTACACCAGGAACACAGAATCCCTCCATCAGTGCTCAGACTGTCCGCAATAGGCAGTCCATGAGGAGGAGATGCACTGCAGTACTTCAAGCAGCTGGTGGCCACACCAGATACTGACTGATACTTTTTATTTTGAGCCTCCCTTCATTCAGGGACACATTGTGAAACATTTTTAGTTTATGTCTTATGGTGTTGACTCTTTTAGTGTTTATACAAATATTTACACATTAAGTTTACTGAAAGTAAAAACAGTTGAAAGTCAGAGGACGTTTCTTTTTTTGCTGAGTATATATATATATACAATCTGGAAATAGAGTGGAGAAACACCAAAGGAGAATCAACCAGAAGGTGGCGGTAGTGCAACACTTACGGATGCAAGCCGCCGTTAAGCTCCAAAGAAGAAGAGAACTTTCGTTGAGAAGACAAACGTGTGGAAAAGGTAAGCAGGAATTAATGTAGTAGTAGTATGGAGTTAATTATGTGCCAGAATTTAATAAACAAACACAATCTGCTTTGCAAAGAAAAAATTGACTGTCTCACAAATGCAGCGTTTTGCAAACAAACACAATCTGCTTTGCAAAGAAAAAATAGACTCACAAATGCGGCCAACGTATTTTCTCACAAATGCAATGGAGCAACTTCCTCTTCCAAAACAGCAGATGGCGCTATCGGTCAATTTACTCTATTCTCACGAGACTTCAAACAACGTGTTTATATGGTTTACCCTTAGGTGTGTTCGACTTCATGCGGCGCTGCACAGACCGATCGGCGGCTGACTTATAGTAGTGCATGCCGGTTAGAAATTTTGTCCGACTTGAACCGACGCCACGTGACGTTCACGTGTGGCATCAAAGTAACGCGAGAGCGTTTCGAGAACAGCCGGCTTGCTCAGCCAGCGCAGCATTTCAGGAGCGACTGCACCAGGCTGTGATGACGTCACAGCTTCTCATGATTGGCCACATTCACCACATGACGATGATCACGAGTCTTTCGTGCCTTAATCCATATAATTGCATAACAAATTAATGTGCATGCCATTTTGTAAATAGTTTACGATCTTTTGACCACAGTAAATTTTTTCCTTTAAATTCTTTATGTTGGATTTGTGCATAAGTTCATTGTACTTTTTTCATACAGACCACTTATAGTATTCAGCTGCATATTTAAGTAATATTTTTTTGTCTAATAAGTTTTATTGAGAAACCAAGATTTTGAAGATTAATTTACAATCTCACATCCTTTGTTTCTATTACATGTACACAGAATACAATTAAAGTAGAAAAGAAAGAATAAAACACTGAATAAAACAAAGACCCACATCACAAACCATCCCTTACACAACCTTTTTACATTAGTTTATAAAGTATGATGAAAAAGAATATTAAAACATGAAATCATGCATTAAGCCGTGGTATTTAAATCAAGGTAACAGAGAAAAGGATGCCAGATTTTGTCAAACTGCTCAAAGGTGCCCTTCAAACAGTACCTAATTCGTTCCAAATGTAAAGTAGAAATCATTTCTCCAAGCCATAGCTTACACGTAGGAGCCTCTTTTTTCTTCCAAAATAACAGTATTAACTTCTTGGCTGTAATTAAACTGTATGCAAGCAGTTTGTGTTGTGCTCCTGATAGTGAATGCATAGCTTTAGAAAATTTTAGGATCAAAAGTGCTGGATCCGGCTGCAATTGCACCCTGAAAATCTCAGAGAGCACATCAAAAATTCCAGTCCAATAACTCTGAATTTTTGAGCAAAAAATAAAACTATGGGACAAATCAGCATCCACTAAATTACATTTGTCACAAATAGGTGAAACATTTTGGAAAATTCTATGTAATTTCTTCTTTGAATAGTGTAATCTATGAATAACTTTAAACTGAATAAGGCAGTGTCTAGAATTGATAGACTGTTTGTTAATATCCTTTAAACTCCTCTGCCAAATTTCCTCAGAAATTTCCACTTGTAGTTCTTTTTCCCATTCTTCCTTAAGAGAACTTGTACAGGGGGAAGTAAAGGATTGGAGCAAATCATAAATTATCGGTAATGATTTTTTACTTTCTTTACACTGAACAAGACACTTATCAATGACTGAAGATGATGTATTAACTAATGAGGGTATATGAGCACGGATATAATTCCTAATCTGTAGAAATCTAAAAAAATGACTCTGGGGAAATTTAAATTTCTGTTGCAGTTGACTAAAAGATGCCAGAGCCCCATCAATGAAAAGGTCTCCTATACTATATATACCCATTTCTTGCCATTGCACAAATGTCCTATCCAATTTTGATGGGGTAAATGATGGATTCTTAGCAATAGGAGTTAGAAATAAAAGAGACTTTATTTTGAAGTGTTCTTTTATCTGTTTTCATATACAAAGTATATTTTGGATTATGATGCTATTATTGAAGGTAGAATGATCCAGAGCTACAGGGGATATAATTACTGCTCCCGGATTGTATGGATGACACTGATCACAAATTATTTGGAGCCAAAATGGAGGATCATCGTGATCATCCAACCACATTGAGATTTGACTTATATAACAAGCCCAGTAATAAAGACGAAAGTCTGGGAGTGCCAGACCTCCCTCTTGTTTAGGTTTACAGAGATGTGCCTTTTTAACTCTATGATTTTTGTATACCCACAAGAACGGAAGAATGATTGAATCTAATTGCTTAAAAAATGATTTAGGCAGAAAGACTGGAATATTCTGGAATAGATACAGTACCTGTGGTAAGAATATCATTTTAATTGCATTTATTCTACCAAAGAGAGAAATTAGGAGTGCTCTCCAAAATTGTATATTAGCTTGCAGTTTGGAAATTAAAGGAGTAAAGTTGGCCTTTAAGAGCGCAGAATATTTATTAGTAACTACAATTCCAAGATAAGTAAATTTTTCCATTGAAACTTTAAATGGAGAAGATTGTATCGAGGACAGATCTTTTAGTCCAATGGGCATTAGCTCACTTTTATTTAAATTAACTTTAAACCCTGAAAACATCCCAAAGGTATTAATAATATCCAAAATAACTGGCAAACTTACATGGGGTTTAGTAATATACAGCAGGATATCATCTGCATATAGAGATATTTTATTGACTGTATTTAAAGTGTTAAAGCCATGAAAAGAAGGATCAGAACGAATGCATTCAGCAAGGGGTTCTACTGTCAGTGCAAATAGAAGAGGGGAAAGGGGGCAACCTTGCCTAGTCCCTCTTTGAAGATTAAAGGGACCAGACAAAGTATTATTAGTTAATACCTGAGCTGAAGGACTCAGTATCTTAATCCAATTTATAAAGTTTTTACCCACATCAAATTTTTCAAGTACTGCAAAAAGATAGTGCCATTCGACCCTATCAAATGCTTTTTCTGCATCGAAAGAGATTATTACCAAATTTTCTTGAATAGCTTTGGAGTGATACAATATGTTAAAGAGGCGTCTTGTGTTTTGTGACACATTCCTACCAGGGATAAAACCATTCTGATCAGTATGAATTAGACCACTAATTAATCTACCAAGTCTATTTGAAAGAATCTTTGACAGTATTTTTTGATCTACATTAAGGAGAGAGATCGGTCTGTATCCTTCAACCTCCTCTGTGCTTTTACCTTTTTTTGGAATAACAGTTATAACTGCTTCATTAAATGTTGCTGGTAGTCCGGTTACTAATGCCCCTTCGAATGTTCTGAGAAGGTAGGGGGAGAGTATATCATTAAATTTTTTATATACCTCAGAGGGCAAGCCATCCGGGCCTGGAGTTTTACCACTCTTTAAGGAATTAACTGTGCATTTTAACTCTTCCAAAGAAATATCCTCATTAAGAGAATCACGCTCATCCTGATTAAAAGAAGGAAGTTTACATTTATTTAGAAACTTATCCATAGCTTGTAAGTCAATACAAGGGTCAGAAGTGTATAAATTTGAATAGAATTCCTTGAAGCTGTTGTTTATATCTTTAGAAGTAGTACATTGGATTCCAGATTTTGTCTTAATCTTATGAATTGTCTTATCATTTTCTAATTTACGTAACTGTCTTGCAAGTAGTTTATGTGGCTTATCCCCGAATTCAAAATGTCTCTGTTTAATGAAAAGGAATGATTTACTTAACTTGTCTGAAGCTAATTTATTGTACTCGTATCTTAACTGTAGAATTTTTTTTGTAAATTTCTAATAAGGGCTTTTGTGCATTTTCATTATCTAATTGATGAATTTGTTTCCCTAACTCTAAAAGTTTTGCTTTATACAGTTTATTTCTGGACCCCTGATACGATATAACACATCCTCTTAAAAATGCTTTTAGTGTTTCCCAGAGTAATCCTGGTGAAACATCGGGGGTATCGTTATTCTCAAAAAATATTTCCAATTGTATAAGCATGTAATCATAAAATTTAGGGTCACTGACAAGCCGAGGATCCATTCTCCACAACGGACGCGAGGATGTTAAATTATTAAAGGCAAGTTCAAATGTGACAGGCGCATGATCTGAAATTAGTATGTCATGGATCTTATTATTCATGACATTGGAAATTAATTTATTTTCTACCAAAAAATAATCAATGCGTGTGTATACATTGTGAACTTGTGAATGAAAGGTATAATCTCTCTCAGTGGGATGAAAAAGTCTCCATGTATCTACTAAATTAGAGTTATTAATAAATGCATTTAAAAAGTTCCTTGAATTGGACTGGGGGGCTCTCTTAGAAGATGATCTGTCCAGATATGCATCTAGGACACAGTTAAAGTCCCCCCCCACGATTAAATTAGTTTGAGACATATTAGGAATGAGATCGAAAACTTTCTTGAAAAAATCTGGGTTGTCATAATTTGGGGCATAAATATTCACTAACGTAATAGGGAAGGAATGTATCCCTCCATTTAATATAATGTACGGACCCTCTTTGTCTGCCTTCAAGGTTTTAAGTTTAAAAGGCACACCTTTTCGTATTAGGATAGCGACCCCTCTAGCTTTAACAGAAAAATTGGACTGATATATATTTTCTATCCACCTGCATTTTAACTTATCCTTGGAATCAAATTTCAGATGTGTTTCCTGCATAAAGATTATGTCAGCAGACAGTGATTTTAAGTGTGATAGTACTTTACTTCTTTTAACGGGGTGATTTATTCCTTTCACATTCCACGAAGCGAAAACAAGCCCTTGTCTGCTACTTGATGTTACAGCATTACTCTGCATCATTTAGAACCCAATAAATTATCACCACCACACATTTTACAACAATGACGTGTTCCGAACAGGTCCCCACCCCACCCACCCGCCAACCTAAATAACAGCCCCGTCATCTAACCGACAATTAGAACTAGCGGTACGAGACGAAGTAAGCTAAATTGAAAATTTAAATTGAAAAAAAAAAAAATAATAATAATAATTTAAAAAATCAGAACAATAATAATATGAATGATAACAAACAAATTAAGTTTTCTAGAAAACACCTAACATATGTTATTCGTTGACCTTCAAACATTAAACCAACATAGCTCCACAGTGGAGGGTTTCGAAAGAACATCCCAGAATATATAGAAAAGAAAAGGAACAGGTACCAAATGGGTTATGTTTAAGAAAAGAAAAAGAAAAGAAATATGCATTTAACGACTGAGTGAGTCAACTGTGCAACATCCTTAGAGCAGTCACTCTCATCCGAAGCAATTTTCCGCGAACTTAACGGCCTTGTCTGGATCCGTGAAATAATGTTCCTTGCCGTTGTACGTAACCCTTAATTTTGCTGGATACTGTAGACCGTACTTGACACCAGGTTTGTCCTTCAACAATTCCCTTGCACGTTTGAAGAGCGCGCGTCGTTTTACAACTGCTGGAGGGTAATCGGGGAAGATGTTGATTCGTTGCCCGATCAACAAGTGGCAGATTATCTAGCGATAATGCTTCCATCAGAAGTTGCGCCATAAAGTCCCTTGGTTTCATCCCGGACTCGGCCCCTTCCTTAATGTGTAGGACACGGATATTTTGTCTCCTACTACGCCCTTCAAGATCCGTACATTTGTCCGTTAGCTGCTCTACCACCTGATTCAGTCGGCCTACTTCTTGCTCTAGCTTAGTTACCGCCTCTGAAGAAGCAGAAGCGTTAGTTTCCAAGCTTGCCAGTTTGTAAGCATGCTCATCCACCGTGATTTTAACCGCCGAAATCGCAGAGCTGGCCACCTGTTGAAACGCCGTAAATTCTCCTCGTATCGTAACAGCAAGTTGTTCAATTTTGGAGTCTATTATCTCCCCGATATCGGATTTGATTGAGTGTATTTCTGAGCGCAGAGAAGAGATTGCGCTAAGAATTGCTGTATTGCCGCATCTTGAGTATTTTCAGCCACTATATCTTCTGTAGCAGAGTCGGAGGCGGTCGCGGCCTGTTCCGCTGCCTTACGAGGCTTGGCTGGCATGTTTAACTACTAATATTCTAAACCAGCAACTATGACAAGTCAAATGTAAATCAAAAACCCGTTCCTTTCCTAATAATAAAAGATTATTAACAGATGTTCTAGATGTATTCTATTGTATTCAACGAGGAGCTGTCAAAGAACGCGTGCTACCCGCTCATATTGAAACCGGAAGTCTCTAAGTAATATTTTTTATAGAATAACTAAAATGTCACAGACATTTAATGTAATGTGGTCAACATTGATTGATGCTGAAATCTGTAGTTGCTGCTTCACTTGCATGTGCTGCATTGTGCTAGTGTGCATTGTCAATTGAAAAATACAACATTTAGATCACTTTTATACACTGGTATAAATTCTAATAAAGACAAATACATTGTGCTTGTGCATCTATTATTTTTCTCGGTAGCTTCACACACCTTGAGTATAGTCCCATGGTCTCTCACTTCACATATATAAAGACCATGCATTACCAAGTGCAAGAGAAAACAAAATGAATTATATAACAATGAATGTGAAGGACAGCAAAGAAAGAACCTTTACGCTTAAGGTTTCCAAGGAAATTGCAGAAAGAATGAAAACTGGTAAGTAAATGGAAGAACTGGAATAAATACAAGTTAACAATGATTTGTGTGATAGTTTTTTTTTTTTATAATTAAATTTTTCAACACAACAACAGCAGTGGTACAGGTATCTTAACAACAGGCAAAATTTTGTAACACATTCTAATGGCTATAAATTCTTAAATGCAAAGACAAAAATAAAAACAAATCACAAAACAAGTTTAGAAAGGCATAGTCAATGGAGACCTTCAAAAAAGTTCCAGAGAGAGGACACAAAACAAGGTAAACACTTGTGATAAACAAACACATACTGGACACATAAGTGATAACTAAATTTTCAGCTTTCTCTCTAAACAGCTTCTACAATATCAGCGATCTAGCTTGTGCTGCAGTGTTTCCCCCACCCCCTTCTCTATGTCCCTCTACCTCCACTGAGTCATCTGTACCCCTAAATCTCTCTTGGTTGTGTGAAACCACCAACCAGCCAGTGCCCTGTGCAACAGACACCCATTGGCCAGGACCTACCGACTACCACCCTAAAAACCGATGTAGTGGGTGGTAACCCTTCAGGAGCCAGAAACCCATCCTCCGTCCAGATAGACTGCCCTGAATCACAAGGTATGGCACCTAAGACTGGAAAAAAGATGCATGTGTTTGCAGTGGTAAAAAACTTTTTTTCAGAAATCACACTCAAAATGACATTGCTACTTTTGGACCTTACAAAAACTTATCAGCAACTCTGCTTCCGCAACAAAACTGCTTTTTATAAAAAGCTACAAACTACTTTTTCACAAAAAGGATACACCTTGTCAAGTGAAAAAAATAGAAAAAAGTTAACCAACATGTTAACTATTTACAAAAGAGTTAAGGATCGTCGCCGTGCAACTGGGGAGGGAAAGCAAACCTGGGAGTACTACACAGTAAGTCTAAGACTGCACTGTATAAGATAATTTTGCATCTTATTACAAAGTCACTTTCGTATTACATTGTGCTTTTTCTGCAGCAATGGATGAGCTATTTGGGTCCTCTGGAATAGGAAATGCACCACCTGGAACTATCTGCTCTACTCCTCTATGTTTGGAAGATCCACCTTCTCAAAACAGGCCTTCATCAATCTCTCTTCCTCAAGCTCAGGCAGCAGGTGCTTCTGTAGACGAGCAGCCGGGGACCTCTGCCAATACAAGCATGTCCAGGAGGCAGAGATCCTCACAACCCTCACAATTTTTTGAGGCATATGAAGCGCATGCAGAACGAAGAACAGCTGTGCTTGAGTCTCTTGTAAGGCCGGACCTGGAGAGATGGCGTCAACTAAAAGAGAGGCGCAGACAATCTTTTGAAAAAAAAGATGTTGACCAGTTTGGGAACTGTTGTGGAGGAGTTAAAGAAAATCGGAAGACAACAAGAGCAAATTATACAGTTACTAAAACCTTCTTGAAAACATGGCAAATAAAGCTTATTCTGTTTCAAGCAATGTATGTACTTTTATTGTCATCTTTCCAATGTTATAAATTGCCTCTTATTTTCAGTTACAATTTCAAAATGCACTTTGAGGTGACACTTCAGAGCTCTTGCCTTGCATTTGTTGCACTTTCATACAATTTTACTAGTAAGTCTTATAGACTAAATTATATTAACTGTCTACAATTTTTAACTTTCACTGAAATGATTGCATGTTGGTACTGCAACATAAGACCTAACATAACACCACTAAACAAAACATAATTTGATTAAGTATAAGCTTGATTTGTAAAACAGTATTTGTTCAGTTACTTTAAAATGAAATGATTTACACATGCACATATATTGTTTATAAACTTACCGTCGTTGTTCATCCTGCTGCATTTCTTCCAACAAAAAAGGTATTTCTATAGCTTCCAGTTCATCTGCAGTAAAGTAGGCAAACGCCACGTGATCTGCCATGTTTGAGGAAGCAACGAGATCCGCAACGTGTCCGACTTGACGGCTCCGTTTTCAGCTCCTCCCCGACTGCTTCTGGCTAATCTCGACGATCGGTCTGCACAGCGCAGCATAAGCTCAAACGCACCTCTTATGTCCCAGAGGAATATAGGCGGGGAACAGTTTTAAGTTGTGTCTATTATATATCCAGACAGCCAGACATATTAATAATTCACTATCTTTAGGATAGAGCCCTGTAGGGGAATACAGTTATATCAAACCACAGTTGCATTTTAATTAACTATTGAAGGCTGAAAAAACTGCCATTGGCTTTTTATACCCATAACGGACGTATGCAACATGTGCATCAAAATCTTTTATAATTAGTGATCATATTAACATTTAAATAATCTTTAACAAAGTTATAAGGGGAAAAAAAGCTTTAAATGAACAGTAAACATACAGAATTACAGACAGAATTCTATTACAAACTTGCTGTAAAAAGTTTCATAAATTTCATGCAGTCTAATACAATGATTTCTGCATCTTACTGTATCTACACCTCGCGCTGCAACAGCTGTCTACAATGTAGGATTGCACTACAGAAACAGACTATTTAAATGTAGATATGATCACTAATTATAAAAGATTTTGATGCAGCATGTCAGCCTTCAATAGTTAATTAAAATGCAATTGTGGTACTGTATTCCCCTACAGGGCTCTATCCTAAAGATAGTGGATTGTTAATATGTCTGTCTGTCTGGATATATAATGGACACCTCAAAACTGTTCCCCACTCATATTCCTCTGGGACATAAGGGTAAACCATATAAACACGTTGTTTGAGGTCTCGGGAGAATAGAGTAAATTGACTGATAGCGCCATCTGCTGTTTTGGAAGAGGAAGTTGCTCCATTGCATTTGTGAGAAAATAGGTTGGTGCATTTGTGAGAAAGTAAGTTGGCGCATTTGTGAGAAAGTCTATTTTTTCTTTGCAAAGCAGATAGTGTTTGTTTGTTACATTTTGGCACATAATTAAGTCCATATTATTTATTTAATTCCCATATTTCTAAATAGAAACAAAATACTGAACATAAATGTCACCTGTTGTTTAGCGATGTTTAGTCACGTTATTTTGGTTTAAGTTATTTCTTTTATTTTACCCACACCTAAAATACTGACGTTTCAATGCGCGTGCCTAATCTGCGGTTCAATTATGGTTTCGGTCTGTTCTCATGAGTTGTGAAGCGAAAATAACAAATTATAAATATTGTTTATTTGCTAAATTAAGTATTATGAATTTTAATTGAATTTATCTCTATATTTCTCCACAGCAGCTTGTGACTGAAAAGTGTCCTGTCTGCATCTGACTTCAGGAGTTTTCTGACCAACCATATCTAACGGTCATATTTAAAAGTCATAACATACAGTTAAAGTACAAAACGTTTCTGTTGGTGTATAAGTTTTTTTTCTATGATAAATACTTATTTATGGTGTTTTATGTTTTGTACATCTTTTCAAATTGAGACCTCATTTGTAAGTTGCTGCTGGTGTAAAACAGTGTTTTCATTAAATACAAAATAAAAATATTACCATTTTATCCCGTTTGTTTTATGCTTCCTTCAAAGAATTCTGTTGACCATGGTTAATTATAATTAACTGAGAGTATTTAATTAAAATAATGGGAGAGGGGTGTTTTAATAAAACGACGTCTATTCAACATGAATCAGACCTTTGGCAGATGTATGAACATCTGATTAACATCGTCTAAAGAGCGGATCAGGGTCATTTTAATTCATTTACGTCTTAAATACGTAGGCTAAACGTCGTTCTAACATCGGGCACGGACGTCTCGGCGACGTCTGCCAGATGGACAAACGCCGTCTGCCAGACATCTGCCAGATGAAAAAGACGATGTCGCATAGACGTCTCTGCGACGTGTGTGTGCTATCTGGGTTGTGTATAAACCTAAAGATCATGTTCAAAAATTTGCCACAAAAGTTCATAATTCACTTAAGAATTCCCAAGTTTTTGGCGTATACAGAGGTGGACACCATAGCTTCAGAAAGTAAAAGTCCTGCTACTTATTACTTATTCCATCAGTTTACTAAAGCAGCTGATTTTAATTAACTCGACTTTTTATCCAGACCTGAACTTATTAGTGACGTCACCTGTTTTGTGCACAGGGAGAACTAACACATGGCGTATGCTATCTTAATACATTGGCCCACCACTGTGTTTATCTCTTTCTCTCTCTCTCTCTCATGTGTGTCTAACAAACATCAGTTTGGGTCTAATGCTAGCTAGCTCAACTTTAACTGAACTTTTACTACGTCCTTTTTATCTCAAAATTACTAGAATATCTGACAACATATATTTAGTGTAACATACTGCTGGCCAGTGGCGGCCGGCCCATAGGGGGCGCTGGGGCACCGCCCTCCCTGATAAGAGGGGCTAAAAATGTAAAATATATTTTTACAAATGAAGTTTTTAAATTCGGTTTACCCACCAGTATGTGCCTACATGCGATATGAATAACATATATAACATTTCCCACCTAGTGACATTCATTCACCAGTGAATTTCCACAGACAGACTTGTATCGTTTCTGTCATGGGGCGCTGAGAAAAAGCGCCCCTGAGTGCAGCCAAATAGCCCGTCATGTACTGTTGCTAGGGTAAATTAATAAATATGCGGCCAATCAGTTTCTCAGAATTTTATGGTCTTGGGGCGCTGGAAATTCTGCCCCAAGCAGCAGAAAATATCGCGAGATTTAAGTTTTTTTTCTTTTGAGGCGCGGTCAATCAGAGTAATGATGGCGAACTTAACAAGCGAAGAGCAGTTTCCACCAAATTCGGTGAGATCCTTATTAATATACCCGTTTTAGACTGTTGTGTTAAATTGCATTTTTAAAACTGTTTTTCTTTGTGTGAACCACTTTGAGATGCAACTTTGCTTGAAAGGTGATCCAGCTGATCATACCCTTTGATGTCGATTATTGTATTTGATACTCTCTTAAGCATGCATGGCGTATTATACAATGGAAATTTGTTCATTTACTTTATCTGTGAAACTGGTGATTGTGAGGAGGAGATTAAATCATTACTGTTAATTGTAATCATCGTCTGACTGTTGATTTTAATTCTTATATTGGAATAAGCAAAGAAATATTTTGTCACATCAGCCCCACCAGGAAAATTTTTTACCAGCCGCCACTGCTGCTGGCCCCAACCATCACGGCCCCAACACACTTTCTCCTACAGGTGTGCTCTGTCCTCTACCTATAGGTGCGTTTTAAATGGCCTGAAGTAACCTGTGATGTATACTACACGGGGTGGTCAGCCATATTAAGTGTGATTTCAAACTGCAAGGAGGAAAAATGTTCAGTTTAAAGAGAACTGCAAACATTTTAGGGAAAGAGTGAACAACAGGTGTTCACTTCACCGGAAAAAGAGAATAAAAAAGCGGTCCATCCCGAAGTGTACTTTACAGGGTGCTCCCTACTCCCTGCTTCTTTTGCAGTGAATGTCAGTGAAGGAAACTTTCCTTGACAAAATGCCACAATTCCGAACACCCTGGTAAGTCGGCAGCGCAGACACACGTCCTCTGTTCGTTACCATGGTGATATAAGATACCTGTCACTTCTGCTGTGGAAATTTCACAATACGGATATTAAATATTGAATATTTATTGAAACAAAAACTGATAGCATTTTAAAATATACTATTGAAATGTGTATACCTTGTAAATTATTTATTTATCAATAATAATAATTGATTAAAGTAGTACAGAGATTTATTAATATTTTTACAAATTACTAGCCTATATAACACTAAGGATTTCTTGATTAAATTACAATTTTAATTGTTGTGTCCTTTTTAAAATGATGTCGTCTTCGATAATAATGATAAATATATAAATCCTTTTTTTTTTTTTTACGATCCAGCAAAACGCAATGACTTATGGAACATTTTTCATTCCCTTTTCAGGTGAAGTGAACTTGCTCCCTACACCGTTCACAGGTCCCTTGAACTAAAAATTTTCACTCCCTTGGTTTTGTAATCACACTTAACATGACTGAACACCACGAAGTCTTTCAGGCCGATTGGAACACACCCGCTTTCCTGGGTCACGTGACTGACAGATGGATTTCGTTCCTGCTCGATTGCTTTTCTTGTATTGCATTTTACTTCTTGAATTTTCAAACTTGAATTTTTCAATCTGAATTTCAGAATATTAAATTAAATGTAAATTGAAATCAGTACTTTGAAATTTCACAGCTTGAAATGAACTATTGAAAATTTCATGTGACATTCAGAGCACAAAAAATTAAATATATTTAATTTTAAAGAACTATTTCAGCTTAATAATTTATTTAAATATAAATATTTATTACATCAGTCCTGCATAAATAAGATTGAAACCATTGACAGGTGACATAATTAACATTAAATATCTCATCAAAATAACACCTATCAAAGAGTGGGAGAAATTATGCAGCAAGTGAACATCAGTTGTTAAAGGTGATGTGTTGGAAGACAAAAAAAGCAACTTTTAGTTTTTAAATCATGATGGTAAAATTATTATGGATCACCAAAACAGCAGGTCCTGGGAGGTGCTTCCATTAGATAATAATACACAGGACCCTCTTGTTTTCCTAAGGATTTTTTTCCTCAAAAAAAAAAAAAAAAAACTCAATTGGCAGACAGGTTGGAATCTGCCATTAGAATACTTGGCCCTCAGCAAGATTTTGCTGCATAGCTCATACGCACTTGCACATATGCACATGAAACTGAGTACACATTTAGAGCTTATTGAGTTCAACTCAACAGGAGGCCAGGTATTTTGGGTCGTTTACAAAAAGGCACCGGATGGATTTTGATATACTCCTCCTAGGGAATTTATACAATCGCCACCAAATCGGGCGATATAAAGACATTGAGGATGCAAAATTTTAGATTGAGGGATTTTTGGTCAGCCGTGATGGATGGATGGATGGATGTAGGTATGTACTGTATGTATGTACTGTATGTATGTATGTTCAATGTATTTATACTGGATGTACCTAAAAAAAAATTGTGTTTTTAATTTGATCCCTGAAACACACAAGGGAAAACACTGACGGGAAAGGTTTGTAAAAAAGCATCACACAGGCGCAGCGTTTCCGTCCTGTGCAGTTGCGCATGCGAAACGCTGGAGGTCGCAACAACTTTAAAGTCAACGCCACAGAATGTGAGTGGAGAAGGAAGCACTGCAGACTTTAGCTGTTTCAGCTGTGGTGCTCTGCTGTTTGCCCTAATGAAACGAGGTGGCAGGCCGTTTTCCACCTAGCTTTGAGTTTAGTATGTGATTTATAAGAAAAAAAAACTATTAATTATTTCTGTTTTTAAAGTCCCTATTTTCCAAATTTTACACCGGATCCACCATGACCTGACCAGGCTCGGGCTGCCACTTAAGATGAATATGAATGAATAAGTGATTATAATTTACGTTTTGTGAAGGTAGCATCTTAAATGGGAATTCCTTGAATAGTAACTAATCAATGCCATCCTCACATGACTAGGTTTATTATGGACAATTTATTAGATTTTTAACAAATTATATGGCATGTTTGCTAATAAAATTGAAGAATGAGGATTACTATAATTGTACATATCTTTAAAAAAATATTCTGAATTTTTTTAAAGATGACATTTATGATAGGTAGGCGGGAAAATGTCCAGTTTTTTGTTTTTGTTTTTTTTACAAAAGGCTGGAAAAAATAAACTCACTGGAAAAGTGACAAATACATATAAGACTATGCATTTAAACACAGCTCTGAAACACGGCTCTGAAAACACAGCTATTGAAACAGCTCTGACAGCCTTAGCTACAGGCTGGTGCTTA
The DNA here is from genome assembly GCF_024256425.1 of Clarias gariepinus. NCBI lineage: Eukaryota > Metazoa > Chordata > Actinopteri > Siluriformes > Clariidae > Clarias > Clarias gariepinus. The sequence goes on from NC_071110.1 coordinate 20,464,472, forward strand.
GGCCTACATTTCCTAAATGGAGATTTAAAATTTTACATGAATAGTATATTTAAATCCTGAACTCAAGGCCCAAACTAGTTATGAGATCAGGAGATAGGCCCAATGTATTTATGTTGCAAAGCTATATTGTATACACAGCAATAAATGTAAGGGGAAAAAAAGTCATAAGTTCAGCGGTTGTATATCTAGTGTATATATAGCCTATTTACCCACTGTGTGTAAACATGTGTGTGAATGGTGACTGGAGGTCCTACCATCGTTGTACAAGATGGAAATAAATACAATGGTCACCATTGGTCTTCATTCCAATATAAACAGGTATGATATTTATATTTAAAAGTTTCCCTTTTTTTCTTGCTACTGTACCATGGTGCTATGTCTTCACTAAATATTGCAAAATATTTCCATTGACCCAAAAGTTTTGGAACGGCTCAGAGACGTAACCGCTGCATCTGCTGCTGCATCTGCTGCTGCATCTGCAGATAATAACTTTGACTGGAAGGTCCTCATCAGCAGACATGGATGAAGATGGTGCTGTTAACCTGGAGACAAGAGGGTTCCTGTTGAGTAACCATGGTTGTCCCTAGTACTCTCTCTACAAACATAACCTGCCATTCTAGGGTTGAACATTGGAGGTGGTGACAAACCGCACATGACTCAGGCACACCTAGCACTCTCCTAGTTTGGAGAATTCCCAGGCACATGGAAATGGGAATAAAGGTAAATAAAGGTGTCTTCAACCAGGACACAAGAGTGTGTGATATCCCATACAAAGGGAACTGGAATGATAAATAAATGGTGAAAAAGCACTGTATACAGAGTTTCGGGGCCTGGAGCCTATCCCAGGAGACTTAACCTTAAGAAAAACCAGACTCAAAAGGGAATCGATTCTCATTTGTGTAATATGAGTGCGATCATAATTAAATCCCTTCTGTAATTGTGTGCTACATGGTCAGAAGTGTAATTGTAAAACATCAAATTAATTTTAGTTAACATTAAGTCCACTTTATTGATTATACCAATAAAGTCATTCTGGTGACTTATCGAGACTTACTTAGGTTTTTTAGTAAGTATAATTATGTTTATGTTTTAGACATCTCTGTAGAACAAAATTCCAAATCCCTGTATATGGGCAATTGTAATGGCAGCCCTCTTTAACTCAACTGAAAATTCAGTGACATCACTTTTTGTATCTTAGCATTTCTTCTAAGGTCAAACAGAAGGGTCATCCAAGTGAAATATGTACTATCTACATGAGCTTTAAATAAAAGGCTGGAACCAATAACCCCCCAAAGTCTTTTACTGAAGCACAGGGTGAAACAGTTACGATGTAAACAGAAAGCAGAAGTAGTGGGAAGTTAAGAAGCATGCATTGTCCAATGTCCTTTTCATATTCCTCAACCTTTTTAAGCTGGTGTCTCTCATGAGGTCTGATGTAATAGGCATCTGTGTGTCACCATTAAAATAGCTGAAGCTATTAGCACTTTTGAAGAGGTAGATGTGTCATTGCATTTACAGCTTTTGCGAAGTAAAAACAGATGCTTCACAACAAGAGGCAAACCACTTGTCACCCTCAAGCCATATTCATTGAACTGATGAAACCAAAATAAAACTGCACCAAAATGAGGGGGAAAAAAAATTATGGAGAAAAAAGAAACATCTTATGATCTAAAGCATACCGCATCATCTGTTTAACATGGTGGAGACAAGCATGGCTTCCAATGTAACTGCATCAGTGGTGTTTAAAATTTCCATAGCATTTCAATATAATGTATTGCCAGTTTTCAGTAACTACGTTAAGCATATGGACAGTTTGGTCATTGAGGGCCTTGTATATTTTCTTGTATGTGTATAGAATACAAAGAACAATCTTTAATCAATCTTTATTGAGTCTTCATTTTCACACTGCTGGGCAGTAAATGGCAGCACAGTGGCGCAGATGTTAGCACTGTCACCCAGGGTCTGGGTTCAATTTCTGCCACAGGGTCTGTGTGCATTAATTAGTGCCAGATTTCAGGACATATGAGACAAAATGGTTAAATTCCCACAGGAAGAATAAATATGTTAATTTGTCTGTGGAGGTTCAGTTTTTATAGTCTACTTTCCTTTTCTTGGAGTAAGCCACGCTCTGTCATTTTTAGTTTCTTCCGCCCAGTCCGTTTATATACAGTAAAATATTGTGTTGGTTGGCTCCATCAAGAGACGCGTATACACACATACACCCCAAAAAAATAGCTAGATTAATGGTATATTAATTATTCCTAATTATCAGAAAAGCTTCAGACAACTGTCACTAGATCTGACAGTCTGGATCTCTATTGCCATCCACTATTTAGTGATGCTGGCAATAGAGAATGCTTTTGAAAAAAAAAGAAAAAAATGAAGCCAGAAGGACACACAAACAAGCAACAGGCCTGGCAATGCATTTCAAGAGAAGAAACTAAGCATTTGGTCTATGCGTTCTAGATTTCAGGCAGTTATTGATTGCAAAGGATTTTCATCAAGTATTAAAGGTGATCCTTATGTTTGTGTTCATGTTAGTTTGTTTCATAACTTATGAGATCCCAAAAGTGTGTGTGTGAGAATTGGCTGTAATTTCTAAATGGTTAATGCCACATTTTTTTCAAAATCCTTGAATTAAATAAAAATCTTGGCTTCTCTTACTTCTTGACTGTTTCAAGTCAGTGTGGTGGGCCAGAAAATTATTAAAAATGTATGGACCTAACTATATCTGCCACTGGGTACATTGCCGGTCCCAAGCCTGGGAGGGCTACAATTGGAAGGTTGCGTCAGAAAGGGCATCCAGCGCAAAACCTGCGCCAAGTTGTTGGCGGATCAGGTGGTGGCTGATCTGTGGCGAAACCTCAACAGGAGCAGCCAAAAACTAACAATAACTCTGTATGTATATGCAATCTGGGTTTTGTGGCATTTGGCCTTTGTACACCATTACATTGAATATACACTAAATGGGCCTAAAACATAACCTTGTGAAATATTAAACTTTAATTTTATTACAGAAGTCATATTTACATCATAAAAGACCTGAGCCAGGAAAGGATTGTTCTTTTAAACCATAAAATGTTTTGTAATCTATTAAAATCAGCTGCACTAAGGTCAAGGAGTATAAGCAAGGAGACACAACCCTGTTCAAAGGGCAATAGTTTGTTATTTACCAGTTTGTTTTATTCACCACCTGTTCTTTGATAAGGCATACATTTTATGAATTTATAAATGTTGACATTAAATCAATGAGCATAACTGCTGGGCTTCAAGCTTTTTGGAATCTTGGACATAAAGAGGATATTTGATATTGCTATAGTTATACAGCTCGCAGGAGTCAAGGTCAGGTTCTTTTTAATCAGGGGTTTGATAATTGCTGGTGTGAAAATTCAATTCAATTCAATTTTATTTGTATAGTGCTTTTAGCAATTTTCATTGCCGCAAAGCAGCTTTACACAGTCAAAAGAATTATTTAAGTTTGTATGAAATGTGAATTTGTATGAATCAAAAATGGTCAGTTTGTCCCTGGTGAGCAAGCCGAGGGCGACAGTGGCAAGGAAAAACTCCCTGAGATGGCAATAGGAAGAAACCTTAAGAGGAACCAGACTCAACAGGGAACCCATCCTCATTTGGGTGCAACAGAAAGCAGTAAATGATCTGCATTTATACAGTGTGTAGGGTGGGAGGCAGTTCAGCTATAATAGCTGATGTTAATTGATGTTAATATGGAGTCCAGGTAGTTATTGAAGACCCAGGTAGACTTGTAAGAAGTTCCAGTCATGAACTATCGAACTGTCAAGTCCCCAGAGAAACAGTTGCCAACACCAGTCAAGGCCAGAACCGTCTTCTAGGTAGAGAGAACCATCCCCAGACACCAGACGCATCCCAGAGAGACACACGGGGCATCCATGTGACGAGATCTTCAGCCAGAAGCGGGGCACCAGGATGGGTCAGACAGGTCGGGAGGGCAGAGGGAGTCTGGATCACTGGCAGCTCAGGAACGACATGTGTAGCTCGACAGAGAGAGAGAAAGAGTGAAAGGGGGAGACAGGAGGAGAGAAGAAAGAGAAAGAGGGGGGGGGAGAGAAGAAGAGAAGAGATGGCAGTTAGGTATGGTCACAGTCACACAATGTATAATGTGAATGTATATTAACTGTAGAGTGCAAGCAGAGACTCCGGCAGGACTAACTATGACAGCATAACTAAAAGGGAGAGCCAGAAGGAAACACAGACATGAGGGCTTCCTGACATGTAAAGCAAACAATCACCTCACCGTCAGCAAACCTGAGTGATCAATGAGAGTGAGAAAGACAGCATCCAAACATACCAGTTCACCATAATACTCTACGTCCATGAGTCCCCCAGATCTGCTCCTTTACCTATGGCAAATCTATTTATAAAAATGCTTGGCTAAATAAATAGGTTTTTAGCCTGGACTTAAACACTGAGACTGTGTCTGAGTCCCGAACACTATTTGGAAGACTATTCCATAATTTTGGGGCTTTGTAAGAAAAAGCTCTGCCCCCAGCTGTATTTTTCATAATACGCGGTACTGACAAGCAGCCTGCATCCTTTGATCGAAGTAGGTGTGGCAGATCGTAAGACACTAGCAGTTCGCTCAGGTACTGCGGCGCGAGCCCATTTAATGCTTTATATGTCAAGAGTAGTATTTTAAAATCAATGCGAAATTTCACAGGGAGCCAATGGAGTGAAGATAAGATAGGGGTGATGTGCTCATATCTTCTGGTTCTAGTGAGGACTCTCGCTGCTGCATTCTGGACTAGCTGAAGCTTATTTATGCATCTAGCTGAACAACCAGACAGTAAGGCATTACATAGTCCAACCTAGAGGTGATAAAAGCATGAACTAGATTTTCTGTGTCGTTTAGCGACAATAAATTTCTTATCCTGGCAATATTTCTGAGGTGAAAGAATGCTATCCTGGTAATATTATCTACATGTGCTTCAAATGAAAGGCTGGAATCAATGATCACACCAAGGTCTTTCACTGTTGCATTTGATGAAACAGAAAGGCCATCTAAAGTTACGGTGTGATCTAAAATTTTACTCCTAGCTGTATGCGGTCCTATGACTAGAACTTCTGTCTTATCCGGATTTAGCAGAAGGAAGTTAATTAGCATCCAATTTCTTATGTCCTGCACACATTGCTCAATTTTAGTAAGCTGTTTTTTCTCATCAGGTTTTGCTGAGACATATAACTGTGTATCGTCAGCATAACAATGAAAACTAATACCATGCTTACGGATTATGTTGCCCAGAGGAAGCATGTAAAGGGAAAAAAGCAGTGGACCTAAAACTGAACCCTGCGGAACGCCAAACTCCATTAGAGAACATGCAGAATAATCACCATTTAAGTCTACATACTGATAACGATGGGTCAGATAGGATCTGAGCCAGGAGAGGGCTGTACCCTTAATTCCTACTACATTTTCTAATCTGTGAAGAAGAATACTATGATCAACGTTGTCAAAAGCTGCACTGAGGTCAAGTAATACAAGCATAGTTACACAAGTTACGATATGCATCGACAGTAGAAACACTGATCACAACCCCTCCGATTGGTTGACGAAATGGAAAAAGACCGGCTCAACTTTTTTTTGTAACACGTGTTATGCGCTGAAATGCCCCCCTGCCATGGATTGCCCTCCTACATAATCGCTATCAAATATTATATTAGAACATAAATTTATAGGTTAATGGTTTACAAATTACAAATTACATGAGACAATAAAATAAAATGAGCAATATGAAAATAAATATGTTGTATATGAAAAAATATAAATATTATGTATAGTTTTATATTGTTTATTTTATAATAAAATTAGTTTCGTCCAATTTATCATTATAAAATATAAATTTTTAATATATATAAATATTTATTAGCATATTTTTATGACAAACCCCTGAAAAATAAATGTTACAAAATAAACATTATACAAGAATTTGTATTAATGGTCTTGATGGCTGTCTCGTGCCTAGGGTTTATTATAATAGTAATATCATATTTGATAATAATAAACCTATGAATTTATGTTCATATATAATATTTGATAGCGATTATGTGTGTGTGTGTGTGGGTGGGGGAGTCCATGGCAGGGGGCATATACTTTTCTTTTTCCACGTGAGTCGGTCATGCTCTTTAACCAATCAGATGTGACCTCGCCATTTCAACCAATCATAACCCGCCAGGAGCGCAGGCTAAATCCTGTTTACATGAAATAAACCAGCTCCCGAGCAGGTTCAAGCTTACGGATATGTTGCTATGACAACAAATGCTAGAAGCGCATCGAAGAACGAAACAATCCAAGATCAGGACAAATCCACAACAATCAAATCCAGCTAACTGAGTTAGCGACGTACGAAGAACGGACCCCTGATGCTGATAGAGTTCTGCTGTGATTGGATGATATGAATGGAGAGCATGCATTTATACTACAACTAACCCCAGCTCAACTGTTGGTGGTGGCTAGATGGGATGTGACGGCTGATAACTCATTCTTATTAACCCAATTTAGTGGTTTTGGTGTATCTTTCTCTCAAATGTGTTGAGATTGGTTAAGTAGTGCTTGTGCCCCCATTTATTGTCTTTTTGACCTGGAGACTCTATTGAAGGAGAAGTGAGTGTTAATTTCAGTTGTCCATCATAAGTTTTAGTTTCTAATATTTGGCTTTTGGGTTAAGAAGGGAGGAGGGTGCCGTTTCTGTTTTCAAAATACTTTTCTCTTGTTTTATTAGTTAGGGAATTAGTTTAATCCTTTGTATTTTTTTTCTTTGAAAGTTTAGGCAGCTGGGCTAACAGTTAGTTGCCTTATGTTTATGTTGGCCTTGCCCCCTCCTGAAGTTATTACCCCTTTTTCTTTTGTTTTGTTAATTGCTTAATACCTATGTAAAACTTCTCTTTTTGTAGCCATTGGTTGTTTGGGTCACGTTACCCCATATATGGGGCTGAACTCTGGAGTTTCTTTTTGCCACCACACACCGTCTCACTCACATTTATTTCCGTTGCTGTCTACCCTAGACCTACAGTAAGGCTGTAACATTGTCCAGAACCCTAACTTCTCCCATGACTGTAGAAGAGAATTTGGGGGTATTATCTGCTTGATGATCTTAAGGTTGAAGATTTTGATGACAAAATTAATTTAATTAATTTTCTGAGAGGTGTAAAACATTTAAATTTATTTTATTTAAATGTCTTATAGTTAGTGTGACATATCATTATTTATCAAAGTGTTTAGCTTCAAATTTCAAGTCTGAAGTTTTTTGCCTGGTAATTATTATTATTATTATTTTATTTTTATTTTTTTTTAATTAGGACCAAATAAATAATAGAAATTATATTGTAGAGCATGTCCATGATAAGTAAGTATAATTATGTATATGTTTTAGACATCTCTGTAGAACGAAATTCCAAATCCCGGTGAATGGGCAATTGTAATGCCAGCCCTCTTTAGCTCAAGCAATTGCAATTAGATTTTCCATAAACTAAAGAATATCTGAGATGAGTAGGTTAATTAAACCTTAGGATTTATACATCGAGATCAATATTCTGCAAATGTTTTAATTTAGTTTTAAGGTAATCTTTTCAATGTTCAGCAGAATTTATGACCTGTACAGTTGCTGTTTCCAGTGTATTCCATTTCATATTCATGTTACATGTAATGCTTATGCATGCACTGACCTGATGAACTTGGGTTCACTTTGTCTTCTTAAATAAAAAGTCACTGCAAACCAATTAGAGCTATTCTGACTGAGTACTTTTACCCTATGATAAATCAGCTCTATAAGAAAGGGAGTGGTCTTTTTTTGCAACAGTATCTTAAAAATCATTGTGTTGTTTGTATATGTTCCTTCCTCCAGCACAATTTAAGAATCCTTACTAAAGTTTTGAAACTGTTCTTGTGGCCTAACCCCATAATCAGACATGAGTGTGTGTTGAATTTCCATGCATAATAAAGAAGTGAGTTCTTAGAGCTTATCACAAATTTTTTACAGGTTTTGTAGGAAGTCCCATAAAACTGTCTAAGCTGCAAAATATTGATTTCTTTTATAATTATGCTTGACATATTTTGGGTACATCCTTATGCAAACACAGTATTTTATGATTTTAGGGAACGGACAAAATTGCAGTTGATGGGTACATCAGAAAGGAGGAGTTACTGACATGTGTTGTAAGATACCAGAGAGCCATAAACTATAAAAGGCTTCTCTGCTACTCTTTACAGTTAAGCTAATGATAATCTTGGCTGAGTTTTGTGACCATAGTGAGCAAGTAAAGCATGATGCAAATCTTAAAGTTGTTAGCTGTTTTGGTCTATGTGTTGGGAATGACTTGGGCTGCAGGTACAGTATGTTATTGAATTTCAATTCTCTCTATACTTTTTCATTATCGTTTAGATTCTATACTGTACATTTTTTTTTATCTAACGAGTTATTTTTAAAAAACAGACTGAATAACAAATTTATTATGAAACGAAAGCCTTTTAAGTTGCTCATAGTAAGGCCAAACCTTGGAAATAGATCATTTTCACATCTTGACTTTATTTTTCTATACAGTTTACAGATATAAGCTGGTTCAGGTGTTGTTTATTCTAAGTATAGTATTTATTTAAATGTTAATAGATTTACTTGTTAAAGCGACCTGTAAGTTTTTATGTTTGCAGACAGTAGAATAATGTGTATTAATTTGCATAAAAATTGAGACTTCTCTAAAAGGGTGGTTTCATCAAGTTTGCACTATACTAACATTCTTCTTCGGCAACTACAAAAAAACAACCCAACAAATATCTAAGTTAAAAAAATATATTTTGATATGAGGTGATTATTTGGAATCGTACTTTTGACAGTAGCATTTAATTTCAAATGTACATTCCTATTTCTATTGTACATTACTTATAGAAAATAGCTAAGTGTGTGTGTGTGTGTGTCATTCATATATGATTCTGGCACAGTTTTAGCTGAGTCTAGAGCTTTATTATAAGGAAATATACATACCACAGATGAATTTCACACAATAAGTCAGTTACCAAGTTTTTGAGGAACTGTTTCAGGGTCTTTAACCACTGCATAAAAACTTGCAGCAAATCTGGGGACCAGTAATTATTTAAAACCCTGTAATAGAGATTTTCATTAGTGGGCTTCATTATTTATTTTCTTTTCATATCTAAGTCTTTTTTTCATGTATTGATTATCCTTCTTCATCTCCCTTTTTTTCATATTTATACTTAATTTGTAAATCTTTTGCTCAATCTTTTCTACTTAATCTTTGAAGTCTTTTCCACAAAGACTGTGAGGGTTTTGACATGCATTTATTTATCCTTCTTGAGGTCTGCAAACTAAACCATATAGTTAAACCAGATTTCAGTATTAGTCTATTGTGCAAACAGTGTACTTCATGTACAGTAGGCTGAAATTACTAGGCTCCAGTTTAGCTGCAAAAGTAAAACTTCAAGTCTGTCATGTCATAAAGCTAAACTGCTCTTTCAGATTGGTGCTATAAATCTCAAGTCTCCCATAATATTTGCAAAGGTGCGTTCTGATCATTCACATACTGATACTTCACAAAAGATTTTTAACATATAAATATCGTGAACATTGTGACAAATTTGTAAACTGTTTTCTCTGTAGGACCAGACGAATGGAAGGACATAGTACCAACCTGTGGCAGTAAAAACCAGTCACCTGTTAACATTGAAACAAAAAGGGTCGTTATTAACAACCTTACCCCATTTAGTTTTCAAGGTTACCAACATACTTTTCATAGTGTAATCACAAATAATGGTCACACAGGTGAGACATTAATCAGATGATATTAATTAGAAGGTTGTAAACTGACTATATGAAAAATAATTTTTTTAATCCATTTTGAAATAAGGCTGTAACATAGCAAAATGTGGAAAAAATGAGGCACTGTAAATACTTTCCAGATGCACTGTATGTTTTGTGATGCGCATTTAAACAATATGATAATGCCATTCCCTATGTGATTTTGAATCACTGCTGAACTATATTATGTTAACAATTTAGCGACTAAGCAAAATAAACAACATGAAATGGTATTATAAATATGAATATTTCCCAAAAGTTACATTAGTGTCTGTTGTAGTTTTACTGCATTATATGAATGATTTACTTCAATTGGCAGCATAAAAGAATCACTGAACTGGGTAATGAAGCTATTCTCTATTTCTTTTTCCCCAGTCAAGGTGAACGTGTCAGATGAAGCTGTGATTAGTAATGCAGGACTTGTAGGGAATTACAAAGCAGTGGAAGTGCATTTTCACTGGGGGAAAAATGGTGGGCCAGGATCAGAGCACACTATTGATGAAGAGCAGTACCCTATGGAGGTGTGTTGAATGATAAGTTAGCATGCTGATTTAGTTATTGTATTATTTTAATACATAAGTGGCTTTGTCACCACAGATGCATATTGTTCACATAAAGGACAAGTACAACTCTGTTCAAGAGGCTACTAAAGACCCAAATGGACTAGCAGTACTTGGATTTTTGTACCAGGTCAGTTTTTTATTATATACAGTGTATATACTAAATATATTTAGGACTGTGTATTTCAACAATAATGTTGTAAAAATCCAAATAACTTTACAGATCTTCATTGTAAAGGGTTTAAACAATGTTTTCCATGCATGTTCAATTAACCATAATCAATTAATTAACATGCACCTGTGGAATGGTCGTTAAGACCTTAACAGCTTACAGAAAGTAGGCATTTAAGGTCACAGTTCTAAAAACGCAGGACACTAAAGAGACTTGTCTACCGACTGTGAAAAACACCCAAAGAAAGATTGACAGGGTCCCTGCTCATCTGCGTGAACGTGCATTAGGCATGCTGCAGGGAGGCATGAGGACTGCTGATGTGGCTAGGGCAATAAATCGCCATGTCCGCACTGTGAGACGCCTAGGACAGCGCTACAGGGAGACAGGAAGGACAGCTGATCATCCTTGCAGTGGAAGACCACGTGTAACAACACCTGCACAGGATTGGTACATCCGAATATCACACCTGCGTGACAGGTACAGGATGGCCACAACAACTGTCCGAGTCACACCAGGAACACACAATCCCTCCATCAGTGCTCAGACTGTCCGCAATAGGCAGTCCATGAGGAGGAGATGCACTGCAGTACTTCAAGCAGCTGGTGGCCACACCAGATACTGACTGGTACTTTTGATTTTGAGCCTCCCTTCATTCAGGGACACATTGTGAAACATTTTTGTTATGTCTTATGGTGTTGACTCTTTTAGTGTTCATACAAATATTTACACATTAAATTTACTGAAAGTAAAAACAGTTGAAAGTCAGAGGACATTTCTTTTTTTGCTGAGTGTATATATATATCGTCAGGGGTAGCTCAGTGGTTAAGGCGTTGGACTACGGTTCGGAAGATCCCAGGTTCAAACCCCACAACCACCAAGTTGCCACTGTTGGGCCCTTGAGCAAGGCCCTTAACCCTCAACTGCTCAGATGTGTAATGAGATAAAAATGTAAGTCGCTCTGGATAAGAGCGTCTGCCAAATGACTAAATGTAAATGTAAATGTAAATATATATATATATATATATATATACAGTATATACACTACCGTTCAAAAGTTTGGGGTCACTTTCTAACTCCATGATCGTTCCTGATTTTTATTTCTTTCCACATTGTAAGGCGTCTAAAAACTGCATTAATCTCCTTTGAACAGTTAATGGTGAGATGTTTCTGCCACTTATGCTCTGTGAAGACTTCATAACGCCTCTAATCTGAAGTGCTGTTAATTGGTCATTTTTCAGGCTGATAACTCTAAATGAACTTTTCGTGTGCAGCAGAGGTAGATTTTGGTCTCGCCCTCCTGGGATAGCCTTTATGAGAGCCAGTTTCATTATTGTGCGTGACGGATTTTGCAAATGCATCTGACAATATTGTTCTTGCAAGAACTATTACAGAAAGGCTGACCTCTGTGTCTTAAAATAACAACTAACTGTTATTTTTGGTGTCTTTACATAATTACCTAATCCTATATGCGTTATTTTATAGTTTTGAAATCCCCAGTATTTAGTATAGTACAATACAATAGTATTGTTTTGTACTATACTAAATATAGTATTTAGTTTACTAATATATACATAGTAAACTAAATAAAATTAGGAAGTTATACATTTTAACCCCTTACTTTAAGGTCCACAAACCATTATGTCTTTTATAAATGCTTTCATAATTACACATCAAGTCACATATTTATAGCCATATTAGTAACAATTACACTTAAATAAATATTATAGCTTATTATCCTAAAGAAAACCATGATTTATCAGATTGCTTTTATTAATAACTAATGCCTTTGTTAAGGACAAGATGCAAGTCAAAAATTAAATAAAATCTAAATTAAATCTTACACTTGGTAAAATGTAACAAACGCTGATAATAGTAATAATTATTAAAGCCTAACTTGTAGTTGTTTGAATGGTGATTTATAAACTTGCCAGAGGTTTTTAAAGTTAACTATTAGCACAAATACAGTTGCATGCTACTGTATACTGTATGTTTAAGTTTGTTAACATTTAAAATGTTTCTTTTTAGCTTATTTGTGAACCACATAAATACTTCAATGTGCCTAAGAGTTCATTCAAAATGATCAAATTGTAATCAAATAGAATTTTTTTTTATATCAAAGCAGTTGCTGCTATCTCTTTTCTCACAGGAATCAGACACTGAAGACAAGAAATATGGGTCCATTATAAATGCGCTGAATATCATAAAATTCCCAGGTAATGTATATGGCTTCATCCATTTTTATGTTCTTTTTGTCAGTTTATGAGGATCATATCTTTTATAAGGTTTTATGGCATGCCATAAAATTTAAAGGTTCAGTTTTAACTCTGTTTGTGTCATGTCCCGAGACTAACTAAATATTTTTTATCAATTAAATTGATTTACAGGCAACCAAACCCAATTAGATTCTCTGAGTTTGGCCATGCTTATTCCTCCCCTTCATAATCTGACTCGCTACTTCCGCTATAAAGGCTCTCTGACGACACCTGACTGTGCAGAGGTTGTCATTTGGACTGTATTTGAAAACACAATTAAACTTAGCAAGGAGCAAGTAAGTTGTGATTGACATTTTTAACACAACTCAGTCTCACACAATATTAAGAAATTGCAACAAGTGGAAAACTAAAATCTGCCTTTAACCCTTATTCATTGCCCTTAATCTTCCAGACATACAGGTTTATAGATAATTTAGTTCTCAATATACTGAGGGTACCATTTCTTCTATTTTTTGCAAATTTCACATTTAATTTGTGTTAATCTGAGAAAATATGAAAATACGATAATAATAATGTCTTCCATTACCTGGAACTCACTGTGTAACAATAATCTGCAATCACTGTGTCAAGTTCTGACCAGTTTGTGTCTGGCAAGTTGACTTTTGTGTTTCTTATTCTACAGCTGAAGACATTCTCTAGTGTCTGGTTTAAAAATGGGACTGCCTTGACTGAAACATTTCGCCCGGTGCAGCCACTCAATGATCGAGTAATCTTTTATTCTGGTAGTCATGTTGCATCTGTCAGTACAGCACTGGTTATTAGTATGTTAATCATTACATTTTATACTGTTTAGAAAATAAGGGATATGAAGTCTATCAGTGATTAGTATTATTGTCACTGTTTGGAGAATTTGAATGTTTTTTATTTAAACAACTATAGTTTTGTTACAGTAAACAATATGCAGATATGTTTTTTAATCACGTGTTCATGACAAATTTGTAGTGTCTTTAATAAAGATAGAACATATGGCTACATGTACACAGACAGACTACATGTTACAGCTAAAACAAAATGATGAAATAAAATGTTTTAATGACAAGTCATTTTCTGACTTCCTGACATATTAAAAAATATAAGTAAAAAAATACTGATCTAAGGTGGTACAGTGGCATAGTGGTTCAATTCCCACCTTGAGGTCCATCTGCGTGACATTTTCCTACTCTTCCTGTGCAACATGGTCTGTGCTTAATGGGTTTCCTCCATGTACTCCTGTTTTTTCCCACAGCCCAAAGACATGTAGCATACAGTAGGATAATTGGTGTTCCTACAGTAAATTGCCCGTAAATTGTGAGTGTGAAAAATAGCAACATGGTCTTAGAGAAGAGGAATAATTAATCAGTGAATAAACATGACGGAGACAGGAAACATTGTGGAATTGTACGCAACCTTATTCGGTACTAGAGCTTAGCAGGATGTAGAAGGGACAATAGGTGAACAAATATTTGTGCAAACCTGACCATCACACCTATATTTCTTCCTTTCACAAATTGTTGCCACAGAGTTGGTGTCACACAGTTATTTAAGATGTATTTAAATGCTGTAACGTTACAATTCTCCTTCACTGGAAAACTGAACAATGTCAGGCAACACAGTAATGTCATTAATGACAACTGTTTAAGGGGAGGGGGGATTTTTATGTAACTCAAAAGTTACAATAATACTAAGCTTATTATACATAATAAGGGGTGTGGCTGAGCATCAAAAAAGCTATCTATCTACTATACATCACTTTACCTACAGTAAAAACTAATTGGAATCGTTATAGTTTACCTTACCAGAAGAAATGACACAGAGTCAACACAGTGTGAGATGACACAGACCGAGGCATAAGGTGTGAATGATGCCACCATAGCAATTTAGCTAAACTAAAGCTAAGCTTGCTGGCTTGTGGTAACTGAAGTAAGTAGGTATGTTTCAACAACAGCCAGATACTGTTCACTCCCATATGCCCATTTATGGATTAACCGGGATTTAGGCACACAGTTGCTGCCAAGACAAAGATGACCAGAGTTTTCACAGTTAAGATTCAAAAACAGGTTTTCAGAAAACCTGAGGGGGATGTAATGAAGGGTTTGTTATTTTTATACAGTCTATGTGTGCACTGAAATGAACATGGAAAAAAAAAAAGTAAAGTAAGAAAAATTGGGCCGCAATCACTGAAGAGATCAAAAGGCTGCAACCATACTGTATACAGTCAACAATACAATAAATGGTCACTATGCTAAAACATTTTATATTCAGACAAACTCTTCATGGGTTTTCCCAGAGCAGGCTTTATTAACATCGGTTTAATAACGTTTTTTATTTCTTTAAACACAGTTATGTATTAAGGGTTGGATTAGTACTTTATTAGAGTCAGATCTAGTCTATACAACAACATCAAGTGTCAAAGTTTGGTGTTGGGCCACAACTAGCTGCCAAAACTCCTTCACCGAATCAATGTCATTTTAAAGATTTAATTTAATTATTTTTCAATATATTTTTTTATTGACAGGATAAAAAACATTCTTCCAAAAAATATTTTTCACTAGTGCATTGATGATGATAATAGAGGAAAGACCTGTGTTACATGCTTCAAAATTTCCTGTAACATTTCAACTGTGTTGGGATCTGGTGACATTAAAAGCAATAGCATGTGATTTAAGGGCCTTGAACTGCCATTTGCGTCTTGACCCTATGAGGTATGAGCACTGCCGGAGTTTAGGGATTCTCCGTACATCCACCGCTCACAGCGTGTGTTCAGGAGTACCTTCTGCTTTAAGCCCGAAGCCCTTCCGTGCATCTGAACTAACTACAGATTGTCTGCTTTCAAACAACTTTCTGCTGGTCGCACTGTTCATCGCTCTCTAATTTATCTCATTGGTACTCACATCGTACTGCAAATTTGAATTCTGTACATCGTCACTTTGCACTTCTGAACTGTTGGTCAATTTCGGACAAAGCCCCTTATCTCAATGAAATTATCACTGAAAATAAGCTTGACATTTTTCTTCTCACTGAAACCTGGCAAGCTCCGGATGATTTTATTTAGTTAAATCTTCTTGCACCTGAACACTCAACTTACAACATTTTTCAGTTGTAAATTAAGTTGATCCAACTCAAGTAAATTTAAATTTCAAGCCCTGGTCAACAGAATTCTGTGAAGGAAGGAAGCATAAGACAAACGGGATAAAACAGAGATTTTTATTTTACACCAGCAGTGACTTACAAATAAAATCTCAATTTAAAAAGATGTACAAAACATAAAACACCACAAATGTCATGCACACTCAATCGGCGACCGGCACTAGGACCCGGAAGTAAAGCGGTCGCAAATCAGGAAGTATAAGAGGAGTAAACAAACCACGATTCAGCGCTCAGTCATTGAGTTCAGCCCATGTCGGTTCTGGTTGTCCATCATCGGTTCGTGAGTACTCACTTTATTTGGGTTTCGCTTTCTGATCTTGAGTGTGTGTTCATAGGACGCGGGTTAAATTTGTGTTTTTCCCTTGCTCCCCTTTTGTGAGAGTCCTTAGACTAACAAGCGTGGTTATCCTACCTACTCACTCTCTTCCGCGTTTGGGTTCACCATCCACGCTACATTGGGCTAATCGCTAAAGCTAAGTCATCTGGTCGCCTAGGTTAGTTCATCCTGACAGAATGACTGAGCCTAAAGCGGTGAACCCAGCGGATTACGCGCATCTCTGCGACGTGGTTGACCAGCATGCCGAGCTAATCAATAAGCTAACCGCGGATATCGCTACTCTGCGCCAGAGCGTCCAAGATGTCGCGGCCTTGTGCCGCGAAGTCGCGGAGCTCAGGCGGGAGAACGCGGATCTCCGGGCGGCTGTTGACAGCGCGGCGAGCCGGCCTCCCGTCGCGGCGGTCGCGGCTCCGCATCACCCCGCCCCCCCCTTCCTCTGATGTCTTTCTTGCTTTACCAGAAAAATGGAATGGCACGGACGGGAAATGTAGTGTGTTCTTAACAGCGCTCGATCTGGTGTTTGAGTTTAATTCCACCAAATACTCCACCGATCGGCTACGCATTGCTCTTCTCGTTTCGTTGCTAACTGGGCAGGCAGCAGAGTGGGCCACGGCAGTGATTAAATCAGACTCAGACACCGCCCATTCTTATAATGAATTTACACGCCAGCTTCGACTCACCTTCGAACACACTGCGGGCGAGGTGGAGACCGACACCAAGCTTTATCACCTGCGGCAGGGTGGATTGTCCGTGAGCCGCTACACCGCGGAATTCAGAACCCTCGCCGTGCAGACATCTTGGGGAGACGCCGCGCTCCGGACATCCTACTACGAGGGGCTGGCGTCACGCATAAAGGACGAGCTTGCCGGACGAGAGCTTCCAGCCACGCTGGAGGGACTAATCCAGCTAGCCCTCCGCATCGACCAGCGCCTTCTCTCTCGTCCGAAGCCAGCCCCGAGGACCCTGCCGCCTGCTTTCACCTCTCACCATCCTACACCTCCATCACCGACCATTTTCACTGCTGCCACCACTGGACCTGTCGGATCTCCACCTCCTGCCGTGGTTGACACCGGAGCCGGGTGCCGGTGCCGCCGGCAACTTCATTGACTCCACTTATGCCAAAGAACTGGGAGTAAAAATTGAGGCATTATCCCAGCCAGTGCAAATCACCTCCGTCGACGGTCGGCCTCTGTCATCCAGCCCCATCACCCACCAGACTCAGACCATCACCCTCATCATCAACCAACACCACGAACCCATCCAATTCCACCTCACCTCCATTTCCTCACCTCCCATCATTCTCGGATACCCCTGGCTGCTACAACATGACCCTCTCATCTCATGGACAAAAAATAAAATCCTTCAGTGGGGGCCGACCTGCACTGAGCTGTGCCTACGGGACCCAGCTGGGACGTGTTCCACGGAGTCCGAGGCCCCCGATGTTGACACCAACGCTATTCCTTCCGCCTACCGTGACCTGGCTGCAGTCTTTTGTAAACGAAAAGCTACTCACCTTCCACCACATCGCCCTTACGACCTGGCGATAGAGCTGCAGCCAGGTTCTGTTCCCCCCCGTGGCCACCTGTACTCACTGTCGGCTGCTGAGACACAGGCGATGGAGGAATATGTCGCCAGTGCCCTTCGCCATGGAACCATCCGGCCCTCTTCGTCACCAGCGGCCGCCGGCTTCTTCTTCGTGAAGAAGAAAGGAGGAGAACTTCGCCCATGTGTCGACTATCGGGGGTTGAATAAAATCACCATCAAAAACCGACATCCGTTGCCGCTCACCAACTCAGCCCTGGACGCCCTCTCTGGTGCCACCGTGTTCACAAAGTTGGACCTCCGGAGCGCCTACAACTTGGTGCGCATCAGAGAGGGTGATGAGTGGAAAACGGCCTTCATCACTCCCACAGGACATTATGAGAGCCTGGTCATCCCCTTTGGACTATGCAATGCACCCTCGGCCTTCCAACAATTCATAAACGATGTCCTGAGAGACATGTTAGGCCGATGGGTGTTTGTATATTTAGACGACATCCTCATCTACTCTCGCACCACCGAAGAACATATCCAACATGTACGGGCAGTTCTTAAGAGATTGCTCGCTCACCAGCTGTACTGTAAGTTGGAAAAGTGTGCTTTTCACCAGCACTCCACCACGTTCCTGGGTTTTGTCATCTCGTCCCAGGGTGTGGCCATGGATCCGCAGAAACTGGAAGCTGTCCGTCATTGGCCCCTACCCAGGACGCTCAAACAGCTCCAACGGTTTCTGGGGTTTGCGAACTTCTATCGTCGCTTTATCCGGGGCTACAGTACAGTTGCAGCACCACTAACCAGTCTGACCAGGCCCTCCTCCCATCCCTTCCATCTCACTCCTGAAGCCATCTCCGCCTTCCAAGAACTCTGTCATCGCTTCACCACGGCACCCATTCTTCTTCACCCAGATGCCAACCAACCGTTCATTGTAGAGGTGGACGCGTCAGATGTGGGCGCTGGCGCTGTTCTCTCTCAGCGAGGTCCAGACCAGAAGCTACACCCCTGTGGCTTCTTCTCCAAGAAATTCGACCCCACTCAGCAGCGATACGGAGTAGGGGACCGCGAGCTGTTGGCCATAAAGTGGGCCTTGGAGGAATGGCGTCACTGGCTCCAGGGCGCCAGTGAGCCGTTCATGGTCTGGACGGATCATCAGAACCTCATCACCATCCGGAATCTAAAACAACTCAACCCACGACAGGCACGGTGGGCATTGTTTTTTGAACACTTCAATTTCCATCTGTCATACCGCCCGGGCTCCAAGAACACCAAGGCCGACGCCCTCTCTCGTCAACAAGAAGAGGAGATGCCCCGGGCGGACCCCGTGCCTGTCATCCCCACCTCACGGATCATTGCACCCATCCACTGGGACATAGAGACAAGGGTTCGCCAGGCTCAGGCTGCGGAGACTGGGCCGGCAGGTGCGCCGCCTGGACGACTCTTTGTTCCTCAGTGTCGGGTCCCCGAAGTTCTCCAGTGGGGCCACTCCTCGCCCGTCGCAGGACACCCAGGGACTCGGCGCACACTACAGTTTGTGAGACGGGCATTCTGGTGGCCCACCATGAGAAGGGACGTTGAAGAGTTCGTTCAGGCGTGCCCGGTGTGCGCCAGGGCTAAGGACTCCAACCAGCCTACTTCCGGAGAGCTCCAGCCTTTGCCCGTTCCCCGACGGCCCTGGACGCACATCGCCTTAGACTTCATCACGGGCCTGCCGGTTTCCGAAGGAAAAGACACCATCCTAACCATCATCGACCGGTTCTCCAAAGCCGTACACCTTGTGGCCCTCACCGGACTCCCATCAGCCAAAAACACTGCCGAGCTGATTTTGGAACACGTAGTCCGCCTGCATGGGTTCCCCAAGGACATCGTCTCGGACAGGGGGCCCCAGTTCACCGCCCGGTTCTGGAAGGCCTTCTGCCGTCTGATCAATTCCACCTGCAGTCTGTCCTCCGGTTACCACCCCCAGACTAACGGTCAGACGGAACGGGCCAACCAACAACTGGAGCGCTACCTGAGGTGTTTTGTTTCGGATCGCCAGCGCTCCTGGGCCCGCTACCTCAAATGGGCCGAGCTATCCCACAACCTTCACGTCTCCTCAGCCACCAACCTAAGTCCATTTGAGGTATGTTATGGTTTCCAACCGCCGACACCCTCCGGGACGATTGTACCACGTAGGTGACAAGGTATGGCTCTCCACAAGGAATCTGCACCTGCACACAGAATCCCGCAAACTATCTCCCAGGTTCATCGGCCCATACCGCATCACCCACCGGATAAACCCTGTCACCTACCGGCTCCAGCTGCCTGCGGCGCTCCGGATCCACCCAGTTTTCCACACCTCCCAACTAAAACACTTCACCACCTCTTCAATGAATCCACCCACCCCCCCCTGCTCCTCCTCCCCGGATTATCGACGGTGGTCCCGCTTACACTGTGCGCCGGATCCTCGACTCACGCCCTCGGGGCAGGGGCACCCAGTACCTGGTCGATTGGGAAGGCTATGGCCCCGAGGAACGATCCTGGATTCCGTCCCGGTTCATTCTCGACCCCGAATTAATCCGGGACTACCGTCGTCGGGTATCCTCCACCCCAGGACCGTCAGGAGCCGGTCCTGGACAGGGGGGTACTGTCATGCACACTCAATCGGCGACCGGCACTAGGACCCGGAAGTAAAGCGGTCGCAAATCAGGAAGTATAAGAGGAGTAAACAAACCACGATTCAGCGCTCAGTCATTGAGTTCAGCCCATGTCGGTTCTGGTTGTCCATCATCGGTTCGTGAGTACTCACTTTATTTGGGTTTCGCTTTCTGATCTTGAGTGTGTGTTTATAGGACGCGGGTTAAATTTGTGTTTTTCCCTTGCTCCCCTTTTGTGAGAGTCCTTAGACTAACAAGCGTGGTTATCCTACCTACTCGCTCTCTTCCGCGTTTGGGTTCACCATCCACGCTACATTGGGCTAATCGCTAAAGCTAAGTCATCTGGTCGCCTAGGTTAGTTCATCCTGACAACAAATAAGTATTAATCATAGAAAAAACAATTAAACACCAACAGAAACGTTTTGTACTTTATAACTGTCCGTTATGACTTTTAAATATGACCATTAGAGACGGTTGGTCAGGAAACTCCTGAAGTCAGATGCAGACAGGACACTTTTCACTCACAAACTTTGAAATTTTATTAATGTCATGACATAAAATGTCAATTTATTAATAATCATGTATTAACAATCCACTATCTACAGTTATATCAAACCACAGCTGCATTTTAATTAACTATTGAAGGCTGAAAGAACTGCCATCATGTTTGGCTTTTTATATCCATACCAGACGTATGCGACATGATGCATCAAAATCTTTTATAATTAGTGATCATATCTACATTTAAATAATCTTTTACAAAGTTATAAGGGGGAAAAGCTATAAATGAACAGTACACATACTGAATTACAGACAGAATTCTATTACAAACCTGCTTGTAAAAAGTTTCATTAATTTCATGCAGTCTAATACAATGATTCTACACCTCACGCTGCAACAGCTGTCTACAATGTATGATTGTACCACAGACACAGATTATATAAATGTAGATATGATCACTAATTATAGTTAATAATTCAATAGTTAATTAAAATGCAACTGTGGTTTGATATAACTGTATTTCCCTGCAGGGCTCCATCCTAAAGATAGTGGATTGTTAATATGTCTGGCTGTCTGGATGTATAATAGACACCTCAAAACTGTTCCCCACTCATATTCCTCTGGGACATAAGGGTAAACCATATAAACACGTTGTTTGAGGTCTCGGGAGAATAGAGTAAATTGACCAATAGCGCCATCTGCTGTTTTGGAAGAGGAAGTTGCACCATTGCATTTGTGAGAAAATAGGTTGGGTGCATGTGTGAGAAAATACGGAGGGTGCATTTGTGAGAAAGTTGAATTTTTTTCTTTGCAAAGCAGATTGTGTTTGTTTGTTAAATTTTGGCACATAATTAACTCCATACCAGATTAAGCACGCGCATATAACCATCGGTATTTTAAGTATGATTAAAAATACAAAAAATAGCTTAAACCAAAATAACGTGACTAAACATCACTAAACAGCAGGTGACATTTATGTTCAGTATTTCGTTTCTATTTAGATTAGAAAGATGGGAATTAATTCCTGCTTACCTTTTCCACACGCCCGCCAAACGTTTGTCTTCTCAACACGCTGTGTTCTCTTCTCGCGATATCTTCTCGCAATATCTTCTCGCGATATTTCCGGTTTTGCTAGTTCCGGTTTTCATAGTGACAAGATCTCTTTGGTTTATCTCAACATGATTGAATCTAATACATTTTAAGTTGTTGAATTTCATGCAAATACAACATGATTTATTCATGTTTATATTGGAAACATGAAATTATTATGTACAAAACACATATTACATTTTAGTACATGTAACAGGTAGCCATGTTCATTTTTTTGAGTGAAGGATATAAGTATCCCAGCCGACCTCGACTGCATGGCAAAGGGTGTGGTCTTGCTGTCATTTACCAGGACAATCTTCATCTGTAACAACTTGATTTTTACAATACAAATTCATTTGGATACATTCTAAGCATTTCACTGCATATCGTACTGTGTATGACTGTGTATGTGACAAATGAAATTTGAATTTGAATGGTTTTAAAAGCTGACTGTCTCAAAATTATCTTACTCTACCGTCCTCCTAAAGCCCTGTCCAGCTTTTTTTCTGAACTCAGTGAAATGTTAACCCTTGCCTGCTCATTGTCATTGCCTATTCTTCTGCTAGGTGACTTCAACATTCATGTTGATACAGTTTGCCCCAACACTACCCAATTACTGTCTGTTTTAGAATGTTTTAATTTGACACAGCATGTTCGCGTTCCTACCCCTACTCTTGGTCATACCCTTGATCTAATTTGTACTTCAAGGGAGGATATCACTTCTATTTCTGCTTCTGACACCAGTATTTCTGACCATTAACTACTTGACTTTAGCCTTAATCTGCCTATGCACTCTAAATGCCTTAAAACTGTTATTTCATACCATAATTTGAAAACAATTGATACTGCATCATTTTGTACTTCTATTGTCTCTTCGAATCTCTCTGATGTCATTGATATTTCTTCTCCATCCGTGATACTATTTAATTACAATTCTACAGTTTCTGAAATCCTACAGCAGCATGCTCCTATCAAGACCAGAAATGTCCCCGCCATTCACTCTTCTCCTTGGTATACCCCTGAGCTCCGTATTCTTAAGGATTCCGGCAGATGGCTTGAACGTCTTTAGAGGAAAACCGGTCTTACTGTTCATTATTTGGCTTTTCTAGATCATCTTAAATGTTATAAATCCGCTCTCTTTTCAGCCCGCTCTAACTTTATCTCTGCCACAATTAATAAATCGAGCAACAGGCCAAAAGCACTATTTAATACGATAAATAAACTTACCAACTGCCCACCTCAGGATGTTCTGGTTACTCAAGGGGAATGTCTATGACTGCCATGCACTCTGTCGTGGCAAACGGCAACAGCCAAAATAAATCAGTCGCAATTCAAAGTAATTTGTGAAATGACCGCCAGGTGGCGCAAAGGGACATTTTGCAAAACGGCTGCAATTAATTTTGTTTAGACAGACTCTGTTTCTATCTGTCTATTGTTATTATTAAAGAAAACAGCACAAACAACAGCTCAAGGGCTTGTAAAAACATTTTTATTTTTTACTGTAAAAATGTTAATTTTGGAGTCAGTGGTCCGAGCACAACGTAATGATCTTTGTATGATAAAATGACTCGTGGCATGAATCTACACAATGAGCTTCAGTTTCAAATAATCATTTAACGCTGAACCCAAACAGCAAAAGAACATGATAATAATAATCAAAAGTAAAATAATATTGTTCTTTTTGCTGCTTATGTCCACCATTTAATAATTATTTCATTATCAATAATTAACGCTGCTCACATCTCGCACGCTTTCACTTTTTAAAAAAATCAGTGTTTAATCAAATATATGTCGCCTCTCTTTATGATAGAGGAATATTCTGACTGAAACAAAGCTGTTCGTGTCGGCTCATATCGGGGTCATTTTGATCAAAGGGGAGATTAGAAGGAAAAAAGTAAAAGTGTGTACCAACAACATAGCACAATGCATGTGTGTGAATGGCTGAAATGTGGTTGTGAATGAATCTTTTGGAGAATGTAAAATGTTCGCGTGAACCCTTTGGTGCGCGTGCGCTCTTTCACTTTGCCGAGTTTTGATCTAAAGTCAGATAAACTCGCGCACTGATATGAGAGATTTATAAGAGATTTCTCTTTTCCAGAAATATAACAAACACACATTTATACGTGTTATACGTGTTAAATAAGCACTGTCTTAGCGGCGCTGTGTAAAACGCATGCCGATGCCTTATCTCAGTCATAATATACAAATATGTTTTTGCTATGTAGTGGACCGCGCGCAAGCCTCTGAATACGCTGTTTTAACGGGGGTGGGGATAAGAAACACCGCACCGGCAGAACTAGACTAATGATTATGAATTTGTCGGGGAAAACAGCAAGGAAACTGACTGGCCAAACAAGCACTAACAACAGCTCGTAAAAAAAGGCTTGTAAAAAAATATTATATAGACTAGCTATAATTAAGTTCACTAGCTAACGATTTTATTTGTACAAAGAATGAACTGTTATATAGCTTCTGTTTGTATCGGTTTATTGTTATTATAAAAAAAATACATTTAAAGACAAAAATTTTAATATATGTAAAAAACTGGAAAAATAGACCTACAGAATAGAACATTAAAATAACTTAAATATACACTTCTATCTCTGGTATAATATGGTTATAGTATAGTATATCGCGGCTGGAATTTTGTTGTACTAAATAATATTTATGCAGTATAATCAGGGCCTCTTATTTTTATCTACTTTAGGTTGTTGTTTGCAGTGTTACTGTGTGTGCTTTGCAATGTCAGACACATTCAAATGCAAATAATACACCCTCCCCAGGTGTGAATCAGCTGTTCTCACCTTTACACTCGGAGAAACTAAAATGCACCCCTCCCCACTGTGCATGGGTTCAGCAAAGTGGAGGATCTTGGATCTTGCTTCAGGCATGTGTGTGAATGGCCGAAATGTGGTTGTGAATAAATCTTTTAGAGAATGTAAAATGTTCGCGTGAACCCGCGGCCGATATAAAAGATTTCTCTTTCCCAGAAATATAACAAACACACATTTATACTTGTTAAATAAGCGCTGTCTTTGCGGCGCTGTGCGAAACGCATGCCGATGTGAGCCGCCTTATCTCAGTCATAATATACAAATATGTTTTAGCTGTGTAGTGGACCGCGCGCGCACAACCTCTCGCGGGCGAGCCTTTCTCTGAATACGTCGTTTTACCGGGAATGGGGATAAGAAACACCGCACCGGCAGAAGTAGAGTAATGATTATGAATGCGTCGGGAAAAACAGCAAGGAAACTGACTGGCCATTTTAATAATTTATTGATAAGTTGATGTCTTTTCATTTCGGCTGTGAGTGGATGCGCTGTAGTAATTCACGTTTTATACAAATTACATAAGCTAATTTTTTTCTATTAATTTATATAAAAGCAGACATTTTGCTTTCTGTATGTATATAGAGTTTCGGTTCATTTTCTGACGCGCTCAAGTTCACAGAAACCGATACAGAATAGCGCTGTATCCCTGTTTGCTTTCATTATTTTACAACATCGTAACGCTTTCTCGTCATTGTGCGTGTACTTAAATAAAAGTAAAGTCTTATAAAGGCTATGTAGCTTATATAGGTTTATTATATAGTTTTTGCCCATTAATCTGACAACACCTGTGACTCACCCACTTTTCCTGATACACACAGCCAGAGTTTTCTGGCTACGCGAGTGTTACACATGATAAAATATAAAGGCTCACTGTGTTAACATTAACCTTGCTTAAATTCGATGGAACTAAGAAACGCCTATAGTTAATTTAAGTTCTAAATTTGTACTGTAATTTTAGTACTGTGATGATAAATTCGTTTAATGTTTCACTTGTATTTTATAAGGTTTTTGCTGGCGGTGGTACAGCACAACGGGGGTGCTGGGATGTGAAAATGTAATTTGTAAAAAAAAATTTCATTATTTATTAAAGAACATTATGATCATAACAGCCTACTGCATTTACTTCTTATAATAACGCAAAAAGACATCGACATCTGCTGACGCAGTAGAACGTCCTGACAATGTTAGAATTTTTATGGTAATTTATTTTAGTTTATTTCAGTTAATAAATTTACTACAAATTTTAAGAACACAAAATATTAGATGACAAAAAAAATACATGCGTAGCTTTTCTAATTACACATGATAAAATCTAAAGGCTCACATTTACTTTGCTTAAATTCGATCCTAATAAGATTTAATTTAATTTAAATTCTACATTTGTACTGTAATTTTAATACTGTGATTATGAATTTGTTTAACTACAATGTTTTACTTGATTTTATCTGCTACTATGTGCAGCTCTAACGGAGCGAGGCTCATTAATCCTGCAGAGAATGAACTAATGCCCTAGGCGTCAGTAAACGCACAAACCCAAATGTCGCCACCGTGAGGCATGGCGGTAAAACCAGAATACCGCATGAGTAACATCTGTACCAACTGCTCACCTCAGGATGCTCTAGTATGTTTTGAGTGAGTGGGTATGTTATGAGTTTTGCTGCTCTTTTTTAGATTATTTGCTTGAGAAGACTAATGCAATCCACCAATGTTTCCCTCCTGATATAGAGCTCTGCCATCCAACAAATCTATCCCGTCAGTCTCTGTCTTGTTTTTCTCTAATGACCCCAGATTCTGTCTCTAAGCTAATCCTAAAATCCAACTCTTCATCCTGTCACCTTGATCCTGCTCCTACTTCTCTCCTGAAACTTTGTCACTCGACCATTTCTGCACCTATTTCTTATTTCATTAACGCATCTCTTACCTCTGCTTCATTTCCTCTGCCACTGAAAACTGCTGCAGTTACACCTGTGCTCAAGAAACCCAACCTTGACTCCTCAGTTTTATCTAACTATCGTCCCAGTTCTAAATTACTTTTCATATTCAAATTACTGGAAAGTACTGTTGCTGCCCAACTCCAGTCTTTTCTAATTGACAATAATTTCTTCGACCATTTTCAGTCTGGTTTTCGCCCCCTCCATAGTACTGAAACTGCACTTGTAAAGGTAGTGACTGATAAAGCTTTATTATAGCGTTTGAATAACTTAGATCTACCACAGCAGATAATAAACTATGCTATGTCATAACCAAAGCAAACACCACGATTATGCCTCGTTTCGTTCAGTGTTGCTAGGCAACGGACCACGCGCCTAATCGGTAATCTTCACTTTTCCGTTTAGCTCTGAGAAAAAAAGCTGTATTTTGTTTGTTTGTTTATATTTAGAAATTTTATAACCGTACAAGAAGATAACAGTTTGGTCTGTGCAGTTAGTGCCCTTCGAGAGGTTGTGCGCACGGTCTACTACACAGCAAAAATTTTGTTAGTATATTATAACTGAAATAAAGCGGCTCACATCGGCGTTTGTTTTGCACAGCGCCGCAAAGACAGTGCTTATTTAACACATATAAATGTGTTTGTTGTATTTTTGGGAAAGAAAAATCTCTCATACCGTTCATCTGACTTTAGATAAAAACTCGTCAAAGTGAAAGAGAGCACACACGCACCGTGGGTTCACACGACCATTTTACATTCACTAAAAGGCTTATTCACAACCACATTTTAGCCATTCACACACATGCATTGTGCTGTGTTGTCAGTACACACTTTCACTTTTCACTTTTCACTTTTCCCCTTTGATCAAAATGCTCTCGATATGAGCCGACACGAGCAGCTTTCTTTCAGTCAGAATATTCATCTATCGTAAAGAGGAGTGACATATACTTGCTGATTAAACACTGCATTTCTTAAAGTGAAAGCGCACGCAATGTGAGCAGCTTTAATTATTAATACTTAAATAATTATTCAATGCTGAACAGAAAATATTATTCTTTTGATTATTATTATCATGTTCTTTTGCTGTTTGTGTTTAGCGTTGAATGATTATTTGAAACTGAAGCGCTTTGTGTAGATTCATGCTACGAGTC
This sequence comes from Clarias gariepinus, assembly GCF_024256425.1. NCBI lineage: Eukaryota > Metazoa > Chordata > Actinopteri > Siluriformes > Clariidae > Clarias > Clarias gariepinus. The sequence goes on from NC_071110.1 coordinate 20,492,453, forward strand.
ATTTTATCATACAAGATTATTACGTTATTCTCGGACCACTGAGTTTCTGCAGATTCCAAAATTGACATATTTACGGTTTTTTTATCACTGGAATGGAGGAGAAAGAAAGTTTCCTTATCATAACACGCCTTGTATTGTTTTTAATGCTTGATACACAACCCATGATTTTTTAATGCTATTTTACAAATAGAATAATTTAACTGCATATATGGAATGAAACCTGAGATAGTTACATATACACACTGAATGACGCATAGCTAGAATGTGCGATCCCTTGCGCCATCTGCTAAGAGAAATGTGAATCGCAGGTTGGAAAAGGCAGGAAACGGCATGACCAGCGCGCAGCTGTCAGCAATTCCGCATAAATAAAAGCAAAATAGCTTTATACTGACTTTTACTGGTGCGATTTTGAAAAGCATGCTGGGTGATTAAGCTCACAGGCATGTACTGTACAGGTGAGTACAGTAGGAAAAGTCATGAAAGGGGGGTCCTGGAATTTGATTTAATACTGTAAGGCATTTTTTTCCTTTACCCTTTTCTCTACTTTTACTTTATGTTTTGTATTCTAATTTTGTGACGCCGAAAGAGGACGATAAAAGTTTTGTGCTAAACGTTATTCTTGGCTCTGGGCTTTTTTTCCTCTCGGCTATCCGGCGCAAAGCGTCACATCATATTTAAGCAACCACTTTGATTTCAAGCACAAGAAAGGCAACAGCTTTATTATGCAAAGGTGTTCCTTCAATTAAAAACAACTAGTTTGACATTTATATCCGCTTGTCTTGTTTGAACTACACTAGAATCCCCCATCCCACCCCTGCTATTAAAAAAAGTAACTTGGTAACTTTTACTCTGTGTAAATTTTTAATGAGCTACTTTTTACTTTTACTTAAGTAGATTTTTATAATGGTAACTTTACTAGTACTTCAGTAAAAATTCACAGAAGTAACAGTACTTTTACTTGAGTACAAAAATGTATTACTCATTCAACCTCTGTCCATTTTCATCTGGGTGATAACAGATAGCAGGGATTGTTTTGCATTCATACTGTGTGTAGGCAGCTGAAAGTCAATATAACAGTTAATGTGGAGTCCAGTTCATTATTGGAGGCTCAGGTAAACTTTCCACTCCTGAACTATTGAGCAACTGCAGTCCCACTTCTTAGCTGTCTGCATCAGCCGAGATGAACTGTTTCATGTAAAGGGAAATGGTCCCCAGACACCACAAATTCCAAGCAGACAACGCAGGGATTAATGCGATGAGATCTTCAACCAGAAATGGGGTACCAGGATAAGTCAGACAGGTCCAGAGGGCAGAGGGGGTCTGGACCACTGGGAGCTCAGAAGCGACATGTATATCATCTCGACAGAGAGAGACAGGGAAAGAGAGCATAGAAGAGAAGAGAAGAGAAGAGAAGAGAAGAGAAGAGAAGAGAAGGAGAGATAGGTATGGGTATGGTAAGTTATAAAATGTATAATTCAATTTCATTTTATTTATTATATAGCGCTTTTAACAATGGTCATTGTCTCAAAGCAGCTTCACAAAATTAAAAGAAGATTATGGAAATGTGTAGGAGAAAATTAAAATGTGTATAGCTCATAGTGTTCTGATTGTCCCTGATGGACAAGCCAAGGCGGACGATGCCAAGGAAAAATTCCTTGCAATGGCAATAGGAAGAAACCTTAAGAGGAACCAGACTCAACAGGGAACCCATCCTCATTTGGGTGATAACAGATAGCAGGAATTTGTCTGCAGTCATACTGTGTGTTAGACAGCTGGAACTTCAATATAACATACAATGTCTAAGTTAACATGGCAGTTTAGATCAGCACCAGCATGGCATCAGGATGAGTCAGACAGGTGCAGAGGGCAGAGGGCGTTCTGGATTGCTGGGAGGTTGTCCTTCTCTAAATGCCACAGGATCCTCGCAGGGTGGGCCTATGTCTGCTGGAGCTGGCACAATCTCCAGGTGCTTTGGGATGGGTAGAAGAAGAAAGAACAGATGGAAAAGAATTAGCATAGTTGCCGTTAACTATATTAACAGCACTGGATGAGAGTGTGCATTTGAATGTATTGGAGTATGAGGGTGTGGGATAAATTATATGTATGACAGGCTACAGAGATGTGTCTGAGCCCCAAACATGATCAGGAAGGCTTTTTTAAAGCTTAGGAGCTGCAGGGACTCTGGCAGGACTAACTATGGCAGTATACCTAAAAGGGAGAACCAGAAGGAAACACATCCTGGACAGGGTGCCAATCCATCGCAGGGTACAGTACACACACACATACAACAAAAATGAGAGCTCCCTAGGATGTAAAGCATCCAATCACTTCACCATCAACAAACCTAAGTGATCAATAATTAACTGTTCACTTAGCAGTGGGTATGTTCCTAAATCCCTTAAATTAGCAGTTATTAAACCACTAATCAAAAAACCTGACCTTGACCCCTGTCAGCTTTCCAATTACAGGCCGATATCAAACCTCCCGTTTATCTCTAAAATTCTGGAAAAGGTAGTATCACAACAGCTATGTTCATATCTACATAGGAATAGCATACATGAATTGTATCAGTCAGGATTTAGGCCTCATCACAGCACAGAGACAGCACTCGTTAAAGTAGTAAATGACCTCCTAGTGGCCTCTGATCAGGGTTGTGTCACTATACTTGTGTTACTCGACCTCAGTGCAGCTTTTGACACTATTGATCATAATATTCTCCTTCACAGATTAGAAAATGTAGTAGGAATTAAGGGAACGGCCCTCTTATAGCTCAGATCCTATTTGACTGATCGTTATCAGTTTGTAGATTTAGATGGTGACCATTCCTCATGTTCTCAAGTTGAGTTTGGTGTTCCACAGAGTTCTGTTTTAGGCCCACTGCTTTTTTCCCTTTACATGCTTCCTCTAGGCAACATAATTCGTAAACATGGTATTAGTTTTCATTGTTATGCTGATGACACACAAGTATACGTTTCAGCAAAACCAGATGAGAAAAACCAGCTTACTAAAGTTGAGCAATGTGTGCAGGACATAAGAGATTGGATGTTAATTAATTTCCTTCTGCTTAACCCTGATAAGACAGAAGTTCTAGTCATAGGACCACAAGCAGCTAGAAGTAAGCTTTTTGATCACACTGTGATTTTAAATGGCCTTTCTGTTCCATCAAGTGCAACAGTAAAAGACCTCGGTGTGATTATAGATTCAAGCCTTTCATTTGAAGCACATGTAGATAATATTACCAGGATAGCATTCTTTCACCTCAGAAATATTGCCAAGATAAGAAATATATTGTCACTAAACGATGCAGAAAAACTAGTTCATGCTTTTATCACGTCTAGGTTGGATTATTGTAACGCCTTACTGTCTGGTTGTTCAACTAGGTGCTTAAACAAGCTTCAATTAGTCCAGAATGCAGCAGCGAGAGTCCTCACTCGAACCAGAAGATATGAGCACATCACCCCTATCTTATCTACATTGCATTGGCTTCCTGTGAAATTTCGCATCGATTTTAAAATACTACTCTTGACGTATAAAGTATTAAATGGTCTCGCGCCGCAGTATCTGAGTAAACTGCTAGTGTCTTACAATCCACCACGCCTACTTCGATCAAAGGATGCAGGCTGCTTGTCAGTACCGCGTATTATTAAAACTACAGCAGGGGGCAGAGCTTTTTCTTACAAAGCCCCAAAGTTATGGAATAGTCTTCCAAATAGTGTTCGGGACTCAGACACAGTCTCAGTGTTTAAGTCCAGGCTAAAAACCTATTTATTTAGCCAAGCATTTTTATAAATAGATTAGCCTTAGGTAAAGGAGCAGATCTGGGGGACTCATGGACGTAGAGTATTAGGTGAACTGGTATGTTTGGATGCTGTCTTCCCCACTCTCATTGATCACTCAGGTTTGTTGACGGTGAAGTGATTGGTTGCCTTACATCTCTGGAAGCCCTCATGTTTGTGTTTCCTTCTGGCTCTCCCTTTTTAGTTATGCTGTCATAGTTAGTCCTGCCGGAGTCTCTGCTTGCACTCTGCACTAAATATACATTCACTTTTTACATTGTTCGACTGTGACCATACCTAACTGTTATTTCTCCATCTCTTTGCTCTCTCCTTTTCTGCTCTCTCCTATCTCTCTCTCTCTCCCTCTCTCCTTTTTCCTCTACCTATCTCTCTGTCGAGCTATACATGTCGCTCCTGAGCTGCCAGTGATCCAGACCCCCTCTGCCCGCTGGACCTCTCTAACTCATCCTGGAGTCCTGCTTCTGGTTGGAGATCTCATCACATGGATGCCCCCGTGTGGTCTGCCTGGAATGCGTGTGGTGACTGGGGTTGGTTCCACTTTTCCATGAAGGTGGTCCTGTCCTCGACTGATGCAGACTGCTGTTCTCTGAGGACCTGTGACTTCAGTTGCTCAATAGTTCAGGACTGAAATTTTTACAAACTGGACTTTAATCTTACACATCTCCTCTTATATTGAACTTCCAGTCTCGCATATTATTATGCACATCAATCCCTGCTATCTGTTTTCACCCAGATGAGGATGGGTTCCCTGTTGAGTCTGGTTCCTCTCAAGGTTTCTTCCTATTACCATCTCAGGGAGTTTTTCCTTGCCACTGTCGCCGTCGTCCTAGGCTTGCTCATCAGGGACAATCATTGACAATCATAGCATTTTGATTCATACACATTCACATTTCATACAAACTTAGTTCTTTTGATTGTGTAAAGCTGCATTGTGATGATGTAAATCGTTAAAAGCGCTATACAAATAAAATTGAATTGAATTGAATTGAATTGAATCAATGAGAGTGGGGAAGACAGCATTTAAACATACCAGTTCACCATAATACTCTACGTCCATGAGGCCCCCAGATCTGCTCCTTAATCTAAGGCAAATCTACTCATAAATGCTTGGCTAAATAAATAGGTTTTTAGCCTAAACTTAAACACTGAGACTGTCTCAAACATTAATTGGAAAGCTATTCCAAAACTTTGGGGCTCTGTAAGAAAAACCTCTGCCCTAGCTGTTGCTTTCATAATACGCTGTACTGACAAGCAGTGTGCATACTTTTATCAAAGTATACATTACAAGGAAGATCACAAGACACTAGGAGTTTACTCAAATATTATGGGGCGAGACCATGTAATACTTTATACATCAAAAGTAGCATTTTAAAATCAATGCGAAATTTTACTCGGGGGCCAATGCGGTGTGGATAAGATAGAGGTGATGTGTTTATATCTTCTGGTTCTAGTAAGGGCAGTTGCTGCTGCATTTTGAACTAACTGGAGCTTGTTTATGCACCTAGTTGTACAACCAGGCAGTAAGGCGTTACAACAGTCCAACCTAGAGGTAATAAAAGCATGAACTATTTTTTCTGCATCATTTAGTAACAATATATTCCTCATCTTGGCAATATTTCTATATAACCACCCTTAATTCTTTTACAGTTGCACTTAATGGAACAGAAAGGCCATTTAAAGTTACAGTGTGATCAAAAAGCTTGCTTCTAGCTGCATGTGGTCATATGACTAGAACTTCTGTCTTTTCAGGATTTAGCAGAAGGAAGTTAATTAACATTCACACTCTTATGTCCTTCACACATTGCTCAATTTTATTAAGTTTGTTTGTCTCATCTGTTTTTGCTGAGACTGTGTGTTATCAGTATAACAGTGAAAACTAATACCATGCTTACGAATTATGTTACCCAGAGTAGGCATGTAAAGGGTAAAAAGAAGTGGACCTAAAACCAAACCATGTGAAACACCACTTAAGAACATGCAGAATAGTGACCATTTAAATCTACAAACTGATCACGATCAGTCAAATAGTATCTGAGCAAGGATAGGGCAGTTCCCTTAATTCCTACTACATTTTCTAATCTGTGAAGGAGAATACAAGTAACACAAGCATAGTGATCAGAGGCTAATAGGAGGTCATTTACCATCTTAACATGTGCTGTTTCTTTGCTGTGATTAGGCCTAAATCCTAACTGACACACAGCTTGTGTAAGCTATTTCTAAGTAGATATCTGCCCTATGGATAGGGGTGGGATCATCCTGGAAGAGATGAAATTTTACTTCATAGGTAAAGTGATGCTTCTTAAAAAAAACATTTGTGAAACCAATGCAAAATACACAGCCTAGCAGAATCAACAGAGGTAACATATACATAATATAATGGCTATAGTCATGTGGCTAAACAGCTAACATGTTCTACATGTAAGTTTATTGTGAACTTGTAAATTATTGTGAACGGTATTAAGTGCACACTGCCCTAGTTCAAGTTCAAGTTCAAGTAGGCTTTATTGTCACTTCAACCATATACAGTTGGTACACAGTGAAACGAAACAACAATCCTCCAGGACCAACGTACTACTTGCAACATAAATTTATAACATAAATTAACAGAAACTAACTAGCTAAGGAAGACTATCTACAGGTTTTTTTTTTAAACAGACAACATAAAGTGCACGTGCAAATGTGCAAACAAAAGCAACAAAGTGACAGTGCGACAAACACAACATAACATAATAATGTGGTGTTGAGGTGATGAGATGATGAGTTAAGGTAGTGGAGAAACAGTAAACATTCCTTAATGTAGCAGCAAGAATTAAGAAGTTAAGAAGTAAGTGCAAAAAGTAGTCCAGTAATGAATATTGTGCAAAAGAGCATTTACAGGTTAATGTGTACGATAGTTTGGTAGTGTAGGTCAGTGTATTTGCGCTTGTGTTGATTAGTCAGTCCAGTCTCAATGTTTTGAGGTAGTTGAGTTAAGCTGAGTGATAATGTTTGTGTGTGTGCGTGTGTGCGTGCGTGCGTGTGTATGTGTTTATCAATCCAGTCCCTTTTTGTTGAGAAGACGGATAGCTTGTAGATAAAAGCTTTTGCACAGTCTGTATTTAGGGCTTAAGGGTATTGCTGTGTTTCCTCAGGTTGTTTAGATGGGGGGCAATCTTGATTCTTACTCATTACTCATTTTCTATACCGCTTCATCCTGTGTTCAGGGTCACGGGGACCTGGAGCCTATCCCAGGAGGCTTAGGGCACGAGTCAGGGTATATTCTGGACAGGGTGCCGATCCATCGCAGGGCACATACACATGCACCCACTCACACACTCAATCACATACTATGGGCAATTTGGAAACGCCAATTAGCCTAACCTGCATATCTTTGGACTGTTGGATGAAACCGGAGTACCTGGAGGAAACCCACCAAGCTTGGGGAGAACATGCAAACTCCATGCACACAGAAACGGGAATCCAGCCTGGCCGGGAATCAAACCCAGACCCTGGAGGTGCAAGTGACAGTGCTAACCACTACACCACTGTGCCGCAATCTTGATTGTTTTTTCTTTTTTCCTTTCCATTTTCCAGATGCCCTCTGGTGGACACTTACAGACTTTTTTTGTTATTAAATGGGCTTTTGTACCTTGGTTTGTCATATTATTCCTTCACCACACAATGTCACTAATGCGCAACCTTGGTTCTAAATTAATGATCTCATTATACAAATAAAAAAAATTGCACTGTCCTGTTACTTTTGTGTACAACATTGTGTTTTTTTTTTTATCAGTTATCAAATATACAGGAACAACCCTTGAAGCCAAAAACTTATTTAAAAGGTTATTCAAATAAGAAAATGGTTGTTTAAAGTATTTATAGTATTTATTTAAAAGTATTTATTTGTAGTATCACATGGTCGTGAAAGACTCAGTTTATAATTACTATTACAAAATCCGGATCAGTTTTTGCATTATAGTAAAGGCTTAAGACTGAAATAATATCAAATTATTATTACAAAAAATATATATCTGTAGATGCTATTATTCATTCTTTTAATTTTGAGTGCCAGTTGTGATCTTTCAGGCTTTCAGTCTTAGCAGTACAAGAACATATACATTTATCAGATATAACATTAAAACACAAGTACGTCAGAAGAGAAGCTTGCTGTGTATGGGGCTGCATAATTTTACAAAGGTACTATGGGGACAGTAAGTATAGATGATTCTATAATCTGAGTAAACGCTATGGCAAATTAAAAAAAGGATTGGCTTTGTCAAGGAGCCCAGAATCTCCAGAAGTGCCCCTGTAAGCTTTCACCCATGCTCTGGGCTATGTTCCATTCAGAAACCTGGCATTCATGTGGCCATTATTTTTACACCTGGAAATAACATTTCCTAATGGCAGGCAGTGGCCTCTTTCCGCAGGACTACAGTATGTTCTACCACAATTGTTTAAGAACTGTGGGGATTTGCTAGTCAAACCAGTCTGATCCATGAAGGTCCCACCTCCACAGCACACCTCCTGCAGTCTTGTGATGTCCATGCCTAAAAGTGTCAGAGCTCTATATCATATAAGGCACGTGGTTTAATGTAATCGTAGACATGGGTGTACAGTAAGTTTGTGTTCCTTGTGTCAACATAGATCCTGTAAAAAGCAACAAAAATAAGAACTGGACTGTGTGTTAAATCTTTTATTTTACCAGAAGCTAATTCTCAAAACGAAAAGAAGACCTGGGGTATAATGTATATATAGAATTAGACTAATAGAATTATACTAGTAATACCAGTTGCATAATATTTGGATTAGACATAAATAAATGTCTAACCCAAAAAGACATTTGCATGAAACTGCAAAAACGTGTTAAAATCCGTGCTTTGAAACTATTGATATTTATCATTGATCTACTGTAAATGTTTGCACCACTAAAACAAAAACTGCATGATAACAGAATTAAATGTAATAATTTCATAATTTTTTTTTAATTCTGCTTATTCTGGTGGAGGTCACAGAATTGAGGTAAATATTGTTGATACTCATTTAGGCCTCAAGAAATATCACAAATATAAACAGTGCCACACTGAGTGCACTACAGTCCAGTCTCCAAAAGCAGTGTTCTGTGTGCCTTAAGTTGAAATTCTGGTAATGAAACACTCGTATTCATGGGCAATAGGCCAACACACAGACCACTTTATAAAGAAATCTTACTGATCAAATACAAAAACATTTACATTCTCTACATGTAGTCACCCATGTCCAGACATGTTTATGTTTGGGCAAAGTAAGTGGAATACCTTCAGCTAGGAAGGTTTGTTGTCAAATGTTAAATATGCTGCTTATCTATAAGAGTTAAAATAGCTCTCCTATGAAGGCCTTTACATTCAGTGTTTTCTCTGCATGGAGCATTTTTATAAATTAATCTCTTATATTCCAAAAAGATCATTTCCAGATAAACTATAGGAGACACATCCATGTTTAACTAACTGATCAAAATATAAGTGCACTTCTGCAGTTTTGGAGCACAAAAGAGTACCTTAATCGACCTTCAAAGTATAAAAATGGATAAAAAAATGCCACCACAAAAAGCTCAGGATAATTCACAAATCACTGATTTTTGAATCTGGTGAAACTGTGAACTTACTTTTAGGAAAATTAGTTGCTTATTTTCTCGCATTGGCTGCATACCAGGGAAATCCGCGAATGTTACAAAAAGCCACAAAATGACCATAATCTACCAATATTCAAAACTGTATTTTTATTTCTTTCTCATTACAAGTTTTTCCCCTATTTTATGAAGTATTTAACAGGTAGTCATTCTCTTACACAGATCATGTTTAGTTAATAAGTTGGAGTTTTTGTCATTGAAACAATTTAGTATTAAAACATAAAAATGCACATTTAAAAAAATGGTTAAATGTCGTTGCACGGCAGGTTCTTTAGCTTTCGGACCGAAGTTTTTACAACTGGGTCACTTTTAATTTATTTAAAGGAATGCAGGTTTGTAGTACAAACCACTGCAATATGCTATTGTGACGTTTTTTGTACCATCGGAATAAAGGTTCACATTGTTTCTTAGCTCCCATTCTAAAAATTTAAAGTACCAAAAGGCTTTGAAGGAGGAGTCATGAGTGGGAATAGGTGTAGTTTTCACATCACACCATAATTTAAATAATCGTATGACTGGTATTTCTTACTCCTTACTGGTCCATCTGTGCAAAGAAAAGTGTATTAATATCTATATATATTTTTTGTTCTATCTTGCTTTATCTTTGGATCACTTATATCACAAAAAATGAGAAATCCCTAAAATGTTACAAAGAATTTAGTTTTTTTTTTTTTTTTTACCCAGATTTAGTTTATATTTTATGTGTTATTTCCCACACTCTTTACATCTTTACACTCTTTTCTGCTTAATCATTTTATTCATGGCAAATGCCTGAAAGTCCAAAGCTGAAATTTAATGGACATTGTAATGTCATTTTAAAGTTAAAAACGATCGGAAAAAGTTTTTTTTCCAACTCACTTTATTTATTGACAGCTTTCAGTATAGGCAACCATGCTGACTACCATCACTGAGTTTTACAAATTGCTATACTTTAAATCATGTCTTTATTATTGTACTAACAAGTCTGATCATCACAACAGGTTACTTACTGTACTAAGAATTCATTCCACTGTTTTGTTTTAGCTAGTTAAGCGCATGTTCTTTTTGCTTTTTTTCTACTCTTTTCAGCCTTCTGCTTTGATCTTCCTATCTTGGGTGCTCTGGCTTTCAGAGGCAGCATGGTTGGAGTAATAGTTTGTAGTCCAGAAGAGAAAAGCTGTCCACCGCTTGCCTCAATACCCCTTACCTGAGTAGCCAGATCAATTATAGCTGAGGTACTGGTAGCCATGATTGCTAACGCTTCTTGCTGTGCCTTGCCTATCATGGATGATTTAGACTTGGATTTTTGAGCACTATTTCTGAGCTGAGAGCCTTTTGAAATTTTACACTGAGTTTTAAGAGACACCCCTGTCTTAGTTTTTTCTTCCATTTTCCTTGTTCCATTAGACTGCAGTCTCTGTAATGCACTGTGTGGTTCAGGAAATGGGCCAGTTAGCCGCTGAGCTCGGTCGGTCAGGAGAACTTTTGTTTTTTCTGCTGTTAAAGAATCTGTGGGGGAGGAAGGCTTATACAGCTTCCAACTTTTTCTCCTCCCCCCTTTCTGTCTTGACCTCAGCCCTTTGGTTTCAACAATGGGTGTATTCTCTGCGATAGCATTAAACACAGCTCCCTTTTCACGGTGGGATTCAACGTTGTGTGGGGCATCCTCCCATGGTACACTAATGGGAGTGTGTGTTGTCAGACCTGCTAAGCTAGTACTTTCAGTTGTACTCACTGTGGTGTTATCTGCCATCATGTTTTGTAGATTGCCTTTTATAGGCAAGAAAATCGAAGTTGGATGTCTCTGTCTCTTTTTAGCCATTCTGTGTTTCGGCATAGCAGTTGATAGTTTGCTGGTGGTAGTGAATGGCACTGTGGAGAACAGTTGGACAAACTCCTTATCCTTGACTTGCTTTTGTGGGCCCAAACCAATAGCCTTTTGCTTTGCATCTGGTGCAGTGGTAGTGTCAACTTGACTCCCGTCAGGTGTCCTCTGTTGCTCATCCTTCATCATCTTATTAAAGTGCTCAATGTCTCCCATAAAAGTGAATTTGCTGTCCATAAAGTTTTCAGAGTCTTCCACAAAATTCTTTTTGTTGATGACGCTCTCTGATCTGTGTGCAGACGGAGTACCTGTGACTCTTTCACTGTCCTTTGAAATACTGCCTGCATTCTGCTTTTTCTTTTTCAACTTCCTCTTTCCTCTTAAGTCCTTTTTCTTTTTTCCTGCATCCTTTCTCTTCTTCTTTTTGTCTAAAGTCTGTGTTTCACCTGTGTTTCCACCATCAATAGATGACCCCTGTGAAGTAGAAACTGTAGCAAGTACTTTGATGAAGTCCTCAGCTGCTGTGACAACATTTGTAAGTGAGGATTCTACTGGTTCTGGGTTTTTGGATCCTGAGGTGCTTGACTGTGTTGTGTTTTCTGACCTGTGTGGTTCTTCCTTATTCTCATCTGTCTCAGATAATTTTACCTTAGGAGGTGCTATGGTCAACACATCAATAACTTCAATATCTCCAAAATCATAAGGCACTGACTCCCTCAACACAGCAACAGGCACTTTGTCATATCTCTTACACCTTTATAATAAAATAAAGAAAGAATTACATTATATAGTGACAGTCAAAGTCCAATTCTTGTTTGAAGTAAAACCTGTAGGATGTTTTACTTACATTCCGTACCAGTACCGCTCAACACACTGCTCCTCAAGGGAGAATTCAAAACAGGGAACTTCAATCACGTTAAAGAAAGCCTGGCCAACCACTCGTGATGAAGTGTCATTAACCTCCCTTAGACACTGCTTCATTCTGCAGGGTAATGAGATTTTTATTTTATTTTTTTACAAGCACTAAAACATAGTATTTTAAACAAAACATAAGGCTAAATGTTATTGATTAAGTATGGAAGATTTTACTCTTAATAATCTTAATACTCCTCTATAATTAAATAATTAATGTGTGTTTAAACATGCAAAGCCTGAAATTTGGTAAGGGCAGTTTCCAGGACAATGCATGGTAAGCTTTGGGTTACTCACGCATTGTCACAGTCACAGTGTGAAATGGAATGCCACTTAAAGTTGGTGAAGCCATATTTCGAAGTAAATGCATGAATGACATGGGGACAATGGTCATGTGTACGGCAGCATTTGTCTGTCTCAGCAAACTCTCCTGGAGAGGACAGACAAATTCAAAGAGGAAAGTGAAATATTATTCAAAAGGTTGTAAAAAAAAATCAGGTGTTCTCAAATTTAATAAACAAAAAATATTTTTAAGGCAGCAAAGATAAATACATATACAACTGAAAGATTTGCGGAATTGGGCTATTTTTATTGAATAGACAAATAGGTTTGGGAGAAATACTGTCAACACAAATTGTATCATGCTTTACCTGTATGCAGCCTGTATTTAAGTGTATTTAGACAAAGTGTATACCAAAGAATAAAACTTAATATAACCATATATAGACTATATACCCTGATCATAATGATCCTCACCTAGTTGATCGTAGTTATCTGCGATGTTTCCTGCTCCACACCACAGAGTTCCGGGATAAGTGAAACCCCGCTTGGATCTGCGCAAACTGTGTTCGTCTCTTACCGCGTGTCTTCTGTCTTCAGCCTCTTGTCTTCTTACACTCTTTGAATTCGCATCGTCGGCTTTCTGAGGGTTTAGACCTACACGGCATGCCGAAGAATGCGCGCACAAAGTGGTATTGAGCAGAAAGTATAAAACGTGGCTCTCCCTTTCCGCGTCTAAAGCGGAAAGTTGGCCTTTAGCCAAGTCTCTGTCTAAGTAAGACAGGAATAAGAAAAAAACTGCCCACATGACAGCTCTTCACTTTCAGCACCACGACTTCTGAGACAGCACCAGGCGGCCAGTCCGTGGCGACCGAGCGGGTTTTAATAGGCTCCTGGCCATGGGAGGGGCTCTCATACTTAATTACCATCTTCCCATCATGAGACGAACTCCTTAACCTGTACAAACCTGCAATTCTGTGCACATTGGGCAGTGCATGCTATGAAGTTATGCACTGTGTTATATCTTGATTATTCTGTTTTCGCAACACAATGCAAAAACGCTTAGTATAAAGTTATTACCTGTACAAGAGCAGCTCCAGTGCCTATTTGCATTTTTATCATTTAAAGAAGTTAAATATGGTCATTAATTAATGTGAGCTGTATACCGTATAAGCCCATTCGCTTGCATTTTACTGGTGTCAAATTTAAATTAAGTTTATGAATGAATTAATCTGCGCCAGTGTTTTTTTTTCCAGGGCTTAATTTGGAGAATGAACTCGGAGAGTGAACTGAAAAATAGTACTTTGACCGAAAGTTACCCTTCTGTCTCAACAAGCACGAGATTTACTCCGCTGACGCGGCGAGGGGCGGGGCCTGTCACTGTCTCCACGGTAACAAGAGATGGGGTGATTCCTAGGGCCCAACGAGATTGAGCTTCACACAGCACAAAGCAAGTGACCTGATTTGGTTTGAAGCCATATTTTTTTTCTCTTGAGACTAAGCAGGGGTGCAGACTTTCCACCAGTGTAAACCAGTGGTTTTACTTACATCACAATGTTGGACTTATATCAATAATTACTAACAATAATTCACATGTATCACAACATGTCTAATCATTCATTTGCTCATAACATATTAAAGAATATCATAAAATCAAACTTTTATTTAAGTTTCCCCTTCTTTTGTTTGCTATATTATAGCAAACCAGCCCACGTACTAAACTGGTTTGCCATGATAATGTGATATAATCATGTATATATAAGTATATAATTTTCTTTCAAGTAACAAGTGACAAATATGATTCCTTTTTGTTGGCAGCACCACACCCTCTTTCATTTGACATATAATATGCCTATCTGGACAGTGTTTGTAGATTGTTGAATAATGGTTGAAGAGAAACCATTCAACAAATCTGGCAATTTTTTAACCACAATCTAAACATTAAAACTGTGGTGAAAAATCCAATAACATCTCAGAAAGGTCAACTGAAAAATGTACATTTGTTTATATACAAATTGTCTGTGCACAACATGCAAAGTGATATTATGTCTAGTCTGTAGCAAGCAGCTGAACTGTACAAGTTGTTTGTAAGTTATATTCAGATTGTTTTTTAATAAAAGAAAAAATCAAAAACTTGAAGGACATGATTTCATTTATTTTGGCCTTTCTGACATCAACACTGGGTCAAAAGTATACATACATTCATTCATTCATTTTATTAATTCAGTGGTGCTACAAGTTTCTGAAATGTCTTTTATTTTGCCAAGTGTAAGGGTCTCAACTGCTTGTCAGTGATCATGATAGACTAGAGCTGACAGCCTTTTGTGGCAAAAAAAAAAAAGGTTTGTTGGAGCCATTTCTAAACAACTGTAGATTATAAGGTAAATTCAAACAATTAGATTTATGTGGTGTAGCAGCTTTGCGAATGCCTAAAAAGTTAGGTTTAGCCCATTATACAATACTGCACAGTGAAATTCTTTATTCTTCGCATGTCCCAGCTTATTGTTAGTAGGAAGGAGTCAGAGGGTCAGCCATTTTGTGGCACCCCAGGAGCAGACAGAGTTAAGGACCTTGCTCAAAGGCATGACAACAGCAACCTGGCGCAGCTGGGGCTTGAACTGCCGATCTTCCGATCTATAACTTAGAGCCTTAACACACTGAGCCAGCACTGCCACTGTTACCATTAGCTGAGGGCAAATTGGGTTGGATGCTCAGGAACCATCACGGCACAGGCCTGTCATATACTGAAAATTACTGAAATATGGGTGTCACTTTTTGCATTTAAACAAATGTTACATACAAGTAAGTTGTATAAGCTAAACAGTTAAAACCTGAACAAAATTGTGTGTTCCAAAAGAGCAATAAAATCAAATACACATCAAAGCTGGTTTTGGGATGAAAAATATGGAACTCCAAAAGGTTCAAAATTAAATAAATAAATAGGACATGATGAAATAAATAACTCTATGAATAAATAAGACACATACATGTAATATGAGAATGCTGTTGTGAAATAATGGAACATATTTTGAAAAAAGCTTATTATTGTGAAATATATTGCACTCTGCAAATTATTTTTCCCAATAACAAAGATTATTGCAGAGGCATTTTATTTAATTCATGCTGTTTTTATTTCAAAATGTCATTTTTTCAAAGTCAGTTTTTATTTCAAAATCCCGTTTTTCATGATGGCCTATTTATTTCATAATGCAATTTTTATGAAATCGTTCTGTCAATCAAGAGCGATAGGGCGGAGCCCTATAAGGGAGCAACCTGTATAGGGAGCAACCCTACCTCTATAAGGGAGCCCAATAAGGGAGCAACCTGTGTGGTTGCTCCCTTATTCATACGTAAGTAATAGCGCATAAAGTATCGAGTTAGATCTAATGGTGCAATGCGTATTCTATGCAGTAGGTGGCAGTACCGTGTCTACTGGTAAATTATCTATCTCTATCTGATCTGCTAAAATGAGCAGAACACACCAGGCCGCCATCTTCCGTGACTTTTGACTTAACACACAACTTACTAGTATAAAAATATAACGCAATACAGAAATAAATGCTTTTTAAGTATATTATTTAAAGTATCACTGAACATACACTACCGTTCAAAAGTTTGGGGTAACTTTCTAACTCCATGATGGTTCCTGATTTTTATCTCTTTCTATATTGTAAAGGAATGCTGAAGGCGTCCAAAAACTGCATTAATCTCCTTTGAACAGTTAATGGTGAGATGTTTCTGCTACTTATGCTCTGTAAAGACTTCATAACGCCTCTAATCTGAGGTGCTGTTAATTGGTCATTTTTCAGGCTGATAACTCTAAATGAACTTCTCGTCTGTGGCAGAGGTAGGTTTTGGTCTCGCCCTCCTGGGATGGTCTTCATGAGAGCCAATTTCATTATGGTGCTTGACGGATTTTGAAAATGCACTTGACAATACAGTTCTTGCAAGAACTATTACAGAAAGGCTGACCTCTGTGTCTTAAAATAACAACTAAATGTTTTTGTTGTTGTTACGTAATTACCTAATCCCATATGTGCTATTTTATAGTTTTGAAATCCCCAGTATTGTTGTAGAATTTAATAAATCACTAAACAAAAAAACAAAACAAAAAAAGAAATTTGCCCTCAGGCCAAAGGGCAGAATCTGTTAATTTGAAGAATTTCACAGCATCTGCTTTTAAAGCTTTTCCTTCTTGTCGCATAAATTTTCAGCTTCACATTTTCTTTTCTTTTTTATTTTATTTTCATCCATGGCAATTATTCATTCTTTGCTGTATCGAGAAAGGATCAAAATCTCTCCCTCAATAAATTAAAAGCGAATAGGGGCGTGGTTTTAGAACACGTGTGGAATACGATTACAATACATTCACATGCACACAAACTGTGCCGCTTTGGGCCGGATAGCCGGGAGAAAAAGACCTCAGAGCTCCTGCTCTTGTTCTCTTTTCCTCACGCGCACACCTCCTTAGCGGACACGCGCAGCAACTCATAAAGGGCAACATACTGTACATGCATAATGTGATATACAACATAGTTTTGGCCGTTACAAAACACACGCTCTTTATCGGCCCGTACGATTAACGCACTCATTTATCTGCGTAAAAAAATAGATGCAATATTATAGTTTCCGTCATTTTTTAAATAAATTTACGTACTGACTGGACCGGCCACATTGACCTGCGGCCCACCGGGAGAACGCCCGGTACTCTAAACGGCCAGTCCGCCACTGCCTAGCACGTTATCGCTAGCTGTAGCGGCGGTCCGCGGAGCAGGTATTCAGGGAAACTAATCGATGCTGAAGGATCAGCCAATAGGCGCGCAGGTCCAACCCACTGGCGCTGATTGACAGAAAGACTCATTCTGCTGAAAAGTCGCATTATGAAATAAATAGGACATCGGGATATTTTAAATAAAAACTGACTTTGAAAAAATTACATTTTGAAATAAACAGCATAAACAGAATTAAATAAAATGGCTCTGCAATAATCTCTGTTATTGGGAATAATAATGACCATGAAATATTATTTCATAATAATAAGTAAATGTATATAGCAGAGTGCAATATATTTCACAATAATAATAATAAAAGAAATATGCTCCATTATTTCACAATATCATTCTCATATTATATATCTGTGTCTTTTTTATTTATAGAGCGATTTATTTCATCATGTCCTATTTATTTATTTAACTTTGAACACTTTGGAGTTCCATAGAATAAAGCAGGTTAACATTAAAAATTTTGGGACAACCCTATTGCTGCTATTTATTGACCATTCTTAAAAGTCTGTGCCAGAAACCCAACAAGTCTATTTGAACACTACCAATTCTTCAAAGAAGATTGGAAAAAAAAATTAAAAATTGTGCCACCAATTCTTAGTGTTTTCTTCTTAATTGTGCATATTGTACAATTATTCTGCCCCAGTATTCAGACCATTTAAAAAAATCAATTAATCAATTAAAACTAATAAAAAAATAAAAAATCAATAAAATATTAATCAATAAAAAATAATTAAAAATTATAAAACTCAATAGCAATTGTCATAGCCTTAAAATTACTAAGAGTTAAAGTCAAATTTCATTACAGTGGGACCTATCAAGGGGTGAAATATATTATGCAGCAAGAGAGCAGTCAGTTCTCGAAGCTGATGTGATGGCTAGATGACTGGGTCAGAGCGTATCAAAAACAGCGGGTCTTGTTACAAGAGTTTCCAGCATGCAGTGGTTAGTACCTAACAAAATTCCTGTTTAGGGCAACCAAAACAGGAAACAGGGTCATGGGCTCTCAAGGCTCAGTAATGCGTATGGAGAGGAAGATCTAGCAGTTTGTATTATTTACAATATTTAATGTAAATGCTTGATCTGTACATTCTAACAAATAAATTTCAGCTACAGCTTATAACACTCCATAATGTGAGTAAATATTTGTGCAAGGCACAGTTCATCTCTATGACAACAAGTATTATAATTTAAAAAAGAACGGGATTTAATGACTGTAATCTTACTCCCCAACTTAAAAAAATCCTTAATTTTATATGTAGCTTGTTTAAATAATAATCGAAATATTATTTAAAATAAAAGATTATTTAAAATTAAAAACGTTCAAGGATTAAGCCTTTGCAATACCATTCTCTCAAATCAGTCTCTTAACCCCCAAATGCTCAGCCATGCTTGGACTAAATTATGCCTCAATTTGTCTTGGAATTTGATTTAGCAAGAATTTAAATAATGTGATTGTTTTGTTCCATCATATCAATAGTTCTAATGTCATGTAGAATTTGTGATAACGTTACTTTGTGTATAGCTGTTTATCATAGGCCATTGTGTAATTTTAACTGAAGCTAGTATCAGATTATAGGTTCAAGAAAATCCAAACAGTCTTGAGACATATCAGATTAAATTTAGCTGAACAGTTAAACATATTTAATCTTTCAAGACTACAATGCTGGGATGATGCAAATAATTCTCCCACAACCACATCCATATAAAAGTGGAAATGCTCTGTGTTCTGCTCTGTTTGCTAAGAACTTGTGTAATGCACACTGTGGGCTTATTTACAATGGAATTTGGTAGGCAGAAACAATATGATGAAATATCAGCAGAGGCAAACAGGCCATACTCTCAACAAAGTTCCAAAAATGAACAGTCACACTGTTATAATGGCTCCTCCTGGACTACCCAGAAAAGTTAATCCAGTTGTATGCTTATAATAAAACTTTTGGATTCACTAAAACTATCCTGTACATTGTAAAGCTTTTTAGAACATGATATAAAGGCACATGCATTGCAGGTTTACATAGAAAAATATGTGCATTTTACTTCCCTTTATCTTCTACTTTCCCCCAGGGGGTTTTAATTTAGTTAAGGCTGCGGAAATAAAATTTTTTTATTAACATTTTATTAAATGTAATATTGTATTATATTATTTTAAATGATATTACTTGTCAAGTCAATTAAACAGCTTAAAAATTAATTTTGAAATTAAAATGTACAGTATGCAGGCGGCACGGTGGTTAGCATTGTTGCCTTGCACCTCCGGGTTCAATTCCCAGCCAGGCTCGATTTCCGTCTCTGTGTGCATAGAGCTTGCATGTTCTCCCCGTTGGTGGTTGTAACTTCTAGTCTTTGTTAAATGTAGAGAGTTTACTGTAAATAGATGGTTGCTAAATTTGTGGTTCCCACTGTGAAGGATGGAGGAGGAGGTGTGATGGTGTGGGGGTGCTTTGCTGGTGACACTGACACTGTGACTACCACAGCAATTTACAGTGGTGCCATCTCATCTGATTTGCACTTAGTGGGACCATAATTTATTTTCCAACAGGACAATTACCCCAAACACACCTCTAGTTTTTGTAAGAGCTATTAGTCCAAGAAAGGAACTTGTTATAATTTCAATGTATTTCAGAATATTAATATACCATATTGAAAGCAATAAAAATAAATAATTAACATTGAATAAGAAGGTGTGTACAAGATTTTGACTGCTACTGTACATTCACGTAGCATTTTATTAGGAACTAATAATGATCTTATTATTAAGGCTATTATTAATGAATTACCAACATAAATAATGGCCTTCTTTTGCTCTCAAAATAAATGTACTACATTATGGCATGGATTTTACAAGATGTTGGAAACATTCTTTGGGATCCTGGTCCACATTAACACAATTGCATCAAGGAATTATTATTCCATTGGGACCTGCAGGAATCTTTGCTATTAATTAACTCCCACTTACTGGCAAAATCTAAAATGAAAAATATTAACAATTCTAATTAAGTATACAACTTTTGCATTATTCTGACCATTCATTTTTGTTTAACTTACATAGTTTACATAAGATGAAAGTCTCATTTAATCGTTGATAGATTAATATTTTATTCAGTGCATCAGCAATCACTGCGATATATTCTAATGGTTGATATGGACTTTAAAAAGTCCCTTTTCCTTCTGTTCCAAAATATACCGATTCGATATGTAATGTGTGCACATTCATTGCGTTTCATAAATAAGATGAGTATTAATAACTACACGACTCAACTGCACAACTGCCTTCTCTGTTAAAAACAGATTTACCGACATGGCACTGATTTCATTTAAGTGCACTACGAGCTCATTATGTGTCGCCACCTATTATTATTATTATTATGCATTTCTCTATACGCTATATTCTTCACGGGGTAAGCATGTGTTGCCAGATCGAGAGTTTTGCCCCCGTCTCCGCAACTCTGTGGATTACAGTATAGTAAGTGTTTTTCGGCGAGAGACCTAAATTTGCTCCTGGTTATTAATATTTTATCTTTTGATAAGCTTTTTTAAATTGAAATTATAACTCAATTAATGCTGTAAAATTTTTCCAAGCAAAATTTCTGCAAAACAACGTTTATATTCTGTATAAAATAGGAACGAACTGCGTTCATGAATGTTAAGGAGTATGTCAAATTTACACCCTTTGGAATTTTTTGTGTGGTTTTGCCTTTTTGCAATAGTAAGACTGGAAAATAGTTATTCAACCTGGCAACCCTGTAGCCCTAGGACGCCCTCTGGTGTCAGGGTTAACGGGGAGCTCCTCCCCTCGCGGCAACAGTGCAAAGTTTCTGCTGTTTCCGAAGTTACAGAAAAGGAGCTGTTTCTCGTCAGGATGAATAAGGTGGCTACTCCTCGGAGGAGAGATGAAGGCTGGTATTTGTCACTTATGGCACCTAACACAAAGGGCCCAAACCATGCATGGGTCGATCCATCCAGACTTTACTGCAACTCTCAGGTAGAACATTTTCGTTGTCAAGTGCATTAATTTTGTCAAATTTTCTTGGACTATATCAAGTGCTTGACTGCAGAAGTTCATTATTGTAGTTATTTCTCGGCAAAAAAAAAATAAAAAAAAAATCGCTTTTTTTTCCATGTCTTCCCATCCAGGCTTTATCAGACTGTGTGACTGATCTCCTCAAACCATTCAAAAATGACAAGATTGACCTGGTGGCTGGAATAGACGCTATGGGCTTTATCCTCGGTACACTGCATTTTGTCATTTTGCTGTGAGCAGTGAGCCTCTAAGACAGGGATGACTCCTCTTTTATTTTTAGCTCATTCCACATGTTGGTAGGGCTGTAAATAAAAACTTGGCCATGAACCAACCACAGACTTGCACGTGTACTTGTATAATGTAGTTACTAGACTCATATAAATGAAGGAATGCGTGTTTCATATTAAAAACCTACATTGAACAACTTTGGCAAATATATTACACTTTTCATTTAAAGCTATATTTTGCATTTATTCTATCTTCATGCTGTTTGCATAGAGATTCTGCTTCTAGATGCAAAATTTACTAAGGTTTAATAGGGTTATTATAGACTCACAGATTCTCTGTGTAACTGTGGCATACATTCTGCAGTTTTTGTGGAATTTGGTACTGAAACTAAAAAACAATAGTACTTAAATTTTGTATTTTCAGGTTCAGCTGTGGCCATGACTCTGGAAAAAGGATTTTTGGCTATACGAAAAGCAGGGCATCTGTGTGTAGAAACTCTGACCCAGGAATATTCTGACTACTCTGGCAGAGACAAGTTAATGGAAGTACGAGTTGATGTGTTAAAACCAGGTACTGGCAAATTCAGCACACAAGTTAATTAAAACCAACAGGTTTTAAATACATTAAAGTTTAGCACTTACATAAATGCCAGAACTTCCATAGCCTAGCATCTAACAAGCTTCGTTTGTTGGGAAAAAGCAAAGATCTGGAATCCTAAACCTATATGCTGTTTTGTTTCAGTAGGACTTGAATACCTTTTATAGTAATGTGCATGAAATGAATCTGTAAAAGCTTCATATTTTACTATTTTATTAAATATTAAGTGGAAAGAATTATGTCTTCAATTTAAAGACATTCTTCCATGGAAATATTTTCTTTTTTCAAATGCTTCACTGCTGGTTGTTACCTTAAGCCTCTGTTTAGTTTGGTTCTAAACAGATTGTTTATTAGAAATCATTAGTAATGAAATTTATTAGAAATCATATTAGAAATCTAACCTGTCTTGTGAGGGCCCCCCAAAATCCCACCTCCCCAAAACTTGCAAGAAGGTTTGAGAATGAGTGCCAATGTATATGATGCCCTGGCTGTTGTGCCCATGCTAATAATAGTATTTCTTCTCTGCACTATAAATTATACAGATCACGTCTGCTTTAGGCCTTGGCTGTAATATGATGAAGTTAAGTTATAAAACGTAGCTATCACTTGTCAGTGTTAACTGGCGGTTGGCATCAACTATGTTGCACTTTTGCCACCTCATTTTCCATTCAATTTAAATATCTTTTTCTGTTGCCCTATCTTCCTTGTACTATTTGTCCATTTTCTCTCTACTGCTATCACTTTCAAGCCATCTGCCTTATATCATAGTCAGTCTCCTGTCACAAGATGGCACAGCAAATGCACTGATGGGAAAGTCGAAACAAGCTGTTAGAATGTTTTTTTTGTTACAATTATGACCTCTCAGCTAGCCATTCTGAACAGTGTTTTATGTCATGGTGTGCTTTTTCAGGTCTGTGTGTTCTCATAGTTGATCAGTGGATTGAGACTGGAGGCACAATGAAAGCTGCAATCAAACTTGTAGAAAGACAGGGAGCAAGTGTAGTAGGTAAGCTTGCACTTTTCTTCAAATGAATTCACATAAATTGGAAATATAAGCAATTAAAGGCAGCGCTTGATCAAGAAAATGTGAGTAAGTATAACGAAACATTAATATGCTGAAATGCACTACACAAAACACGTACAATACTTTATTCAACTGCCTTTAGCTTTGAATACAGTGTGCAATGTGGTGTTCATTTCCTATTCTAAACTTATTCCTCATGCTCCCAGAACCACTCTTTGACAATTTGATTCCTGGAATATGTGCCTTGACATGCCCACCTCTCTAAAACAGGGTCAATCTGAACTCATCAGACCACATGACTTTTTTCCATTGCTCCAAAGTCCAATATTCATGGTCAACAATCTGAAGCCCTTTTCACTCTCAAAAGTTTTATTTTTATTTTTATGGGCACACAGCTGTTTGGTCACAAACCTATGGGTTTGGATCACATTTGGCTGTGGAAATGCTCTTAGATACTTTCACTATTAAATACAGCTGTAATTTATATTGTCACTATTTAATGAGGGAACTTCCCAACTTTCCCAAGGAAATCACTTAAAAAGTGATTTCCATTCATAATTCTTTTCACCTACAAGCAGATGGCCAAAAACATTGGTTTTTATAACAACTCTTCACATAACACAGAAGTATAGATTTTTTGTGCTGTGGGGACATTTTGCTGACATGGTTTACGTTTACATGGTCCCTTACAGAGAAGAGTCTAAAATCCATAAACGTAATTCTGACTGATCACTTTTATCCTATGATTTACAAATGGCTATTTATTTATTTTTTGCTCTATTATGATGTCACCATTTATAGGGCATAAAGACCACTCGAGGGTTTAGGGAATATGAAAATGTTGTAAATGATGCAGCATATTATGGTTGGCATAATCACCACAGCCTCAGACCTAACACGTAATCAACATGCTATCTTGGTTTTCCTTTGATTTGTTATTTGTCATTTTCCACCTTGTAGGTGTTGGTGCTGTAGCCATTGAGAACAGCGAGGGTGGAAAGTGGATAAAGGAAAACTACAAGTACTCACACTGCATCCCTAAGGGACTTCAGTCTCAAATAGACAAGCAGTATCTTGAATCTTTTAAGAACTTCAACAATG
The DNA here is from genome assembly GCF_024256425.1 of Clarias gariepinus. Classification (NCBI taxonomy): domain Eukaryota; kingdom Metazoa; phylum Chordata; class Actinopteri; order Siluriformes; family Clariidae; genus Clarias; species Clarias gariepinus. Next base: position 20,516,644 of record NC_071110.1, read on the forward strand.
AGATGCACTAATTTTATTAAGGTAACTATGAGGCTAGTGATGCTTAAACAGGTAATCAATTCTATGATTTGCTCTGCCATATCCTTTTTTTTTTTTTTGCAAAAGTTTACTTACCACAATTGCTTTTATTATTCAGACTTAAAACATAAACTCATTCATAACATGTGATTATTGAAACTGTATATTACTTAAGAGTGTTTTGTACATCAATAAGATTACTTGATGTTATGGTATAGTATGGTTTATAACATTATATTATACTTTTTTAATATATTAAACCACAAGTCATGGGAAATATTTCAGTATATTTTAATACAAGAACATTACACAAGATTTAAACAAGATTAATATATATATAGCACAAAAACTATTTATGTATGTATGTTCAGCACACTATTACGTAAAAGAGTAAAAAAAAAAAAAAGAGTAAAAAATCTAACTGTATGTAGTTAAAATTACTTTATTTCAACTGTTTCTTAATATAAAACTACAATAAATGTAACCTGTTAAAGAATTTATACATTTTCTGATACTGTTATAATATCTACCATACATAACACCATAGTAGACACTGTTATATCTACCATACAAGACCATAGTACCATAATCATTCATTAGCAGCACAGATTTTGTGCATACATATAAAATCACAGAAATAAAAAAGAATAAGTGAAAAAAATACTACCAAGAAATGTTAACTCCAGCCTCACCTAACCACTGATTCCTAATTAACACATAAAAAAAAAAAAAAAACATTTTATACTCTCTAATCCCATCTGTACCCCCATAGTTTCTGCTTTGGTACCATTATTTAATTTAGTGCAAATTTCGCAAGGTTTCAGTCTATTTACTGACAGCAGTTTGGGTGTTTCTTTTTTGAAGTTGCATACAAGTTACTTGTGTTGCTGCTGATTTCTGTGAAGAAGAAAAAAAGAGAAAAATTATTAGACATTGTTGCATAAATTGTACAAATATCACATTATTTTGTTTATACACACAACAGTATCAGCACAAAATAATGTGCAGTTATTGTGCATGTTTTATGGTGGTGTAAGAAATGTCCTGAAATGCCATGGTACTCCAAAAATCACAATTCAAATTTATAAAGTTTTGAAATACACTGGTCAGCCATAACATTAAAAACACTGACATTTTAAATGAATAACACTAATAACTTACTAGCTGGCTATGATCAAAAGATGTCAAAACACACAGTACTCTGTAGCTTGCTGTGTGCTCTGTATTTTGCTGCATGGATGCAGACCAGTCAGAGTTACCATGCTGACTCGTGTCCACCACCGAAATCAACTACAGTGAGCATCAGAACTGAAGCATGGAGCAATGGAAAAAAGTACCCAGGTCTGATGCACTCTACTTTGACGCAATACTATGAAGGGTAGTTTTAATGTAATGGCTGATCTGTGTAAACCATATCCGCATCCGGAAAGTATTCACAAAGCTTCACTTTTTTCACATTTTGCTATATTATAGCCTTATTCCAAAATGGATCAAATTAATTATTTTCCTCAAAATTCTACAAACAATACCCCATAATGACAATGTAAAAGAAGATTGTTGGACAACTTCGTAAACTTAGTAAAAAAATAAATAAATGAAAAATAAAAAATAAATAAAAATCACATGTACCCAAGTATTCACAGCCTTTGTCATGACATTCAGGTGCGTCCGCGAGCCATTCCAGCCAAACTGAACATTCAGGGGAGAAGGGCCTTGGGTCAGGGAGGTGACCATGAACCTGATGGTCATATTAAAAAAGGTCTAGCGTTTTCTCTGTGAATACTTATGTACTTGTGATTTTTCCTTTTTTTTTTTTTTTTTTAATTTGCAAAGATTTCAAACAAACTGTTTTTATTTTGTCATTATAGGGTATTTTTGTTAGAATTTTTAATAATTAATAATTTAAATTTTAAATAATGAATTTAATCCTGTTTTAAAATAATGCTGTAACATACAGTAACGAAATGTGGGAAAAGTGAAGCGCTGTGAATACTTTCTGGATGCACTGTAGGTATTATAGGTAGATATTAACATTGAACTAATAATGAATTAAATAACTACATCAGTCACACTGTTCACTTACTGACAACATCCCCAATACGCCTGGAACTGCTTTTTTCCAGCTCTGCCACCACATTGGCCTCAAATGTTAGTGATGCCACGCGGAAAAAAAACTCCTTTACATTTTCCCCTGTAAGCAATAAAATATCTGTTTAAGTAATAAGTGATTTTATTTAATTAAATGACATACAGTAACTGCTACTATGTTTAGTTTCTATTTACATAGATTCAGATTTGTCACAAAGCAGTTTTATAGAAATATTGAAAATTGAAAACTTGAGAGCAACCATACTTCTTATCCAAAAAGTAACAATGTATAGTAGGAATGATCAGAGTGAAGTAACATGGTTGTCATAAAGTGGATACAATTTGTGTAGAATGAAATCAAGATAAATTAGGTCAGATCTTTCCCACAGTTAACAGGATTATAGTAACCATGAAAAAGGTTTTGTAGGTGGAATTCTTACAATATCCGGGCTGCATAAGTGTGCACTGTGATTGAGACTACATCACATACAATCTCATATTCAATAGTTATTGTCATACATCTGTCATCAATGGCATGATTCTAATCAAGCACATATAAAGATTAGCTGTTTCTATAGAACCGTGGGCTCCAACCTTCGGGCTGCATGGAAAGAATCAGAAATAAATATTTAATTTAATTTGCATTTTATTGACTGCAGTGTTTTATTTTGAAAAATTATCAGGTTGTCTGTTATTCGCTTCCATCTGCACATCGCAACATGTGATTTACATGCTCCAAGCCTACGCTGTATAATAAATGTGGCTTTGAAAGTGTGTTTGAAGCAACTTCAACTCTGCGGAATAACCTGAAATCGCCACAAAAGCACTAACGACCTATCTTTGTGAGACAAGGTTGTCTGCAGTGAGAGCAACAAAAATGAAATTACGGAGCATACTGGATATGAGGAATCCACCTCACGTGTCACTGTCCCCCATCCTTTTTAGATGGGACAATCCCATCGCCAAAAAACAAGCTCAGAGCTCACACAGATTCTGTGTTGTGTATGTATATGTGTACTGTATGTGTATGTTGTACTGTATGTTATGCACTATATTATGTGTTGTTACGAGTGCAGAAAACTTACATAAAACCAGTCAGTGGTACAAAAAAGGTTAGAGATTATACTGCTATAAAACATCTTCCTAATTTTTATTCAACTTGGTAAAGCCATGGCCTGCAAAAAGTAAAAAGCAGGCACAGGATCTCAAAGTCAAAAAATTAGGTGAGGATTAAAAGCAAATTTAAGAACATTAAACACAAAATAAGCCATTACAGTGACATTACCAACAATAGGCTGCTTCTCCAAAGACCTACAGTAACATTACACAAGTTATTTGTCACAAACATAAGTGGTGATGGCAGCATCATGCTTTGGAGCTGCTACAGCATGGTGATCTAATCCCTTGGTTTTTGCTAATCCTATGTATAACTGTTAAAATCTTTACTATTACACAAAGCAAACTGAGGTGTGCCATTTGTTAGGCATCTCCGACATTATTACTAATTTCTCCATGAGTCATTGTGTTGCTGAAAACGATGCTTGTCCTTTGATGCTTGAAAGTGTGAAATGTTGAACTTCATTAGTAACATGCAGTGCCCTTTGCAGGTTATGAAAATACATTTGTCTCTGCATCATCTTCCTTTGGTATTACGGCTTCCTTTTGTAATAAGCCTTTAACAAAGCTTGCTGTGTTGCAGCTGACCAAATGCACAAGCTGTTAATAGAAATACCACTGCGCAAAGTACAAGGCTTGAGAAAGTACAAGCACCTCAAATACAGAAACAGACCCAGATGTGCTCCGTTGTTGCCTCAGAGGGTTCAACATCAGAGGGAGAAACATTAGTACACAAAAGCAGGTGTCAAAATAACTGTTGGGTACTAATATGACGGGATGAGTGCTTAACCAATGTCATGGTACATCAGCAAATTTGAGATATTCTTGGCTATTCTACACATTTCATTAATGAACTCTTACTCATCCCAAAGAGCACAATGAAGCTGCAGCCTGACAATAGCAGGCATACTGGATGTAGTGACCAATGCACAAACCCTGGGCTTGAAATCAATGCCTCCAGTAATCAGTAGTACAGGCTGATGGGGAGCTTGTCATATAAAGCCGCAAATATTAATTCATATTAATTTTTAACATATTTATACATTTATTGATTTACTTCAAGCATATTATTGCAAGAGAATCATACATGTAATATATACTTCAAATCAAAACATACACTATATCCTGATGAGTAATTCCATCTCAAATCAACCAATGAAAGAGAAATTTTCCACCATCACGTCTTAGATTTTGCTGATTTTTTCATTAATTGTTGGTATTGCCATGAAAATAAAAACCCCCCAATTTTTTTGTCCCAACTCCCACTCATTACAAAATGGCAGCAATCTTAATTTTTGGCCTCAAAGTGCTTCAAGACGTGCCACGCCCCTTTTTGAAATCCTCTTTTCTTTGTTAACTCACTTGCTATACATCATATGGAGATGAAACTGGGTATATTTATGTAATTTTTTATGTAGATTCAGATTCGACCCCCCAGAACCCAAGGTCTGCATGTATATATGTTACTCAAAAAAATAGGGGTTACTTCACATCACCTTATCTTGAAAATAAATAAAAACCAGAGGTGTGTTATGCCCTGTTTTATAGAAATCATCAAAAATTAATTGTCCAGGTTTTGCAACATTTTATGATTTGACACACAGAAATGTACTGCAATATTTGGAGAATACTTAATGCATACTCAAAAAAAACTGCTCCTTTCAAAGTGAAAGTTACCTCTTATTCTTCTCTAATGCATATCTAGTCAAAGACTGATAATGACGTTATTCATCTCTCTACACTGAAAGGACTAATCACAGTTTTTTTTTCATCACCCTGGGTATCTGATTGTGAAAGAACAAAGCCCACAAAAATGAGTTCATGGAATAAGACCAAAAGGGTACATGTACGAGACCTGTCAAGTTGCAGTGACACAAATAATATCAACTAGGAAAGGCATGCACTTTGTAGCTACCAAAGTCATTTTGATAGGAAATGCCTCCACAAATTTGTAAAGAAAATTTATAATTCTTGTACTGGCTGGCTGCACCATCTGAGAAGTATTGCACATGATTTAAGTTTGGTATAAGAACTTTCAGTGGATTCATGAGAACCTTAATAAACTTGTGAACAACAATAGCATTGTGTTCCCTTTCATTACTGACAACAAAAAAACTTTTGCAACTTAGTAAACCATCGTTTTCACTACCACCCCTATAGTAAACCACGAAGGGATGCAGAATCACCTGGGATGTATCCCAATGAAAACCTTGAACAGCATCCTGACAAATGAAAAATAGCATTCGGCAAAATCCATGAGGATAACAGCCTCCTTTTCAATGGGAAGTTTCTTTTTCAGTTCTTTTAAATAAGCAGTTTGGGCTTTGGCTGTATAGTGATGAGCTGTGCAGGAGTCACATTTTTCACAAAGTTTCATAATGAAATCCACTGCTTGAACTGAACAATGTCATCTGGGTCCAAATATACCATCAAGGTTAGGGCTGGGCCATATTATACCTTTCACGGTAAAACCGGTACAATGTTAGGCAATGATAAGAAAATGAAATATCGCGATAGAATATGGGTAAAACACGCATGTGTAGTGCCTTTGTTTCCAAACGCTTATGGCGGAAAAAGCATGGCGGCGGCGGAGAATAAGAAGGGCGAAAGCAGATCGTTGACTGAAACAGATAAACCAGAATTGGTTTGTAAAAATGGTGCAACTTCTGTGGTGTGGAATTTGCATTTGCACTGTAAACATTTTATATAGCTTTAATGCACATACAAACAGCTGCTTTGTCTCGTGTCTATCATATTGTCAGTTATATCATTATCGCAAATTTTTAAATATATATCGTGATAAATAATTTTTGGCCATATTGCCCTGCCCTAATCAAGATAATCAGATAGTTTTGATTTAGGAGGGCACTGCTCACACCTGTGCAACATATAGTCACGAGAATCCAAAGAACAGACAAGCTTTGCCATCAAGTCTTTGTAATCAGATTGTGATTAAGATAACAAACTACATTGGAAAGCTTTAGTTAATAAATTAACATAAATGAAATACACTCACCTGCTTTTGTTTTTCTGCACCTAATTAGTACCAAGAAAAAGATGATGCAATCACCAAGTTCCCTGAGTGCGAGGTCACTCATGGAGTTGGTTGGAGATAATTCAACTTTCCGATCAGTATGAACCTGAATGGTTCAGTTACAGGATACAGTTTGACAGTAATACATGTATCTTACATGTACCACCATAAAATGACACATTTACTGGTAGATAAGGCCTATTGTGTAGATCCATATACATTCTCTGTATATAAAATGTGTATCAAATCGTAAAACATTTGCAAAACCTGGACAATCAATTTTTTATGATTTCTATAAAACAGGGCATAACACACCCCTGGTTTTTATTTATTTTCAAGATAAGGTGATGTGAAGTAACCCCTATTTTTTTGAGTAACATATATACATGCAGACCTTGGGTTCTGGGGGGTCAAAAAGGGGTAAATTCTGATTGCAGAATCCGAATCTACATAAGAAATTACATAAATATACCCAGTTTCATCTCCATATGACATATAGCAAGTGAGTTATCAAGGAAAAGAGGATTTCAAAAAGGGGCGTGGCACGTCTCGAAGCACGTCGAGGCCAAAAATCAAGCTGGCTGCCATTTTTTAACGAGTGGGAGTTGGGACAAAAAAATTGGGGGGTTTTATTTTCATGGCAATATCAACAATTGGTGAAAAAATCAGCAAAATCTATGATCATGTGGTGGAACCCACTGGTTGATTTGAGATGGAATCACCCTGATGAAGACATTGATTCGTAATATATACACACAAGCACGCGCACACACACACACACACACACACACACACACAGTATATGTATGCATTAGCTCTGAAAACCACTGCAAAATAATCAGTTTCTTATGGGTTTTTTTCTTCCCTATACACAGTGGTTGAACAATGAAACTGAAACACTGGCCAATTTAGTTTTTAAGGTTTCATGGCAAAATTTGACCATCCTGGTGGCCAATCTTCATTTATTGCACATTCCACCAGTATGAGTGTGAAGGTTTAATTAACAGAGTAATAGCACAGTTTTACTTAAAATATTGTAATGCACACAACATTTTGGGTGACATATCAGAGTTCAAAAGAGGACAATTTGTTGGTGCGCATCATGCTGGCGCGTCTGTGACCAAGACAGCAAGTCTTTGTGATGTATCAAGAGCCACATTATCCAGGGTAATGTCAGCATACCACCAAGAAGGACGAACCACATCCAACAGGAGTAACTGTGGACGCAAGAGTAAGCTGTCTAAAAGGAATGCCCAGGTGGTAACCCGGATTGTATTCAAAAAACATAAAACCACAGCTGCCCAACTCAATGCAGAATTAAATGTGCACCTCAACTCTTTTGTTTCCACTAAAACTGTTCGCCGAGAGTTCCACAGGGTCAATGTACATGGCCGGGCTGTGGACAATGTGAGACAAAATGAACATTGTTCTCTGATGAGTCCACCTTCACTGTCTTTCCCACACCTGGAAGGAGGTTGCGGTGTGGAGAAGCCCCAAAGAAATGTACCACCCAGACTGTTGCATGCCCAGAGTGAAGCATGGGGTGTATCAGTGATAGTTTGGGCTGTAATATCATGGCATTCCCTAGGCCCAATATTTCTGCTAGATGGACATGTCACTGCCAAGGACTACCGAACCATTCCTGGCCACTATTCTGTAAGAAGAATGGCTCAAAATCCCTCTGGCGACTGTGTGGGATTTGTATTTGTCATTCCCAACACGAATCGATGCTGTATTGGCCGCAAAAGGAGGCCCTACACCATTCTAATTAATTATCGGAGTCTAAAACCAGGCGTTTTAGTTTCATTGTCCAACCTCCATATATATACACACACACACAAAATGTTTTCTATATATACGCATATATAATGTTATACAACTTGTATATAAAGCATAACAACACTGGGGAGTTTACCTACATGTATAAAACATTGAAAACATGTACCACATTAAAAACATGTACCACATTGAAAACCAGTCATGGAAGCACTTTCAGTATATGATATGATAATTTTAGGAATTGCTTCCAATTTGTTGTTCCAAATTGTCTCTGAACCGTTCATGTTGAACAAGGGCACTACTTGGTGTTTGGAACAAAGGATTGTACACCGTACATAACATACCATCTTTCTATTTAATGCTATGTGGGATTTAACCTTAGATCTTAAAAGTTATCTGATATTCTAAAGTGAGTGGTGCAAAATTAACAAATAAATCATAATCTGTTGATAATAAATGTTTGTGGTAGCCTAATGTAAACTAAATGCATCTTATGTTCATTAGTGTGCAAAATATTTGGACCTGTGCACATTCAGTTTAGAAAGCTCATGCTATTGCATTTAAACCACATCTTAATTAATAGAGAGTGCAAGTGTGGCCGATCTGAGCATGAAGAGCAGTTATTACAACATAATTTGGAATAAAAATTCACACAAGTGAAGTGAGTTGCGGACAAACTGTCACACACATGATGATTCCAGGTTTTTAAGCAGCAAGACAGAAGAGCTTCTTTTCCCCTCACCACGTTATACTTAATGCTTCTCAAATGACTGTTGAACTACAGGCCAGGGTTGTTTATTTACTTATTTTGCAATGGACATAAAATAATAATGGAATAACAGTTAAATAGAATAACAGATAATGCGATTACTTTGTTGATTGTTTTTTGATAGCACGCTACAATACTTGAGGATCATCACATCTCTCCTAAAGTCAATTTTTATTTATAGGTAAATCTTACCAGATAAAGCAGACACAGCCCAGTACTCTGCTTTCATGTCTTGGGCCACTTTAATGGCGTCCTGTTCATTAAGAGAATACTGTGCCGGAGACTACAGGAACATACAATAGTGGGGTGAAACTTTTTTTTAGGAGTTAAAAAAAAATACATTAAGTGTTATAATATAAAAAAAGAACCACTCACAATCAGATCTTTCTTTGTGCCTACTAGAAAGAGTAACACACTAGTGGGGTCGTTCTCTTTCATGGCATCCTCCAGCCACTGCCTTTAAAAAAAGAAAACATGATGTCTAAAATGCATTTCTATGCACACTTTGTGGCCAAAAGTATGGGGACACCTCACACTTATATGTACCCATTTGAAATTAGGCTTTAGTCGTTGCTGTGTTAATAACGTGCACTTTTCTCCAGATTTTGAAGTAATGCTGAGGGGATTTTCTTATTTAGCCACAACAGGATTAGTAAAGCCAGATACTGATATTGGGTGCGGAGGCCTGGGGAGCAATCAGGGTTCTTAATAAACCTTAATTTGTGCACGGGGCATTGCCATGCTGAAACAAATTTCGGCCTCTTGGTTCACGTAAATAGAAATTGTAACTCCCATCGAGGGATCGCAACAGCGAATTATCAATCTGCATAACAACTTATCACAGATTTTTACGCCGGATGCCCCTTCTGGTGCAACCCTTCCATTTTATCCGGCCTTGGGACAACCTAGAGCCTTAGCCGCCTGAGCTACCACTCCCACAGTGTATGTTGTACATACATTCATAAATACTGTACATACATTCTTTTTTTTTTTTTATAACAAATGTTAGAAATTATATATGTTACCTGGTATGGTGTAGCGAGGCCACATCAGTCAAATCAAAAACGATTATTATGGCTGAAAAAGAGTAAGTGTATAGATTAATAATAATGTTGGTGGAAAAGCAGTAATCTTTACTAACTTTCACCAAACTGATTGTAAGTGATGCACTTAGAGGGCTCTACAGCACAAGCTTTTTTATTTTAAATCCTGAAATGCATAGCTCATAAATGGTGTGAGAGTTTATATTAGGTGTGACTGGATGATAGATAATCAGCAGTTTTCACAGAGTAAAGTACCCTTCCCCTCTCCAATTTTGTGAGAGATTTGTTGGTTTTTAATAATGGAGAACAACCTTCAAGTCACGCCACAGATAATTAATTGACTTAAGTCAGGGCCACTGGAGAAAATCTACCTTGTTCCTAGCTTTGGCGTCATGCTTGGGATCACTGTCCTGTTGAAAACCATTTGTAGACATTTAGTAGATTTCTGAGTCTTCTCCAGAGTTGGTGTTTGGAACAAGAATTGTACACTCTGCATAACATAACATCTTTCCATTTGATGCAACTTGGGATTCAACATGCATAGTGCTCACTGTACAAGCCGCTGGAGGCAGTGCTATGATCTGGGTTGCTTCAATTGGTCTGGTCTAGGCTCAGCAACATTATTTGGCAATGATCATGAGCTGATTGTACTGAATGACCAGGTTATTACATCTGTGGACGTTTTCTTTCCATATGGTACGGTCAAATTCCAGGACTTAAACTGTGAAAGGTGACTGTGGGAGCATACAGTAAGCATGATTTTCACACATGAACTAGCAACCACATCGTGCCAAAGCTAAAGGTGACTGAATGAAATCCTAAAGTGTGCAACCTGGAAGTTGAGTCATGTCAACTGAACTTCTTCCTTATTAGGTTCCTTTTAAGTAGAATATACTAACCCTGAGCTCCTCTGTAGTACGTCGAAGCAATGCACTTGAACCTTTCCTGACCTGCAGTGTCCCACCTACAGCAGGAAAAAATCGACAAGTAACTATTCAGGGTTTTGTACAGCTAAAAGACACAAGTTGAAATATGCCCAAAACTTACAGCTGTAGGCTAAATGGAACTCCAAGCACCTCAAATCTCTCCATCTCAAAGTCTACACCAATAGTAGCTTTGTAATTTTTGTCGAAGACATCTTTACAAAATCTAGCAAAGCAGATAAAAACATGTAAAACATTAGGGTTTTATATAAACCCTTTACCAAAAATATTTTACTACACTGTAATTTACATGTTAATAGTGTTTTGTGCCGGTCAGTCTTAGTAAACATTAAACTGTGGTTTAAGTAGGTAAAAAATGCTTACCTATTAATCAGACAAGTTTTCCCTACAGCCAAGTCTCCCACTACAATAACCTTAGATATTTTAAACCTGGTGTAAAAATGAGACAGGGGGATTCTGTTAGACAGCAAATGCTACTGTAAATGGGCAATGAGTGGCAGAATTATAGATTAACGCATTTCTTATCGTTTCCTTTCAGTTTAGCACTGAGACAGTGCATTACAAAATACATATTTGTGTTTTCAGTCTAATTAATAAGTTGATAACTGGGTGATGATATAGACAGAGTATTTCAGTGCGGGGAGGGGCATAAATGTTCTAGAAATACAATGGAATTAAAGAAGCCTTTAAATAGGCAGTTAAGCTGTAGACTTACCCCACAGTGCCAGTCCTCTGCTCCTGGCAAGCTGTCTTCACTTTGGCATTAAATCCATCTTCTGTGTGTAAAGTGGCCCATTTACTAAAGCACTAGATTACATTGATAAATGGTCATGTTAAGTAAAAGAGAAATTACAGCATAAAATATAAACTATACAAATATAAAATATAGAACCACTACTACTCATTGTACACGATTAAACAGACAAAGCCCACTGCATTCATTCCCTTAAAATGCAAACTGTCTGTGTTAATTGTGCATCTTAGGAGAGCTCGGCTGGGAGTTACTGACACATCTCTGTACAGTCCTGACCCCGTTCCAAGCCATTTCCACATGTTTGGGCCATTAAAGTAGTTCCTGGGAGGCAAGCATTTCAGAAACAAAGCAGGCAGCCTGATCATGACCCAGGAGTACTAAGAGAACTTTTACCTTGATGGTATCCATGCAATAATGAAATGCTAAAATAAGTGCATTAGTGTAGCAGGGAATTATATAAAGAAATCAAGGAAATTTTACTCTCATAACTGTGTTCTGTTATTCTGTCAATCAAAAGTCCTGGTTTGACTCGAATGTCCCATAAAGTATTTCTTTTATTTTCTATATAGACTGTATTATGTATTAATACTTTACAAACTAGAATAAACACTACAAACCATCACCTTATAATACCATTGCTTAATTGGACAATACTTAAAAGAAAATCCCCAAGAAACCTTTGCCCAAAACCCTGGTTACTGAGTAAGAAAATAAAGTGAATAAAAAGCTGAATGATCATCAATGTAAAATCAGGCATTTGGAGTTTGTTTGAGGACTGGTGTATTACCTTAGGCAGCTGGCTAATGATGCGGTCTTTGCGCACAGGAGGCAGAACACTCATGATGAAAGCCCTGTGGGAGAAAAAAAAATTATGATTCTGGAATTTAATTTATATTTGAAATCCAATGAAAACCTTCAATACATGTGACATCAACACCCAACATTGATGTTAGTCCATCAGTTGCTACTGTGGTATTGCCCCAACTTCCCAATATAACAGCTGTAATAAATGGCTATCATTTGGTCAGCTGTGCTGCTATAGGATGCCACATCAATACATGCCATTGGCAAAAGCTTTCCTGTGTCTCCCAGAACAGTCTCAAGAGCGTGAAAGAAATTCCAGGAAACATATTCAGTATACAGGCAGTATTCTAGGAGAGCTGGACAGGGCCGTAGAAAGTCCTTAACCCTGGGATGAGCATTGCCAGAGCCCAAAATGACATCAAGCAGAGCCCAAACAAGCAGAAACAGACTTCATAAGGGTGGCCTGAGGGCCTGACGTCCTCTAGTGGGCCCTGTTCTCGACTGGCATTTGTCAGAGAACACCAAAATTGCAAGGTCCTCCGCTGACACTCCGTGATGTTTACAGATGAGAGTAGGTTTGTGACAGACGTGAAAGGGTCTGGAGAAGCTGTGGAGAACGTTATGCTGCCTGTAACATCAGTTCAATATGACCAGTTTGGCGTTGGGTCAGTAACAGTCTGGGGAGGCATATCCATGAAGGGATGCAAAGATCTCTATAAACTAGACAGCGGCAGACCTCAAGAACTGTCTGACTGCCATTAGGTATAGGATTATCCTTGGACATACTGTCAGACCCTTCACTGGTGCAGTGAGTCCTGAGTTCCTCCTAGTGCATGACAATGCCTGGCCTCATGTGGCAAGAATATGGGGGCAGTTCCTAAAGGATGAGGAATTGATAGCATTGACTTGCCCCCAAGCTTACCATTTTGGCACATAATTAACTCCATACACCTGACCTAAATCCACTAGAACACACCTCTGGGACATTAGATTTTAGTCCATTCTAGCACTTCAAGTTTGCACCTGAGACTGTGATGCCCTGGTGCAGATCTAGGAAAAGATACTTTAGGGATACTTCAGGACTCTGTCTCATTAGGAGCATGCGCAATGTTGTCAGGTATATACAGTATACAAGCATGCGGGGGCTATACAAACTACTGAGTACTGTACCATTTTGAGTTGCTGCAATAAAATTTCAGCTAAATGGGCTAACCTGCCAGGGTGTCTTTAAATTCAGCCCTTCATAGGTTAATAATTTTCATCAATCAATGTGGCATCCTTTCTTTCCTAACACATTACCCAGTCCATATCAGTATGGATATCCAGCATGATTTTTTCCCAATAAGATGTGATGAGTGTTTCAAAGTGTTCCCTCAATTTATCTACTAGAGGTCTATCCGTGGCTCTGCCTAAATACATCCACCTAATGACGAACTGTTCATTACATGAAGATGTATTATTACCTCATTGTATGACATAAAAGTTGATGATGCCTACTAGTACATTCAGTGAGGAACGCCTGTGACAGAACTACCTGTTCAAACACTGGTTATACAGAATTTGTGTTTTATATAGGAATTAAAAAAAATAATAATTTATCATAATTCTTGTGTGGCGATTGACATATTGCCACACTGACTCCAAAATCAAATGTTTTTAATTATTTTAAATTGATAAGTTTGCTAAAACATTGCCATTCCTCTATAATCCTACAGGTGTTGTGCTCTGAACACTACAGCATCATTTGGAGTATGAGCAAACTTTTTAAAAAATTATATTGAATATCAGATATTTCAATAGAAATCTAACCAGCTCCTAGGCATTGTGGTGTTATAAATCCCCAAAAGCATACACACAGATTAATCATAACTTTCCTATTAGTCCTGTAAATTGCAAGGTTGTTGTTATGTTCTTAAGTTCTTGTTATGCTCCTTAAACCATTCTTAACCTATTTTTTAGGGCGCAGGGCACATAATCTTGATGAAGGGGTGTGTTTGGTCAGCAACAACGTTTGTGGTACATGACATCCCCTTGAATGGCAGGACCCCAGGTTTCCCAGCAGAACACTGTGCAGAGGATCACACTGCACCTGCCAGCTTGTCTTCTTCCCTCAGTGCATAATGATACCATCTTGTCACCAGGAAAGTAACGAACTGGACAACCTTTGTCAGATCCTGACACAGGCAGACTAGGAACATCCCACAGACCTGCAGTTTTGGAGTTGCTCTGACCCAGTCATCACAATCTGGCCCTTGTCAAAGTCACTCAAATCCTTATACTTGCCCATTTTTTCTGCTTCCTACACGACAAATCAGTATGGGAGACATTTATCAGTTACTCCTTTCTTGGTTTTCCTTCCTTTATCTGAGTTTTCACAATTATAAGAGCTTTCATTAATCAACTAAACTATTTTACTATTAACCAGACGTATTTCCGGTCTCAGGCCTAATCTCACACAACACAGCGCTCCAGATAACACATGTAAAAGTTAAAGTACACATTCAATAATTTAAATGTGTACTTTAACTTGTACTGGAATATTTCTTAAGATAATTAAATGATGGTTTTCTCTGAGTACAAAATGTAGGTGGCAGCACAATAGCTTAGTGCTTAGTACTGTTGCCTTGAACCCCCATGTTCGATTCCCTAATCAGGTCTGTGGGCATGGGGTTTCCTCCAAAAGATATGCAGATTAGGATAGTTGGTATTCCTAAATTGCCTGTAGTGTGTAAATGTGTTAGTGTGCCATCCAGGGTGTACCCTTGTGTTGTTAAGTCTGGGATAGGCTCCAGACTCCCACAACCATGTATACAGAATAAAAGGTATAGACGATGATGTAAACACTAAAATGTAAGTACTTTTATAACTCCTGGTTGCAGTAATGTTGAGCTCAGAGGCGATATGAAGTCAGGAGCAGGTAACTAAACTGGCTGATATTCATGTTACACTGATATTGGGGCTGAACGGTTATGATACCGTACTGTGTTCTCCTTCAAGCCTGAGATAGAGCAGTACAGAGACTCTTAAACAGCCAGTTAACACAAAAATTAACGGCTGGTTTGATGCCTCACTAATCTGCGATGCTAATCCAACAAATCTGTAGACAAAGAAAACAGAACCGTCCAGAACTCCTGTACCCATACCCGCCCATACCTGTAACCACTGATTTAACGGTTAGCATGGCAATAGCTTTATTTAACATCATTATACTGTTCATGAAAACAGAGTAAATCGTTTTAAAAAGTTTGAAACAGTCATTTTAAAACTCATTATGTGACCTCCTTCGACTCCTAAGTTAGCTTTATACTGTCTTAAAGAGAAAAATAAAACCAGGTGCTAGCACAGTAGACTCAAGTTTTGTTTTGTTTTTACATTCCAAAACATCAGCTGGAAAATTCCACCCCGTTCACTGTCGCCCCAAAACGTACAGCATGCCCTTTGGTATTCTCACCGCAGGCGGCGTACTTTCAGCACACACTGCCTAGCGCGTGGGTAACGTTATGTTTGCGGTTTTTGCGTCTCATGCACTTACCTTGACACAGATTTGATCTCGCGTGCTCTGTGGTAAAGCGTGTCTATCGCAAAGCAGTCGTGCTTTAAACCCCCTTTAAGTCCTATTTAGTCCGTAGGTTAAGTCGCACTATTAATAAGAAAACGTCGTGTAAACTCTAAGCTGCGGAAGTGCCGACTACAATATGCAGATTCTGAGCGGCTTTTCCCGACCATCCTGCCTGTCTTCCAAAAAAAAAGCTGGATACTGATGCTCTCTGCTGCCCTCTAGTGCTCGCTGTTCTTGCAAAATAATACTGCATATATAAAGCCTAAAGGACATAAAGCCTGGGTTTAAAAATGGATATAATACAAGAAAAACTTGCCCTTTTGCACTTCGAACATTTTTTTTTTTGCATGCAACCTTATGACACATTTATGTGAATTTTTCATGCTTTTCATTGCATCTTACAGTGCAAAACTCATTCTAAAAAAAGAGTTTTAGCATGAAAATGAACTGCCTTATGTATTTTACATTAACTTATTCTATAATGACATTGTGTTCTGTCTTAGTAACAGTTCTTCATCTATAAGTGCCAAGTGTGTATGTATGCAAAGAAACGTGTTTGAAAATTATTTTTGCACAAGTTTATTTTTGATAATTTAATACAAACACAATATATAATGTCAGGTTAATGTTCAGTAGTCTAAAGGCCTGTTCAGAGTGTTCACTCATCATAAGGCACATTTGACTCTAACTCTATAAGTTTAAGTGACAGTTCTGACCTACAGTATGAAAACAAGAATAACTTCTCAATGCAAATCTTCACATGGTGACTTGATGAACTCACAGAACCACGTAGCATGAAAGAAATTGTTCTACAAGCTGAAATAAATTAAGACAGAAATGAAACCGGTATATGTACAGGGATTGATTCATGGTATATTGTTTTAGGATCATAATTTTGTGTATTTGTACATGCAAAAAAAATACTGTGAAGTAACATAATACACCAGTAAATAATTCCTTCCGGTGGGTAATATTTTGTAGCCCTCCTGACTATACAGTCTGCAGTATGTGCTTTTTATACCTGAAAAACCTTGTTTAGACAGGCCTTATTTATCTAGCTGTTCAGTTATGTCCATAAAGCCACAGGTTCTCTCATGCAATACTATTATGAAATTTGCTTTGTTATTTAATTGTGTTTAAGGAGCATAGTTAATAAGTTATCTGAAAGTTAGGACAAGGAGCTGTTTCATATAATTTTAAAGCACAGTCAAAGTAATCAAATAACACATGGACAATTTAGGTTTCTAGCTTGGAGGTTAGCAGATACACATATTCTTATGATAGTTATGACTGTAAATATGAATTACAAACTTTTATCTCAAAACGGTGCACATTATGTATGGTGTAGCAAGATTTTTTTTTCTAATTGTCTGCCATTCAATGCTACATTATTGCTTGTTTTGTTGACAACCATGAAGTCTGTCTACAAAGCCTGACAGGAAAGGCCATACAGTTTACTCACATCTTAAAAGACATGAATCACAATTTCACAAAAACAAGAGGCAGTGAGATTCTTGAGGAACTCTTGAGAGAAGGCAGAAAGAGGCAGTCATAGATTTTCAGGGTAAACACATCCCAGTGAACTGGGCAGCACAAAAGCATATACTAATCTTTTTATACTTCTACTGTATGCATCTTGAATTTATGATAGGTATTATCCACATAAAAATACATGTGTAATTGGACCCAGGATGCAAATAAAATGGATTTTATTCTAATTACCCAAACACTTTAAAAGGATGTGTATGAGACGCATTTTAGCTACAAGTTATTGGAGTGTAAATATACTCATCTTCCCAGGCCAATTTGAAAGATATTAAAAACAAAATGCACATATTTGAATCTTCTTTTGCATGAAAAAACCCTGAAAACGAGAAATTCTTTAGAAAGTACAATTTAGTGAGCTGATTAAGTCATAGTATATTAATGTATAATACTGAAATCAGATTTCAGGCTGGCTAAGGCATGTTGAGATGCCTTACTACAACTGTAAATTCATCTCATTTTGATCAGGACACAACACAGTGAACACAACACAGTGAAATGACTGGGTGCAAACACAGTCTTAAACTGAGCGGAGTGAAGCAGACAGTTGGTTGTATTCATCCTGATAAAGGACTGATCAGTCATCAAAGAGCTGGGAGGAGCTGCTACAGTGAGTGCCGTTCTGCATGACATGGCCCTTTCCTCTTGGCCAAAAGTCAGCTCTGAGCAATCGGTAGAAGTAGATGAGGATCATGGTGTCCATGATGAGCACAGTGAGCAGGAAGTAGCTGCCATGAAGCAGCAAGGTGAAATTAATGATGATGTAAAAGGTTATGTAAAACTGGGCACCTAAACGGAAGGTGACATACGTGAAGAGGTTGAGGAATTTGTTGGCATGGTAGAGACGTGTCCCCCGAGCACCCGCCAGCTTCAGTAGCAGCCGTGCATGGAGGGTCATGCTGTTGACCTCCACCAGGAGAGCAAACACTGCTCCAGCCACATAGCGCTGGGTATAGAGATTGTACAGGAAGCACCACAACACCTGTAAGATATAGAAAGGAACACATGGTGTACAATGTGGTGACTATTAAATGTGGTGTTAAAATTATTCCTCATGCTCCCACAACCACTGGGATACGCTGGTCATTCAGTACATTCAGGTCAACAGCTGACTTAATATTATTCCCACATAATGTCTAGACTGTAGAGTCTAGACCTGACCAACTGAAGCTACCCCAGAGCATAACACTGCCTCCAGAGGATTATACAGTGGCCACT
Source organism: Clarias gariepinus (assembly GCF_024256425.1). Classification (NCBI taxonomy): domain Eukaryota; kingdom Metazoa; phylum Chordata; class Actinopteri; order Siluriformes; family Clariidae; genus Clarias; species Clarias gariepinus. The sequence continues at coordinate 20,535,315 of NC_071110.1, forward strand.
ATGCATCAGACAACACAACTCATCAGACCAATGATCTTTTTACAATGCTCCAAAGTCCAATTTCATCTTTCCTATCAAACTGAGACCTTTTTTATTATTATTTTTACTAACAAATGATTTTCTTATGGTCACACAGCTGTTTACTCCTAATACTGGTCACATTGTGCACCAGAAAATAATGTTTTTTTGTTTTTTTGTTTTTTTTACAATTCCATAAATTTTTCCAGGTTTTAATAATGCACTGGACAGTTTTAAAACCAAGGGCAGTAATTTTATCAAATCCTCCATTCGACCATTCTGGCCAATCTCTAAATTTAGATTGTCTTGTTGGGTTCTGCTAGCTCAGAAGTGTTTATAAAGGCTACTATACATTCAAGTTCTCATTAATTAATAAAGAGGTCTACTTCCATTAGTGTGCCCTTGTCTGATCATCAAAATGTTATCTTAAAGCTTGGTAGTAATTAATTACATATTTTTAAGCATAGTATTCAGGTACAGTATTTTGGATCTACAGACCTATCCAAGGTTTTAAATGGCATAAAAAGCTTTCCATCATTTCTTAAAAAAAAAAAATCTTTCTTTGTTTATTAAATTTTACCACTTTTATATAGATTTGTCTGTAATAACACACCTGACACAAGTAACCCAGATTTTCACATACCAACCCCAAAGACAACCATATTTTACTCACACGATGAAGTATTTAGGTTAAGAGAAGTCTATAGTCAATTGTACTTCTCTTCTTAGACAGTCGCATACTATGAGACATAACATCCATAACATACAGTGGAACCTTGGATTATGAGCATAATTTGTTCAGGTAGCAGGCTTGTATTCCAAAATGCTCATCAAAATTTCCCATAAGAAATAATGGAACCTTAAATTATTCATTTCACAGCCCAAAAAAATAAATACATAAAAATAATTAACACAAAATATAAATAATAAAAAAAAAATTAACCTGCACTTTACAGTATCTTTAAAAAAAAAGGAAAATAAATCCCGACAGATAAGTGTTTCCGTTTGTTTTACACACATACGCGCACACAAAGGAAACACTGTTTTATCGGAAAAATAAACAAGAAATCTCTCTAATGACACTCGTTTGAGTGAAACACTAACAGAATCACTACTGTAAAGTAAAAATAAAACAAATTAACCTGCACTTTACCTTTGAAAAGAATCAGGACAGAGCAGTGTTTCTGTGAAGAGCAGAGAGAAAGTGTGTATGTGTGTGCACACAGACACATAGAGCAGGCTGAGTCTTGAGCAGAGAGAGAAAATGGATTTTTAACCTCTCTAATGAGACTTGCTTTTGTTTTTTTCATGACGTGCGCTGTACACACACACATACAGACACAAAATGGAAGATGTTCTACACGCACACACATGGTCACAGTGTTATAGTAAACAGTACATGCGTACATGGATGTTGATCATACCAGTAAGAGACACTAATACCCAGCAGGGGAGATGATTACCCACAATTCCGCAGTGCAAGAAAGAAAAAAACGTTGGCTCAGTTGTGATCACGTGACAAGATACATGATACTTGGTACTTGTAAACCAAGTCTTATTTGTTTTCCAAGTCAAATTTTATTTAAAAAATTTGCTCGTCTTGCAGAACACTCGCAAACGGCATTACTCGCAATCCAAGGTTTCACTATACTGTATTAGAAACTTACTACTGCTGAACTTACTGCAGTTTGCATAATGATCTTGTTGTCTACGGATGTTAAAAAAAAACAACACACAGACATATTTATTATACTGCACCCACAACGTGAACTTTTGTGACCTTTTCTACAAAGGAGGTACAGACAAAACCTTGGCATTCTCACTCTGTCGATTTTCATTGTTGGACGCTATTGTTCTATCTAACTTAAATGCAACTCACCAAGAAGTGATGGAGCAGGAACTCCCATGATCCTAAGGCATGTCCTGAAAATATGATGTCTCCAGCATCTTGCAAAAAGTAACCTGTAGCAGCAAAGGGCTAGGATTAATTTAAAATTTATTTTATAAATAACACTGACCATTCCGGATAAATTACTATACATAGTATTGTTTATTGTTCGTAATTATGCATATTTTTCTTCAGCACAGAAATAAATCCTTTAAAGTTAAAATATTGCTGTAATAAATTAAAATGTGTCATGTATTCCATGCAGTACTTGACTATTTTCGTCTCTAATCTAGATAAAACTAGTATTGTTTTTGAAGCTTGTCCCAACAAATGTCCCAATATCATTGCACAAGCTGATTCTCACATATCTAATAATATGAAAAAGGCATTGTTAATGGTGTGTAAACAGTTCACAAACCAGGAGCACATTATTGTGTCTTCTACTAACCTGCTGAAACACTCACAAGCAGGAAGCAGACTGGTGTGGAGAAAGAATGCATGTTACTCAGCATCTCAGGCCATAGGGTCACACTGCAGAGTGATAAAGTAATCACAGATAAATTCCTTTTATGTAGACACTTCAAATGATCTCTTCAGTTCATATTTCTTTATGTCACTGCACTACACAAATGAGTTTTACACAAATGCACTCTTTCTAACAAGTAGTTTCTATAGTAGCAACTTACAAAGGGACTTGTATAACAGACATGCCACACAAACAGGTTTTTAAAATCTGTGTAATGGTTTATACAGTACTGTAAAGTGTTCTGTGAGAAGACATTAATTTAACACTCAGAAAAGGATTCTCCAGTGTCAGCTCTTTGTAACAGTCCTTTCAATTTTTCAGTACAGGAAAGTCGTCGGGATGGAAGGCTTTTTGGAAGGCACTTTGCTTTAAGTTTCAGTTAACATTGGCATTGTGTAAGTGGAATAATACACCTCAGCATGTGCTGTTATTGGAAATTTATAATTATAATCAATGCATCACTGCACACAAGAGCTGATTATTTTATTACAACTACATGCCCCATCATTACTAGGTTAATAGATTGTGAAAATTAGATCCTAAACTCATGTTACAGATTGTGTGGAGTTTTGCATGTCCTCCTCAGTTCCTTGTGGGTTACTTCCAGGTTCTCAGATTTCTTCTAATTTCTCTGACTCCATAAGGTATAAATGACCATAAGGTATAAATGAACACATGAATTTGTACACTGTGATCCACTGACTGTTATGTCAACACCAAATGTACAATCTTACTCCATTTCCCAGACTGCACCTCTGAATAAAAACATGGCTACCACACAGTAAATTCTCCAGTGTTGAATTATCATAGAGTGTTCAATTAATGCCCTAAGTAGTTCGTATAGTTTAACTCAAACAAACCCTAATAGTGTGATACCAATACTGGGCAGCTTACTGTGCATGGACTACAACTCCCAGTTCTCATGTTCAGGTTCACCGTGTTGCTGATTACACACCTAGACTCAACCAGACACAAACAAGCCCTTATTTCATGGTTGCTCATTCTGGTTCTGATCATAGTCTCTTTGAACACCTGTTAGTACAAAGTATTCAACACAACCCAAGCTGGCTGTGACTTCAGTCTGACACTGAAGTCCAACCTAGGGTGAATTCCATCCTTGTACCCAATTCCTTGGACTACATGGTAAACAGGATGACGTGGTTACTAAAGGTGAATTAAAGGTGATTCCGGAAAGCATGCATGCTATAACATATGCTCAGCAAAAAAAGAAAGAAACGTCCTCTGACTTTCAACTGTTTTTACTTTCAGTAAACTTAATGTGTAAATATTTGTATGAACACTAAAAGAGTCAACACCATAAGACATAAACTAAAAATGTTTCACAATGTGTCCCTGAATGAAGGGAGGTTTAAAATCAAAAGTACCAGTCAGTATCTGGTGTGGCCACCAGCTGCTTGAAGTACTGCAGTGCATCTTCTCCTACTTATGGACTGCCTATTGCGGACAGTCTGAGCACTGATGGAGGGATTGTGTGTTCCTGGTGTGACTCGGACAGTTGTTGTGGCCATCCTGTACCTGTCACGCAGGTGTGATATTCGGATGTACCAATCCTGTGCAGGTGTTGTTACACGTGGTCTTCCACTGCAAGGATGATCAGCTGTCCTTCCTGTCTCCCTGTAGCGCTGTCCTAGGCGTCTCACAGTGCAGATTTATTGCCCTAGCCACATCAGCAGTCCTCATGCCTCCCTGCAGCATGCCTAATGCACGTTCACGCAGATGAGCAGGGACCCTGGGCATCTTTCTTTGGGTGTTTTTCACAGTCGGTAGACAAGTCTCTTTAGTGTCCTGCGTTTTTAGAACTGTGACCTTAAATGCCTACTTTCTGTAAGCTGTTAAGGTCTTAACGACCATTCCACAGGTGCATGTTAATTAATTGATTATGGTTAATTGAACATGCATGGAAACCATTGTTTAAACCCTTTACAATGAAGATCTGTAAAGTTATTTGGATTTTTACAACATTATTGTTGAAATACACAGTCCTGAAAAAGGGACGTTTCTTTTTTTGCTGAGTATACAGTGGTGTGAAAAACTATTTGCCCCTTCCTGATTTCTTATTCTTTTGCATGTTTGTCACACAAAATGTTTCTGATAATCAAACACATTTAACTATTAGTCAAAGATAACACAAGTAAACACAAAATGCAGTTTTTAAATGATGGTTTTTATTATTTAGGGAGAAAAAAAATCCAAACCTACATGGCCCTGTGTGAAAAAGTAATTGCCCCCTGAACCTAATAACTGGTTGGGCCACCCTTAGCAGCAATAACTGCCATCAAGCGTTTGCAATAACTTGCAACGAGTCTTTTACAGTGCTCTGGAGGAATTTTTGGCCCACTCATCTTTGCAGAATTGTTGTAATTCAGCTTTATTTGAGGGTTTTCTAGCATGAACCGCCTTTTTAAGGCCATGCCACAACATCTCAATAGGATTCAGGTCAGGACTTTGACTAGGCCACTCCAAAGTCTTCATTTTGTTTTTCTTCAGCCATTCAGAGGTGAATTTGCTGGTGTATTTTGGGTCATTGTCCTGCTGCAGCACCCAAGATCGCTTCAGTTTGAGTTGACGAACAGATGGCCGGACATTCTCGTTCAGGATTTTTTGGTAGACAGTAGAATTCATGGTTCCATCTGTCACAGCAAGCCTTCCAGGTCCTGAAGCAGCAAAACAACCCCAGACCATTACACTACCACCACCATATTTTACTGTTGGTATGATGTTTTTTTTCTGAAATGCTGTGTTACTTTTACGCCAGATGTAACGGGACACGCACCTTCCAAAAAGTTCAACTTTTGTCTTATCGGTCCACAAGGTATTTGCCCAAAAGTCTTGGCAATCATTGAGATGTTTTTTAGCAAAATTGAGACAAGCCTTAATGTTCTTTTTGCTTAAAAGTGGTTTGCGCCTTGGTAATCTGCCATGCAGGCCATTTTTGCCCAGTCTCTTTCTTATGGTGGAGTCATGAACACTGACCTTAATTAAGGCAAGTGAGGCCTACAGTTCTTTAGATGTTGTTCTGGGGTCTTTTGTGGCCTCTCGGATGAGTTGTCTCTGCGCTCCTGGGGTAATTTTGGTCAGCCAGCCACTCCTGGGAAGGTTCACCACTGTTCCATGTTTTTGCCATTTGTGGATAATGGCTCTCACTGTGGTTCGCTGGAGTCCCAAAGCTTTAGAAATGGCTTTATAACCTTTACCAGACTGATAGATCTCAATTACTTTTGTTCTCATTTGTTCATGAATTTCTTTGGATCTTGGCATGATGTCTAGCTTTTGAGGTGCTTTTGGTCTACTTCTCTGTGTCAGGTAGCTCCTATTTAAGTGATTTCTTGATTGAAACAGGTGTGGCAGTAATCAGGCCTGGGGGTGACTACAGAAATTGAACTCAGGTGTGATAAACCACAGTTAAGTTATTTTTTAACAAGGGGGGCAATCACTTTTTCACACAGGGCCATGTAGATTTGGATTTTTTTTCTCCCTAAATAATAAAAACCATCATTTAAAAACTGCATTTTGTGTTTACTTGTGTTATCTTTGACTAATAGTTAAATGTGTTTGATGATCAGAAACATTTTGTGTGACAAACATGCAAAAGAATAAGAAATCAGGAAGGGGGCAAATAGTTTTTCACACCACTGTATATTGGATAAACATGGTAATTTATAAAATGTTGAGATAAATATTTAGAAAATTGTGGACTTTTAAAGATTTGATGTCTAGACCCTTGACCAGAGTGTTTCTCTATCTGAAAAGGTTCCAAATATTTAAGGAGACTAAACTCCATACTGTAACTGCCCAAAACTTTTTCTAGGGCACACAATCTTAATAACCTACCAAGCATAAAAATAAAGGACATGCTATAATAAGCTATCTTAAACATTATTTTAAAAGGAAACCAGCACTAAAACAGTTCCAAATGCCTCTCTGTATCATCCCTGGAACGACACTGGAATCAGTATAAAAGCTCTTCACATAGCCAGTAGCTTTTTGACATCATCATCAAAATGAATTTTACACAACAGAATGATTGTCACTTACCAGGTTATGGCCCATGGGCCAGTTAGCAGTGAATGAACCAGAGACACACTGAGGTTTCTCCACTTCCAGGAGCGCAGCTCATCATGCTCTACTACTTTGGGTAGGGGCAGTTTCCTTAGCAGGTGATGAACCACCCTGAACATGAGAGAGAACAACAACACAGAGAAAATAGGGTTCTGGTGCACCATCAACAGTATTGCATCCATCTTCTCCTGCCTTCCTTTGTAATATCCCCTGTGGTGTGCTCTGGGCTTCCTAAAGCTTTTCCTTTACTGTCTGGTCTTTCTAGCCCCTCTTTTTATTCCTGTTAGCCGTCACACATTCTCTTGCATTTCTCCACTCCCTGAGGCAGTAAGGGAGCCTTAATTCTGTGCATTATTTCCCTCCCTTGTGTTGAATAGACTTCTGCTGCCGCAGCAGCTCCTGAGTGGTGTGAGAGGAATGATGGAAAAAGAGGGGGAGTGGAGACGAGAAAGAAGAAGACAAGAGAGGAGAAAGGGGAGGGGTGTGAGCACAAAAATGGCCAGGAACCAAGGAGGAGCTACGATGGATTACTTCATGAAATCATAACAGGGATGTCTGAGCCAGAAGCCATCACATATTTTAAAGCGCTGAAACTGCAAGACAAAATGGCTGATTGTTCCAACCTAACAATGTGTTGTTTATGTGTTTGTTTGACAAATTGCAGGCATTGTCACAAGCCACGCGGCTCACCCTTCTTTTTTTCGCTGTTGTCAGTGGTGAATTCCAATGAGGTGCTGTAGAAATGTGCTTAAACAAGCATTGTGTGCATTTGGTCATTTAAATCTAAAACCCAGTTATCTCTCACGAAGAGAGAGAGAAAGAGAGAGAAAGAGAGATACAAATAGCAAGTCTCTCTACAGTTTATGAGTGTGGGATGTGTGTGAGGGGAAAAAAAACACAATTTTCCTCTCAGTCTCCATTCCCTTTCAGTGGGGGGAGGGGTGGTGAGAATAGTCATGTGTCATGCATGATGACATATAAACTCAGTAAGAACAACCAGCCATAAAAAGTTTTTTTTAATTATATAATAATAATAATAATAATAATAATAATAATAATAATAATAATAATAATAATAATAAGCATATTATTATTATTAGTAGTATTATTATTATTATTATTATTATTATTATTGTGTTTATAAGATAATTCAGTAGAATCATTCATAATAATAACAATAAGGATAGGAAAAAATACTAATAACAGTATTACAAATAATTATTATTATTTATAAATAAAAATACATAAAATTAAGTTGTTGTTGATGCTGCTTCTATTATTTTTACATTTTGGTAAAGCTGCAGCAGCACGATGACTTAGTCGCCTTGCATGTCCAGGGCCTGGGTTTGATTCCTGCATCAGATCTGTGTGCACAGAGTTTTCATGTTCTCGCTGTGCTTGTCGGGTATCCTCCAGGTACTCCAGTTTCCTCCCACGGTCCAAAGACATGCTAATTACTATTCCCAAATTGCTCATAGTATGTGTATGAGCATGTGAGTGTTTCTATGTGTGTGCCCTGCAATGGACTGCCACCCCATTTAGGGTGTACCCACTTGTGAGCGCTGATGCCAGGCTCCATGTGATGCAGCACGAGCAGCAGTTTAAAGAACATGTCTTAACATGTCTCAAAGGAAGTGTGTTACCCTTCCCCTTTCCCGTGGGACCTGTTAGCTGCCAGGGAAGAGCTGTCTGGTGGGTGGACTTTGGCAGATGACCAGTTTGGGAGAAAATTTAGTTTTTATTTTTATTTTTTATTATTGTGCTTCGTAAAATGTGTAGTTATTAATATAATATAATATAATATAATATAATATAATATAATATAATATAATATAATATAATATAATATAATATAATATAATATAATATGTTGTACCATATTCTTGTACCCTTGATCATACTGTGAATTTTTCATACCTACCTAAAATAAGTAAAACAAACCCATGAACAATCAATTACATGAACGTCACTAATTTTAAATGTACCTTTGTATGGTATGGTAGAACATACCAAAATATTAATAACTACACATTTCATGAAGCACAATAAAAAAATATTTTCTCCCAAATGTTTATTATGAATTGAAATGAAAATGGGCACAAGAGGGCAGAACAAACCCACGTGATGATGTATTGTTCTGTTAAGTAACCAGGTTATTAAAGGTTGGTAACCAGTATGTACACAAAGTGTGTGTCATTCATTTTCTCAATGCAAAGTACATTTGGAATAGCCAAAGCAAAAGGTCAATTTAGCCATGGACAATCACTGCTTAGTTAGGAATGAAAGCACTGAAGGACTGAGCTATTTTTGCTCAACTGAAAATCCTGAAAAATGTGAAAAGCAAAAATAGCTAATACAGTACAAATAAAAGTAATAATTATTTTGTCAGTTTTAAGATTACATT